>NC_056747.1:1131731820-1132031820 GCF_019279795.1 Protopterus annectens
TGCATATTACAGGTTACAACAGAAAATTCTGTGCGGACAAAAATGAAGTACTTATAGTGCAAGAATGCTTATACTATACAATATGCAGGTATAATAACAAACACAAGGACTAAAGTCAAAAGAGAAGACAGGTTAATTATATAAAAATAAAGAAATTCTTCAGTAGGAAGTATTTACAGAGACTGGACATAGTGTAGTTTGGAGGGAATCTGTATTTATAGGTAAAAGGAATATATAACAGTTCATGAGTAGTCTGGGAAGGGCAGAGCTAAGTTTAATCAGATGGATAGATGCCTTCAGGTTTAGTATTTCCATCTGTCAATCTACATGGCTAATTCTTAAACATGTAGGCTAGTGAATGCCTGGCAGAGCAGGTATATAGGCTACCATCACAGCTGTTAACATCTACTCTCATGCTGCACACTTTGAAAAATGAAAGTTAAAAAATATTTCTTCTTCTCTGGTAACTCAGATTCTATTACTTGTCGACAACACATGTACAAACATCAGCTCTGCACGTCTATGACAATGTCTGCAATAAAAGCAAATGTATGTCTTCTGATGTAAAGTTTGTTACACTGTCAGCAATGAATATGAAACTTTGAGTCTGCTTCAGCACAGTAATTAGTGAGCAGATTCCCAATAATGAAATAGTATCTTTAATGAATGTAAGTAAGTGAAGAATAGTACTCAACATGAGGACACATGGTGGGTGGCACATGAAAATACAAGAATTAGTTTATTTTTAAACAGCTGTTTGGTCTCTGTCCTCTCTTGTGATCATACCTCTCAATCCCTCTGAGCAACAAATCTGGACAAAGCCAAAAACAATGGCGGGTGGGGGGACAAAGGCCGAAAATCAGAGACAGATTTTAAATATTGCTATTTTAAACTTGGAAAGTTGCTAGAATTAAATGTTTTGCATTCACATGCATTTTTTAAAAGTATATAAAGTCTGAAACTCTAGTCATTTCTCATTGTTCAGTGACTTCAATCCTCAATAATTTGCTGGAAAACCACAAATTTTATAAGAAAGATACCAAAAATATGTTGCAAAAATCTGGACAGTTGAGAGGTACTTCATTGAAAATCAAGCTCCTACTGAACCCTGGCATCCTAGAACACCGAGAGGGAGACAGGAACTGGGCACACTGATCATCAACAGCAAGAGCTAGATGAGTTTTCTGTGTGCTCCCAATACCTCCCAGTGGTCAAAATGTACAGTGCATTGAATGTTATATGCTGGGCCCAGTGAATTCACAAATCCACACATTTAAAACTCCAGCTAGACTTTATTTGCATTTTTTGGTGGGCTCAAACTCCCCAAGTTATAAACTAAAAGAGCTAAAGTACCTGGCTTTCACCAAGGTGAAAGTCTTATGCTGAGACTTTTAACAACTTACCCACCAGGATGTGTGAGCTAGCATTAGCTGCTCATTCCTATCCTTCTTAGCCAGATCCTCCAGCCCTCTGGAGGCAGTCAGGGCTTTACCTCTCTGTGCCACAATGTCAACTCAAGGATCTATTACTCTCATATAAATGGTAGTAATTATTGGAGCACTATTCCTGAAATAATTCATCTTTCTTGCTTCAACCTCAGTCTTATACAGACAGTCCACTTTTGAATGGTTATTTAGAGGTGCAATATGAAAGCACGCATATTAAATGGTGCATGGGTTAATACACATTTTTTTTGCTTTTAAGGAGAACAACAACCATCTGGAATATTATATTCATAAATTACAGAAAGTATGATAAGAACTAAACCAACACAGGAACTAAGAAAGGAGACTTTGTCAATAAGGATGACCACAAGAAGGGGAAGAGAAAATAGGTGGGGAAGGTTTGGAATTGTCTGCAAAAAACTGGCAAAAGAAACAAGATATTAGGAATAAATAACTAGAGAGTGGAAAAGTAGTATAGTATGATAAGGCCAAGCCAAAATTTGGACAGCAGGTTAAAGACTACCTTTCTATTAGGGACTGATACAGTATAGAAAAAGAAGTGCTAAGAGAAAGATAGTACAGTTTTGTACCTACCATAAATGTAGATGTCCGAACTGGATAGCATCTGCAGTCATAACAAGTGGGGTTGTCCTGTCGTCAGGCAGCCCTGCAGTCGGCCGGATTCCAAAGTCCGGGTCCGGCTTCGGCTGATGTCGCGCTCCACCCGACGTCATCTCTGCTGGTCTTCGGGTATAAAAGCATCAGCCGACGCCATTTTCCTCAGTGTTTCTTGCCCCAGATGCCAGTAGCCCTCTTGCAGGGTAAAATTTGGATAGATGCCAATGTTTCCAAATAGATAGAGGTAAACACAACAATAAGCATATATGTACATATATACAAACAAATACACCATAAAAGACCCCCCCCCAACAGCTAGCTATTAGGAGGGTAAACACCCTAGGAGTACCACAGAGGGAAGGAGGGAGGGTAATCCTGACTGCAGATGCTATCCAGTTCGGACATCTACATTTATGGTAGGTACAAAACTGTACTATGTCCTTCATGGATGCATCTGCAGTCATAACAAGTGGGTAGAATACCATAGCCAACTAGGGAGGAGGATAAAGGTAGATTATGGTGTGTTTAAGATCCCTTGCAGTACAGCAGTGGCAAACCCTGCTCGGGATCTGGAATAAAGAGGCAAATTATAATGCTTGGCAAATGTATGCACGGAGGTCCAAGTAGCCGCCTCAATAATGTCTTTGGTTGCCACTCCTCGTAAGAAGGCTGTGGTAGTGGCTGTTGCCCTTGTAGAATGAGGTCTTATGTTCTGTGGAATTGGTTTTCCATGGAAGGAGTAACAGTATCGTATGCAATTTCCTATCCATTTGGAGATTGTCTGTTTGGAAATAGCTTTTCCTTCCCTTCCAGTTGCATAGGCTACAAAAAGTTGGTCAGTCTTTCTGCTATTTTTGTTCTGTCCAAGTAGTAGCGTAGCTGTCTATGTACATCCAAGGTATGCAGTATTCTTTCCCTCTGTTTTGTGGGTTGGGAAAGAAGGAAGGTAGGTGGATTGCCTGGTTTAAAGATACTCTGGATACCACCTTAGGCATAAATGTAGGATTAGTCCTCAAGGACACTCTATCTTGGTGGAAGATTAGGAAGGGTTGCACTGCCATTAAGGCCTGTAGTTCTGAAACCCTCCTTGCTGAAGTAATTGCCAGTAGGAAAGCAGTTTTCCATGACAGGTGTTGTAGGTCTGCTGTTGCTGCTGGTTCAAAGGGTGCTAGTGTCAACTTTTCTAGCACAAAGTTTAAGTCCCAAGCTGGTAATGGTGGTTTCCTGGGAGGTTTTACATTCTTGATTCCTCTGAGGAACTGCCTGAGCAAAGGGTGTGAAAAACAGGAGGATCAAAGCTGTATTCTGCTGAAATAGCTGATGCATGTATCTTGATGGAGGAGTAGGACAGGCCTGAATGAAGAAGTTCGCCAGATACTCCAGAATGTTAGGCATATCTATGTTTGACACATCTTTTCCTCTTTCGGTACTCCAAATGACAAACCTTTTCCATTTTCCAGCATAGTTCTTTCTTGTTGAAGGTCTGCGTGCTTCAAGAATAATGTCTTTAACTCTTTGGGAAAGTTCTGGATTAGCTGCTGCTATGTGATGTTCCATGCAGTCAGTTGCACCGTTTTTAGGTTTGGATGTATGATGCTGTAGTTGTTCTGAGTTAACATCAAAGGCATCAGGGGTATTGGCCACACGTTGTTCCGAGACATACTCTTCAGTAGTGGATACCAGTGTTGTCTTGGCCAGTTTGGGGCTATCAGGATTATCCTTGGACGTTCTTCCTTGATCTTTAGTAGTACCTTGTGTATCAGAGGAAGAGGAGGAAATGCATATGCTGTTAGGCCTTTCCAGTTGAAGGAGAGTGAGTCCACTTTCCATGCTAGTGGGTGGAATGTCCTCGTGCAGAATTTTTCGAGCTGGTGATTGAGAGGTGATGCGAATAGGTCTATCTGTGGCATTCCCCATTTCTTTGAGATGGTCTTGAAGATGTCCGGGTGCAGCTTCCATTCGTGGGCATCCGAAGTGGTTCTGCTTAGTATGTCTGCTAGAGTATTGTCTTTCCCCGGTACAAATATTGCCTGTAACTGAATGTTGTAGCTGAGTGCCAGGGTCCACAGCTCCAAGGTCATTCTGCATAGGGGGTATGAATGAGTGCCTCCCTGTTTGTTGATGTACCACATGACTGTGGTGTTGTCTGTCCTTATCATCAACTGGCCCTCTTTGAGGAAAGGTTTGAACTTTTGGATTGCCAGTTGTACTGCCAGCATTTCTTTTAGATTGATGTGCAGGTGAATTTGATCCTGTGTCCACAATCCTTGCACGCATTTGTCCAGCATGTGGGCCCCCATCCTAGATCTGAAGCGTCTGTTGTGATGGTCTGGCTTGGTTGACATCTGCGGAAGGGCAGGCCTGGGTTTGACTGGCATGCCTAAGCCCACCATAGAAACTCCTGTTTTAAGCATGGAATTAGTGGGATTTCTGTTTCTAGACTGTGTCTGTGTTGGGACCATAAATTCTTTAGGTACCACTGTAGTTTCCTCATATGTAGTCTGGCAAATGGGACCAAGATTATGCATGATGCCATGAAGCCCAAGGCCTGTAGAAATTTTCTTGCTGTTAACTTGTTCAGTTTTGTTAGTGCCAAGAAGTAAAGAGGAAGTTCTTTTTGTTTTTCTGTAGACAGGAATGCCATTTGTTGTACTGTGTCCAATTCCGCGCCCAAGAATGTCCTTGTTTGGGATGGTATCAGCCTTGACTTTTGTAAATTGACTGTGTATCCCAGTCCTTGTAGCAAGTAAATGACCCTTTGTAAATCTGTTGTCAGCTTGCTTTTGTTGTCCCCTTGTAGCAGGCAGTCGTCCAGGTATGGATAAATTTGAATCCTGTAGTCTGCAATGGGCGATTACTGATGCCAGGCATTTTGTGAATACTCTGGGCGCAGTAGATAAGCCAAAGGGCAATGCTGAGAATTGAAAGTGCTCTGATCCTGCAAGAAATCTGAGGTATCTTCTGCAGATTGGTCGAATTGGGACGTGCAGGTATGCCTCCTTGAGATCTAGAGTTACCAGCCAAGACTCCTTGCCCAGCATGGGAAGAAGTTGCTGTAGGGTCAGCATTTTGAATTTTGGGACGATGATGTATGTATTTAAGGTGGACAGGTCGAGAATTGGTCTCCAACTTTTTTCCTTTCTTGGAACTAGGAATAGTCTGGAGTAGAACCCCTTTCCTTGTTCTGCTGTTGGCACTCTTTCCACAGCTCTCATGTTTGCTAACTCCATTATCTGGCGTAGAGCCTCTGTTTTTTGATGTGGAGGTAGATTTGGCATTCCTCTTTGACTGGTAAAGTGTGGAAGTGAAACCGGTAACCTTGATCTATGGTTTGTAAAATCCACTTGTCTTTTGTTATGTAGTGCCAGTTCTTTGAAAATAAGGTTAACTTTCCGCCTAGAGGAGCTGCTATCTGTTCCCTGGTAGGCGGATTTAGGATTAAGTCACTGTGACTGTGCTGATGTAGAGGCAGTGGCTGTGTCTGTGCCTCTGTTGTTACCTTGCCACTGTCGTCCTCTGTAGGCACCTCCTCTGGATTGGGTTCTGCCTCTGGAACGTCTATTCCTGCCCCTTTGAAATTTTGCAGAGTCAGGAAAGGACCAATTTTTGGCAGGCCAGTTCCTGCTAAACCTTGGGGGTTGGACTTGCAGGAAATCTTTAACAGCTTGAACAGATTTTGCCTTTTCTTCCATTTTCTTCATGACCTGCTGGGCAGGTGTACCAAACAAACTTGTCTTGTCCATAGGAGCATCTAGCAACTTAGCTTTAACATGATCCGGTAAAGCTTGTTCCTTTAACCATGCATGTCTTCTTATCACTGTGCCTGTCATGGCTGATCTAAATGAAGCCTCCAGTGCATCATAGCCACATTTTAAAGAATGGTTGCTAACCTGAAGAAAGAGTCCCCAACGGGGTACTTAGCTTTAGAAGTCTTCGAAGTAGTATTCGGTAGAAGTAATCTCTGGATCCGACCGACCGGCACTTGCGAACAGCTTCTGCTTCGGGCGCCACGCGGCAAGAAAGACTGAGGAAAATGGCGTCGGCTGATGCTTTTATACCCGAAGACCAGCAGAGATGACGTCGGGTGGAGCGCGACATCAGCCGAAGCCGGACCCGGACTTTGGAATCCGGCCGACTGCAGGGCTGCCTGACGACAGGACAACCCCACTTGTTATGACTGCAGATGCATCCATGAAGGACATCTACTCTGGTAGAGTTTTTAGTAGAGCCTAGAGCAGAAGCTGCTGTTAAAAAAAGAGATAACTATAATTAATAAGGCATACAAAACATTTCATGATAAAGTAAAGTTGTGTAAAGTCTTACCATAACAGCAGATGTCCTTCTCTTCACTATTGCAGTAATCCTTACTAAAAGAATTCCCTGTCAAGGGTAGCCCAACATCTGGCTAATACACCAAAGCCTTAGGTTTGTATAGACATCTTATGTCACACATATGCACCTCGTTCAAGGCTTCGGGCATAATGGTGATGTATGGACGTATATACCTCAGAATTGAATAGCCCTAGGAAAAAACAACAGTTCTAGGAAGAAGGAGAAACGTGTGCATCCAGAAGGAGAAATGGCAAAGAGCACAGCAGAAGGGGAGGAAGGAGGGAGCAAATACTGCAATAGTGAAGAGAAGGACAGCTACTGTCAAGGTAAGATTTTACACAACTGTACAATGTCCTTAGGGCATAACGGTGATGTATGGACGTATATACCTCAGAATTGAATAGCCCTGGGAAGGAACAACAGTTCTAGGAAGAAGGAGAAACGTGTGCATCCAGAAGGAGAAATGGCAAAGAGCACAGCAGAAGGGGAGGAAGGAGGGAGCAAATACTGCAATAGTGAAGAGAAGGACAGCTACTGTCAAGGTAAGATTTTACACAACTGTACAATGTCCTTCAATGTCACTGTTGCAGTATTCTTTACTAAAGTGAGAGTATAAAACCTCAAGAGAAAATATGGCAGGATGACGGCCCAGAAGAGTCCTCAAGAAAACCACGCAGGATAGCTCTGGCAAAGCTAGCTCTTGCTCTGGAAACAATACCAAACGTGCACTGTTTAGTAAAGGTATGGACAGAAGTAGCTGCCTCAAGGATGGAATTGGTATCCAATCCTTTGAAGAAGAAAAAAAAAAAAAACCAGAAGCCGCCACAGCCCAGGTAGAATGAGCCTTTACAGAAGCAGAAAAGCTTTTCCCATGAATGGAGTAACAAAAAGAAATGGCCTTAGATATCCATGAAGAAATGGTTTGATGAGAAACAGCCAAACTTAAAAGAGATGTGGGATGAAAAGAAACAAAAAGCTGCTAATATGTGTGAATGGCCTTAGTCTTCTCTAAATAATATCTGAACTGCCTATGCAAATCCAAGGTATGAAGAACCTTCTCACTAGTAGACTGTGGAGAAGGAAAAAAGGACAAATGAATAAACTAAGAGGCAAATCATTAATCACCTTGAGCAGAAAAGGATTAGCATGTACAGACACCTTGTCCTTATGAAAAACTAAAAAAGGAGGAACAACCTTAAGAGACACTCTCTTAGCTGAAGTAAGGGCCAAAAGAAGAACAGTCTTCCATGTACAATGCTGCAAGGAAGCTGAAGCTGCAGGCTCAAAAAAGAGCCTGAGTCAATTTTTCAAGAACAAAATTAAGGTCCGAGGGAGGAGGAATAGGTTTCCTGGGAGGACTAATATGAAGGACGCCTTTAAGACATTGTTTTGACCTCAAACCTAGAGGCCAACGGAGGAGCTAAGGCAGACAAGCAAAATAGCTGAAAAGCAAGCTTTAACTGAAGAATATGCCAAACAGGCATGGAGCGAGCAGATCATACAAATAAGAGAACCAGAGAAGTCTCCACAGAAAGTGGATCTTGGTCATGAGCAAGGCATCACACAGAAAATCTCTTCCATTTGGACATATTGCATTTCTTGGTTGTGGGTTTACTGGTGGTCTGCAGAACCTGAAGCACATCTTAGAAAAGAGGTGCCTAAAAGGGATCAAACTCTATCACCCACAGTGTCAGGTGAAGAGTGGACAAGTGAGGATGGATTACACACCCCTTTGTCTTTTGTGAGTAGGTCCATCCTGTGAGGTAGATTGAAGTGATTGCGACTGCCTTGGCTAGATGCAGAAGAAGAGGGAACCAATGCTGTCTGGGCCAAAAGGGAGTCATCAACAAGATTCTGGGGGGGGGAGTCTTGCTTTATCTTAAGCAGGACCCCTGGTATGAGAGGAAGGGGATGGAAGGCATAGAGAAACAACTCCTTCCAAGAAAAGAGAGCACATCCACCTTCCAGGCTAGAGGACTTGGGACTCTGGTGCAAAAAAGTTGTCTGTTCAGAGAGGGAGACTCTGAGGAGTATCTCACTGGTGGACAATGTCCAGAAACACATCTCTGTGAAGCATCCATTCGTGAGCCTGTGTTATGGATCTGTTCAAAAAGTCTTCCACAATTTTCTGTTCTGAAAGAATATAAAAAGCCCAAACAGTTACCTGATGTTGGACAGCTAGCTCCCAAACCTGAAAAGCTAGTCTGCACAGAAGGTAAGACAGTGTCCCCCCTTGCTTGTTGATGTACCACATCACAGTGGCATTGTCTGTAAAGATTTTGAGAGGCCCTAGAAGAAAGAGTGTATGAAAGACGTGAACGGCAAGGAGGAGAGCTCTCATTTCTTTGATGTTGATGTGGTCCGACTTCTGATGAATGGGCCAGAGATCCTGCACCTTGAGGGGCCAAATGAAGTACCCCACCCCATGTCTCAGGCATATGAAAAAAATTCCTTTGAGGGGACTGGGGGCTGAAAAGGGAGCCATGGGTTGACAGACAGCTGATGAATCCACCACTAAAGCTGAAGCTTGAGGCATGGAGGAAGAGGGATGAGAAAATCTACAGGATGACAGTATTGGAGGCAGACTGACTTTAGGAACCACTGTAACTTTATCATATGGAGTCTGGCTACTAGTAGTATATGAATGGTGAAAGCTTTGAATCCCACAACCCTCCGAAATTTTTTGGCTGTAACTGAGATTTGAGGAAGTAGGGACCGGAAAAAAATCAGAGCAAGAGCCTTGGACAGTGTCAGTGAAGCCAGTATACCAGTATAAGAATGGTCTGGAGCCTGCAACCAAGAACAACATGATCCTGACAAGTACTCAGGATGGACTTCTGAAAATGTATTGTAGACCCTAGGCTCTGCAGAAGGCAAATAGCATAGTGAAGGTGTTGAAGCACGTTCTCTGGGGAGGAAGCCTGAATGAGCAGGTCATCCAGGTAAGGAAAGATCTGTATCCCCCTCATCCTGCAAAAGGCAATCATAGGAGAGAGATACCTGGTGAAAACCCTTGGAGGAGTATACAGGCCAAAGGTCAAAGCACAGAAGTGAAAATGCATAGAAGAAACAGAGAAATGCAAATATTTCCTGAAATGGGGATGAACACGGATGTGAAGATAAGCATTGTTGAGATAGAAACATTGTGTAAAATCTTACCATAACCATAGATGTCCTTCTCTTCCATGTTACTGTGTTCTGTACATATGGGTTTTCTCCTCTTATTACCTGAATGTCCGGCCAGTATACAAAACATTTCAGTCACTGTATGGTGCGTGGGATGTCTGATGTGGCCAGCAGAGCGTGGGCCATAAAAGTGATGTCTGTGCACACCAGACCTCAGAACTCAGCTCCCCAGTCGGAAACAGTCCCAGAGAAGGTAATGCAAGTCCTGTGCCATCCAAAAAGGGAACTGCCAGACAATCGGAGGGGGGTAGGTGGGAGGGAAGGAATACTACAACATGGAAGAGACGGACATCTATGGTTATGGTAAGATTTTACACAGCTTTTCTATGTTCTTCTATTCACATGTTGCAGTATTCTGTACCTATTGGTGAGTGCCAAAGCTCACTGTGAGGAAGGGGGAGGTGGTCTAGTAGAGTTCGCCAGGAATCCATGTAGGATAGTCCTGGCAAATCCAGCCCTGGACCTGGAAATCTGGTCTATCTTGTAATGCTTTGTGAAGGTGTGCACAGAAAACCAAGTGGCTGCTTCAAGGATAGTGGAAGCGTCCAATTCTTTGAAAAATGCTCCAGAAGAAGCCATTTCCCTGGTGGAATGTGCTTTAACACTGCCTTGCAAGGGTTTCCTGTGGTGTTTGTAGCAAAAGGTAACAGCTATGGAAATCCAGGCTAAAATGGTTTGCTTAGATACTGCTTTTCCTAGGGCCCTGGGATGGAAAGAGATAAACAGTTGGTCAGCCTGTCTCATGGGCCTGGTTTTGTGCAGAAAGAATCTGAGCTGTCTGTGCACATCCAGGGAATGTAGTACTTTCTTACTGTCTCCCCGTGGGTTGGGCTTGGTTTAAAGAAAGGTCATTGACCACCTCGGGCATGAAGGATGGGTTGATTCTAGGGGTTACCCTATCTCTGTGGAATATGAGAAAAAGTGGAATAGCCATGAGGGCTTGCAACTTAAACACTCTTCTAGTTGTGGTCAAGGCCACTAGAAGGACAGTCTTCCATGTGCAATGTTTTAGGGAAGCTTTAGATGCTGGCATGAATGGGGGCAGTGTGAGCTTCTCTAGAACATAGTTCAGGTCCCATGGAGGGGGAATGGGCTGAGATGAAGTAGCCCCTTATGGGAAAGTTTTGCAGGTAATCTGGAAGCTGGGGGGGGGGGGTTCAAAGGGCAGACAAATGGGCCTTAATGGATAAGAATGCTAAGAGTACTAAAAGAGTTTCACTTTGCAATGGGTCCATCTGCCTTTTAAGACATCATATGGAGAATCTTTTCCACTTGGATATGTAAGACCTCCTGGTATTGGGTTTCCTGGCCTCCTGCAGGACAGTGAGAATGTCCTCATTGTAAAAGGTGTCCGAAAGGGAACCGAATCCTATCACCCAAAGAGTGAGGTGAAGAGATTGCCACTATGGGTGGATTTGGGTTCCCCTTGTCCTGCGCGAGAAGGTCCACTCTGAGGGGTAACTTGTGGTGATTGCCCTTGGATAAATGCAGGAGGAGGAGGAACCAATGCTGTCTTGGCCAACAGGGAGTCAGCAGAAAGATCTTTGATCTGTCTTGCTGTATCTTCAGCAGGACCTACTGAACAAGAGGGAAGGGGGGAATGCATATAGACACAGCCCCTTCCATGAAATTGAAGAGGCATCTGGTGACATCGCCAGTGGTTCTGGCAGTCTGCTGCAGGAGGAGGGAAGTTGCCTGTTGATGGCAGAGGCAAACAGGTCTATTTAAGGTTTACCCCATTGATGGACCAGGTCCAGGAAGACAACCCTGTGCAGCATCCATTTGTGGACCATAGTTATGGACCTGGTGAGGGAAATCTGCCTGAGAATTCTGTTGGGAAGGTATGTATACCACCTGTAAAGTAACTCTCTGACTGGTGGCCAGTTCCCACACCAGGAGAGCTAGTCTGCAAAGTAAGTAAGATCTGGTTCCCCCTTGCTTGTTGAGATACCACAGCACTGTCTGTAAACAGCTTCAAGGGTCCTTGTTGAAGTCTGGTTTGAAAGGCCTGCAGGGCCAAGTACTGCCCTCATTTCTCTCACATTGATGTGCTCTTTCCTGTGTGGCACTGGCCACACTCCCTGCACTTTTAGGTGTCCCAGGGTTGCACCCCAACCGAAGTCTGAGGCGTCTGTGTACATAATCTGTTTTGGTTAAGAGGATTGGAGTGGATGACCCGGGTTGAGCTTCACCTGATTCAGACACCAATGTATCTCCTACCTGAAATATGACCAGCTGTAGAAATAACACATAAAACGGCTAGGACTCAGACTAAACTCTTATTTATTACAATGGTTAAGCTCTTTTCGTTTGTGCATTCACAAACTTCATCAGACCATCTGTAGTTGAGGCAGGGCAGGAGGGGCACCCTGTACTCCAGGGGGTGGGAATGATGTGTCCAAACAGACATGAGGTACCACTGTAGTTTCCTCATGTGAAGTCTTGCTAAAGGCAGAATAGGTATAGTGGAAGCCATTTAGTCCAGGAGCCTGAGGTACTGCCTAGTCATTTCTTTGGTGTGAAGAACCAAAAGCAGATAATGTGTCAAGCTTTCCACCTTTTGAGGAGGAAGGTAGGCTTTCATGACGTCTGTTCGAATCCTGCACCCCAAGAAGACTATGTCTTGTGTAGGTTCCAGTTGAGATTTTGGGTAATTGATCTGAAATCCCTAGGGACTGTAGGAGTGCAATGGTTTTGTGTAAGTGTAGCAGGAGGGACTGTTTTCAGTCTGCCTGAATGAGCAGGTCGTCCAAATACGGGAATATTTGGATCCCTTGTGTCCAGCAGAAGGCAACACTGGTGCCAGACATTTGGTGAAGACTCTTGAGGGAGGAGGAGCGGGAAGAGAGTTGTCAATGTAAGCATCCTGAAAGTGGATACATGAAGGAAGAGGTTCAGATGTGAGAGGTCTAGAACTGGCCTCCAGGGTCCGTCTTTACTTGGGACTAGAAAAATCCTGGAGTAAAAGCCTTTTCCCATAACAGACTGTGGGACCAGTTGGATGGTACCTTGAGTCATAAGGGTGCCTAGCACTGGTTTTAAGAGGGGAAGTTGTTCTTTTGGGGGCTGGGGAATTCCTTTTCTCTTTGGTGGAATGATCCATGTCACGAAGTACCCATGTTCTATTACTGAAAGAACCCACTTGTCTGAAGTGATGAGTCTCCACACTTGGAGACAGTGAGAGAGAATTAAGGAGAGAGGGGTAGAGGGAGGGGGGTGAGGGTTTCAAGCTTGGCAGGTAGTCACACTACCTGCACTGTCTTGAAAGGGTGTCCTCTGGCTGACGGATTGTTTGGCCCTAGCAGGAGTGGATTATTTCCTCGTGGTTTTCCTAGGCCTAGAAGAGGGAGCGGGCCGTGAGTGCTTTCTGACAAACTGAGTTTTTGAAGGATAATTTCTTTGAAACTTTGGAATTAGGGATACCTAAAGATGTTTTAAATCTTGCATTTATTTCCCCTTTTGTTGCAGGGACTTGAACAAGTCCGCAACCTTTGCTCCAAAGAGGGCTGAGTTGTCCAAAGGAGCATCTACCAGCTTAGCCTTAAAATCATCTGGCAGGGTTCCTATTATTTTAGCGAACGCAATGAATTGGGAACGGTGTTTAGTCGAACGTCATTACGCGAAATGGCAAAATACTGAAAGCACGGAACAGCGATTTTATACCTAAAGAAAAAAATCACTGGGCTGTTTTCGGGACTTTGCCATTTCCTCCACTGTGGTGCGATCTTGGAGTTGGAATATTTAAGTAGGGGGTGGGGGGCAACCCCCCCCCACTTTATTTTGTGTTTTGATTTTTTTTCCCCAGAGAAAAAAAATCGCTGATCTGTGTGTTCGACATTTTGGGTTTTCAGGGACTGTGGGTTGATTATATAGCGTTCACAATTCAGTGCGTTCACTTATATAATATGGACCCATTGGTAGGGGGCTGAAGACATAACAAGGAGTACCTTCTTAGGGCAGATGCTGATGCTGTTGACCTGGCTGAGGCCTCAGCAGCATCACAGCTGCACTTGATAGAGTGCCTGGTAACCTGACAAGTCAGGGAAACAAGGGAGCACAGTTGAGTTTTGGCTGCTGAGTCTGGGGAGTCAGACAGTTGTTTGGAAATATTCACAAATTGGATAAAGCATATTTAGACATGTGTGTCTGGTAACTGATTGCTCTGAAAGCCAGAGTTGTAGATGTGTACATCTTCTTCCCCAAACGCTCCATAGTTTTGCTGTCTTTGTCAGTAGGGAGGAAGGTAGTAGAAGGCAGTAGTTTTGAAGCCTTGTCAGTCGAGATAGGAATGGTGGTGGGGTCTACAGCTGGGCATTTTACTAGAAATTTTGCTGTCTCAGGAACTTTATAAAACCTGGTCTGCGTGGAGCTGGGGGCTGAGAGTCTGGGTTCAAGGATGCTGCTGAAAAAGCATCCAGAAAGGCTGGAAGAATGGGAGGAACAGCAGTCGGGGCTGAAGAGTCAATCTGGATTATGTCAGGAGAGCTTTTTTGTACCTCAGTTATATCAGATGATTCCCACTTAAAATGTTCCCTCATTTTAGCTATAGTTTCCCCAAACTTTAGATCTTCTGCTGGGGAATGCATCAACAGATTCTTCCTCTGGGGAACCATTTCCAAGTGAGGAAGGGAGCTCAGGAGGTATAGGAGAGAGATTCTTCAGAAGAAGAATCAGAATCAGAATACTCTTCCTCTACCTGAGAAGGTTCTGAGGTCTAGCTCAGAATTGGAGGAGGGATTGTGGAAGTCCCAGCTGCAGTAGGCCGCAGGGCCATGAAAGCATTAAACAGACTGAGAGAAAGCTTGCCAATCCGATAAACTTTTTGTAGCAGGGGATACATGCTTCCTTTTTTCCTTCTTTTTAAGTGATGGCCTAACAGGTGTCTGAACAGGGGAAGGCCTAGGGTTGGCTGATTGCAAAGGGACAGAGGGATCAGACTGTCCTGCAGAGAGTCTTGGTTCCTCCTTGGCGGAGACCGATGTCTGTAAAGCCTCCACAGATGTGCCTTCCATGCAGGCCTGTGTGGCTTCGGAATAGTTGCCCGCTATATCCAGGGCGATGGAGCCCGAACGTTCAACCAGGCCGACGGTCACAGGCTGAGCATCAGAAGGTGGAGGTGCAGCAACAGTAGCAGACCTTGTGGTTTTGGCCTTCTTTGGCGGTTTGGCAGGGAAGTCGAAAGAACCCTCCATACCTAGTGCTTAAGACTTTGGTTCTCTAAGTATAAGTTGAGTGTGTGGAGTCAGCTACTTAAAGCTTTGGGAACAAAAGCTTGACAGATAGGACAGGCCTTGTAGCCGTGCAATTTACCTAAACAAAACAAGCAAAGATTGTGGGCGTCTTTGTGTGGTGTTTGAAGGCCCCACTTACATTTGCTCTTTTTGGATGACATGAACAAGCATTAGAAAACAAGGACTGAAAAGATGGTTCCCCAATGGGGTACTTATCTGAGTTCTCGAGAATCTGGGTCTATATTAGAACATCGAATGTTCTAAACAGCGAATGCTCAAATGAGCAAAAATGCTCGACCTCGATGTTTTTTTTTTTTTTTATCGCAGTATAGTGAAGATCGGAATATTTGCCCTTTCCTCACTGTAGCACAATCTCGGAGTTGGAATATATATTTAGTAGGGGGTGTGGGGGGCACAGCCCCTCACAATAATGATTTTGAGGTCCTGCATTGTCGCTCATGTGAGCATTCGCTATTTAGAACATTCAATGTTCTAATATAGACCCTGAGAATCTGACGGCTGAAAAGGCAGGAACACCTGACGTTCGACTGGCTGCTGAGAAGCTCTGAGGTCTGGTGCGCGCAGACGCCACTTTTATGGCCCATGCTCTGCTGGCCATGTCAGACGTCCCACACATAATATAGTGACTGAAATCTTTTGCATACTGGTTGGACATTCAGGTAGCAAGAGGAGAAAACCCATATGTACAGAATACTGCAACATGTGAATCGAAAGACATCCAAAGAGACCAAGAAACATGAGGAAAAAGAATCTGAATGGACAGCATCCAAAAGGAAGGGATCTTTAGAAAAGTGTCTTTCTGAGAAAAATCCAGAATGTGTTTTCAGGTGCCTTTTTTCCTGGGAACCAAAAACATTTTGGAATAAAACCCCTTCCCCTCCTTGGGAGTGGGAACTGCTTGGATGGTACCTTGAGAAAAATGGTCCTGAAGAACACCCTGAAAGAAAGGCAGCTGTTCCTGAGGAGGCTGAGGAATGCTCAGAAAAGGAGGAGAGGATTCCCACAACATGAAGTATCCCTGATGGGTGATGGACAGAACCTAAGAATCCTGAGAGATCCTTAAACAATTGGGAAGGGACAGGGAAAGATGAAGCGATAAAGGGACCTGACTCAGGATGGAGGGAAGCAGACAGACAAAACCTGGCTTGTTGGGAAAAGGAGGTTTCTGAGTAGACGTGGCAGTAGGAGCCCTTCTTACCTTTGGGAGGAGGGCAAAACTGTCTTTGAATAAAAGTGGCTTAGAGGGATTACTCCTCTGAAATTTAGGACTAGGAGAAACAAAAATGTGCTTCAATTCCTGCAAGGCCTTGCCCTTGTCTTGCACGGACTTAGAAAGCTCAGATGCTACAGATCTAAAGAGATTTTAATTATCAAGGGGAGCATCCAACAATTTAGCCTTAATATCATCATGCAAAGGCTGGATGCAAAACCAAGAGTAGTGCCTCAACAGTGAACCAAAAGCAGCAGCTCTAGACGAAAGTTCAGCTGCGTCATAACAGAATGGCAAGCCACTTCGGAAGAGAAGCCCAATAAAGAGAGGGCCAAAAAGTTTCACTCAGAATTAGGAGAGTCAGAAACAACCTGATAGGCCTGAGAAAAAAGAGCCAAGACATACCTAGTCATATGGGTCTGATAATTAATAGCTTGGAAGGCCAGGGTAGCAGCAGTGTACACCTTTTTGCCCGGCCGTTATATGGCCCTACTGTCCTTGTCAGAAGGAAGCAATTTAGTAGAAGGCAAGAGCTTAGAAGGCTTGTCAGAAGAGACAACAGAAGGGTCAGCAGAAGGACATTTGTTAAGTTTTTTTTTTTTTTTTTTTTTTTTTTTTTTTTTTTTTTTAACAGTCATCAGGCACCTTATAAAACCTGTTAGGCTTTTTAGGGATTGGAGACTGGGAATCAGGAGCCTGAGAAGCTGCTGAAAAAGTGTCCAACAGGGCAGTCAGGACAGGAGGAACAGCGGAGGTCTTAGGGGACTCCATTTGGAGGAGAACAGCAAAAAACAGCCAGCACCAACTAGAATAAGAAGTTATGTCTTACCATAACGATCCATGTGAATTGTTCATTTCGCCTTTGTTCTTACACACGGGTTCGGAGTCGATCCTCGGCTCCGAGTCGGCCACATCACCAGCTCGCATCTTCGAGAAAGCTCGAGGCACAGTAATATCCCATGATCCTCCGGTGCTAACCCTCAGATCTAGTTTGCTATACCAGAAGAATCCCTTTTAGAACTGTGTCTAGAACACTTATAAACAGATACTACAAAGTGTCTGGAACCCTACTGCCAAGTAGAGGATAAAAGATGCCATTACTAATGCACAATAACATGCCAACCATATCTAGAAAAGGCTGAAAAGGAATCTAGTTGAAAACCGTTCTCCCAGACCGTAGGATGGGGGATGGAGGGGGGGAATGTAAGAACAAAGGCGAGATGAACAATTCACAAGGATCGTTATGGTAAGACATAACTTCTTAATGTGAAAGTGTTCAATCTCGCCGTTTGTTCTTACACACGGGTAGCGTCCCTAGCTCCTTTTTCCCGGGTGGCTCAAGGGAGAACATTCCTGAGTACAGTGGAACCAAACGTCGCCCTGTCCCTGGAGCTCTTGTCTAGCTTGTAGTGGGCGATAAAAGTATGTGGTTTTGCCCAAGTTGCCGCTGCACAAATGGTATCTAAAGGCAAACGAGCGGTATGGGCTGAAGAGGTAGCAATTGCCCTTGTAGAATGAGCTCTGGGTTTGAAAGGGAGTTGCTGTTTCGATTCAGCATATATCAAATTTATGCAATCTGAGAGCCATTTGGATAAGGTAACCTTCGTTACTGCCTGTCCTTTTCTTTGGTCAGCACATGAGACAAAAAGTTGATCTGACTTTCTGTACTCTTTTGTCCTATGTAAGTAAAATCTTAGTTGTCTGTGAACGTCCAACTTGTGCAATGTGTATTCTAGCTTATTGGAATGATTTTTAAAGAAGGTAGGTAGTTCGAAAGATTGAATGATGTTCTGAATTGAACAAACCTTCAGAAGGAAGGACGGATTGGTGCGCAAGGTTACTCTATCTGGATGAAAAATCATGTACGGGGGTCGGATAGATAGAGCCTGTAACTCAAACTCTCCTGGCGGAAGTGATGGCAACCAGAAAAAGTGTTTTCCACAAAAGAAATTTTAACGGAGTTGTGGCTGCTGGTTCAAATGGGGGCAACATGAGTTGTGACAGCATGAGATTAAGATTCCAAGGGGCTATTGGATTA
Organism: Protopterus annectens; assembly: GCF_019279795.1. NCBI lineage: Eukaryota > Metazoa > Chordata > Ceratodontiformes > Protopteridae > Protopterus > Protopterus annectens. The sequence goes on from NC_056747.1 coordinate 1,131,749,902, forward strand.
TGAAAGGGGGGACGGAGGTGAAAGGTACCTTTCATGAAGGCTTTACAAAGCCTGTGGAACATAAGAGAACCATCCTCACGGCCAATATGAAAATTGGATATAGCGGCCAGTTGAACCCTTATAGTGGATGTTGATGCTCCTTCTTGAAAAAGTGTGGTAAGGAAATCTAGTATCTTGTGTACTGGAGCCCCGAATGGATCTATACCTTGTTTGGAGGCCCAGTGCGAAAAACGGTTCCATTTGCTGTTATACAATTTCCTTGTAGATGGTTTGTGAGAAGATACAATAATTTGTTGTGCTGCAGGGGATAGTAACTCCGACCTGGCTAAGATGGGAAGCGGAGCAGCCAAGCTGTCAGTTTGAGGGACTTGAGGAAGGTGTGAGGAACTCCCGACGAAGGTGTCAACAGGTCTGGCTCCGGGTCCAGTATCCATGGTTCCTCCACTTGATGAGATTGAAGGAAGGGAAACCAGATTTGTCGAGGCCAGAATGGGGCTATCAGTATTATGGTCCTGTCCAGACGTTTGGCTTTCTGCAAAAACCTGGGAATTAGTGGAACAGGAGGAAAAGCGTAAAGGAGACCCGGGGCCAATCAGATACCAGTGCGTCCCTGGGGACACCCCCTGGAGGGGGTAACAGGGCAAAGTAGCTTCTGCATTTGGCATTCAATGGGGATGCAAACAGGTCGCCGCAAGGCTGGCCCGATCTGCGGAAGATCTCTTCCGCCACTTGAGGTTTGAGGGACCACTCGTGAGGGAACAGGATGGCTCTGCTCAACCTGTCTGCGATTACGTTGGAAGTCCCCGGGATGTGCGTTGCTATCAGAAAGCGTCCAGTGGACTTTGCCCATTGCCAAATTTTGAGGGCCTCTCTGCATAACGGGTAAGATCTGGTTCCCCCTTGCTTGTTTATGTACCAGACGACTGACATGTTGTTTGTCTGAACTGTCACTGTTCCCCGAGGTAAGGACTTGTGAAAGTGTTGCAACGCTAGAAACACTGCCCTCAGCTCTAGAACATTGATGTGCAGATTGTACTCCAAGTTGGACCATTGACCTTGGACTGTTTGTCCCTGAAAGAATCCCCCCCACCCTATCAGGGAAGCGTCCGTGGTTAGAGTTGCTACCGGACTGGGTAAGACAAACGGTCGTCCTAGTGTTAGCTCTTGACTGTGTACCCACCACAAGAGATCCTTCTTGCAAGAATTCGTGATCAAGATTTCGTGATACAGTGGAAGCTGTAGATACAACCACTGGGCGAATAGCATCCACTGAAGAATCCTCATGTGCATCCTGCCTAAGGGAACTACAAGAAGGGAGGCTGCCATCAAGCCTAGCACTCTTAATATTTGTCGTGCAGGGACTCTCTTGTTGTGAAGAAGGAGCGAAATTTGATGCCTGAGGTCTGATACTCTTGGTGGGGGGAGAGTAACTTGAGCCAGGGAAGTGTCTAGCTGTGCTCCTATAAATAAGATACGCTGTGACGGCGATAAGACAGATTTTCCAAAATTCACCGTTATGCCTAGTGAAGAGCAAAGACTGATGGTGTCGTCCCTGGCTTGTAGAAGACGATACTTGGTGGTGGCGGATAGGAGCCAGTCATCTAGATAAGGAAACACCCGGAATCCGTTTCGTCTCAAGTGAGAAGCTACTACTGCCATGCATTTGGTGAACACCCTGGGGGCTGAGGTGAGACCAAAGGGCAGAGCACGAAACTGGAAATGACTGGCTCCCAGCCGGAAGCGCAAGTGATCTCTGGACGCCCTGGCCATCTTGATATGGTAGTATGCGTCTTTGAGATCTATAGAGCACATCCAGTCACCCTTCTGCAGAAAAGGGAGGATTGACTGAAGCGTGACCATCCGGAACTTTTCCTTTTTCACAAAGGTATTTAACTTGCTGAGGTCTAAAATTGGCCTCCAGTCCCCTGTTTTCTTTGGAACTAAAAAGAACCTTGAGTAAGTTCCGGATCCTATTTGGTCCGCTGGGACTGGTTGGATGACTCTGTTTTCGAGCAACCTTCCTATCTCTATGGTTGCTTGGTCTCGCAGACTGGGTGGAACATCTGGGAGTTTTTTGGAGTTGGGTGGCATTTTTATGAAGGGGATGTTGTAGCCTCTGGTAACTATGCTTTTTACCCAGTAATCTGATGTAAGATTTAGCCAGGCCTCTGGGTATAAAGCCAAGCGACCCCCGACTGCCTCCAGAGTAGGACAGCCGGGCCTGCACTCAGGAGTGCTGGAAGGATTTTCCAGAGAAGGTCTCTCTGTCACCCTGATTTTGCGGACCCCCTCTGCCGGCTGGGCGGCGTCTTCCGTTTCTTCCCCCTCCTCTGCCTCTGGAGGGGGCGTCACTTTGGGTGTGCTGAAAAGATCCCTGAGTCTTTCGGAACCACATTTTTCCTCCTCGTTGCCCTTTAGGGTAGGGTCTAGATGGAATGGAAAAACGGACCCCTACGACAGACAGGGTCTTCCCTTCTTGTTCACACCTCGTGAGAGTCTCCTTTACTTTGGGCTCAAATAAGGAGGCACCATCGAAGGGGGCATTTGCAAAGGAAGACTTAAAGGCTTCCGCAAAGGAGCATAAGCGCAACCAGGATTGTCTTCTCAGGGCGATCGCTGAAGCTGCCGCTCTACTCGACCCCTTCGGCTACGTATGAAATCAGCCTCATGGACGAGTTGACTATGGAATTTAGGGTGTTAAGTTGCGCTGTCACTTTCTCGGTGACAGCAGCATCTGTGTGTCCCTGGAGAGTATCTCCCAGTTCCTTAATGAGATCTCTCTGTAAACGCGTGAAATGCGTAAGGTAGTTGAGCGATCGGATGGAAAAAGTCGCCGAACTAAATATGCGCTTCTCATATCTGTCCATTGTCCTAGAATCCTTATTAGGAGGATGGACAGAGGAAGATGATTCAGACATCTCTTTCTTAGTGGCCGCCGCCACCACCATAGTATCTATGGGAACTCCTTTTGTAAGATAGACTTTATCTTGGGGAGCCATCATGTATTTGTTTGGTTTACGGGGGACTGGTTCCACTGTATCAGGTGTTTCCCAAGCCCTCCGAGCTATAAGATCCATGAGATCGTCAAAGGGTGGAGTCACCCAGGAGGTAGAAGGTTGAGCCCCAAATGCCTTCAGTAAGACCGATTCATCCACAGAAGGGGTAAGGGTTTGCCAGTCCCCTCTTTGCTTCAGGATTTCCAAAATGTCTGCAAACGAGACATCCTCAGAGGTGGACCGTGGGGACCCTTCTGTTTCATCTAAATCAGTATCAGACGTGAGAGATTCCCGAGGTGAATCTATGTGCCTCCTCTTGCACAGTCGTTTCCTCGGAACATCCTCAGCGGGAGATTCTGGGGATGCATCCGAGGAACCAGAGTCGCCCTGTGGGGACTTCTGAGGCATTGGGTCTCGACGCTTGGTAGGAACCGAAGGCACAGAAGCAGAACGCGGACCTTTTGGGGAAGGAGATGAAGATACCGATGAAGTATGTGTCTGATCAGACAAGACCTTCCTCATGATGTCAAAGGCACCGGTGCCCCGACCCGAAGATCCGACCCGATCCGAAGAAGGGGGTCGTTTCTCCGGAATCGGAACCACGGGCTCCGACACCGAGGACGGATCCGAACTGATCTGAGCCGAGGCACCGAGGGGAAGAATCGGAACCAATATCTCGGTTCGACTATCCCCCCCCCCCCGGAACCCAGGAAAGATCTTCGGCTCCGAGACTCTCCGGCTGGTTCCGAAGGAGTCGAGGTCAACAGAGCCGATAGCACTACTGGAGGCTTCGGCACCGACTCCTAACACCGATGACTCGACGGGTCTCGGAGGAGGAAGTGTTGAGGGAACTGCAATAGCTTCGAGTTTCGAAACCAGCTGGGACGAAACCTCGATTAATTTGGGCAAAGCCGAGTTCTCCATAAGCTTCTGTACCACTCGGTCCACATCGGAGTCGGAAAGTGGCCTCGAAGAACGGGTCGAAGGGATAGAAGCCGTCACCGAGCGAAGGATAGCCGAAGGTGGTACCTCTGATACCGGCTCCAAGACCTGAGCCCCATGCAGAGATAAAGTCTCGACACCCGGCACCGAAGTCATAGGAGCCGGTGTCCGAATCTGAAAAGAGGTGCTCGGAGCCCATGACTTGGGCTCCGACACTCTTGAAGACTTCGACCCCTTCGAAGACTTTGAAACCTGTTCAGCCTTGTCCAGGGCCTCCTGAAACTCGGGTTTAAGCAACCATCTGTCCACCAACTTCCTACGTCTTTCCATCATGACCCTCCCACTAAAGGAATGACAGATGGAACAGTCTTCCTGCAAGTGGAGAGGGCCAAGACAGTAGACGCAGGATGAGTGGTTGTCAGTAATGGACATCTTCTGTCCACACTGACACCTTTTAAAACCACTTTTGGTCTTTTCTGACATTCTTACAGTAAGAAAAGAAAATCCAAGAAAATTACACCACTCTTAAGAAAAAAATTTTCTATAATATATTTTAAATGTAATATATATCCAAACTGTAAAACACTCACACAGCACACTATGACATATATATATATATATATATATATATATATATATATATATATATATATATATATATATATGTCTATATGAAAAATAGAAAAGGCAAAAAAGTATATATATATATATATATATTTTTTTTTTAAGTACTGTAAATTCTTACAGAAAAAAACGGCCTAAGGCCCTTACTAAAATTTTGAAATAACAACCTAACTACAACTACTTTAAACAACAACTAGATAATAAACCTATCAAACACTATAAAGTATAAAATGTAAAATTTAGAAGTAAATAACAAGAAATAACAAGAAATATATAGAAAAATTCTACTGGCCCGAGCCTCTCGATGTGATCTGCTGCTAGCGGCAAACTAGATCTGAGGGTTAGCACCGGAGGATCATGGGATATTACTGTGCCTCGAGCTTTCTCGAAGATGCGAGCTGGTGATGCGGCCGACTCGGAGCCGAGGATTGGCTCCGAACCCGTGTGTAAGAACAAACGGCGAGATTGAACAATTTTGCATTAAGAGTTTTTAATGTATGGAACCACAATAGACTATAATAAACACAAACCGGTTTCGGCCCAGTAGCCTTTCTCAATGTATAATCCATACTACAGTCACCTATTATGTATGTATATATAAAGCCATAGGCCTTAATCAACAATAATAGAATTTTAAGTGCTCATGCAAACCAGCTGGAAATAATCCATCCAGTTTTACAATCCATGATTTCTCCTTTCTGTTTAGGATATTATGCTAACCCTGTTTTAAAACATCTATTGCCCATTATTCTATCGATAATAATGAATTTAAAACTAGCTGCATTATGTGCAATGGTGTGTTTATACAAAGCATTTGTCAAATGTTTATTCCTGATGTTACTAAGATGTTCTGAAATGCGAAATCTAATGGGTCTGGTAGTTTGGCCAATATAAAAAGCTGAACAGGTACATATTGCAAGGTAGATGACCCAATCGCTGCTACAATTGGAAAAAGAAACTTTATATGAATACTATGAACAAAGAATAGATATACCCATATCTGAAGTATCTCAGATTTGTGAAAGAGTTAAATCTTGAGGGTTTATCAATCTATAAACAATGTTTTGACAAACGGAGTGAGGATTTGTTACAGTCTGAACAAGAATTAAAAGACAGGAAAATTTATAAATTTAATAGAGTCTTAAGGGATTATAACTTGGGGAAGCCCTTTGAATATGTCAAAAGCACTAAAAGTATTAAATTTGTTAAAAAAGATTCATTGCCCATGGGCCAAAAGAGGAAAAGAAGTAAGTCAATTCTTAAAAAATCAGTCAGTGATATGTCTGGTGAGGATTCGTCCTCATATACTGACACAGAAACTGACAGACAGCAGATGTCACCAGCCCATAAGAAAACTTGTACTATTGAACAGGATAAGTTATTACAGGATAATGATTCAGTCCCTTTCTCTATAAGAAAAGGAGGGGGGTAGGAAACAAACATAAACACAGGCATAGCTGGTTCTTTGGAAGCAATGTTGAACCTTCTGAAACCCAGGTGATTTCACCAAATATTATTATTAATATTTCATCGGCTACCTTGTTTGAATCTGAATATGTGATACTCAGTAAAGGATTCAATTTTATCCCTGTTTTTTTTGTGTCGGAAGATATTTTTGTTGAGGACTTATATGCTTTCTGTAGACTGCTTAACCTCAAATTGCATTTTCAGGAGAATGGACTGAATAATGGGCTTACGGACAGCAGCGGTTTCAGGTTTCATAAATCCACTTTTATTCCACCTATGAATAAAAATGTGGAGGTTTTTCAAAAATGTATATGGAAAGAATTCCACTTTGGCTTTAACCTTAACAATTTCTCCTCCCAATTTGACAGCATTAGAAATGGATGCTTTGGAGAGTTTAAAGAACAATAAAAATATTGTCATTATCCAAGTAGATAAAGGTGGCACAATAGTAGTAATGGATTGGTCCATGCATGTTGAGGAGGCTGATAGACAGCTACAGGATGATAGATTTTATACATGCATGCCCTTTGATCCTACTACCAGATTTAAAAATGAAATAGATCAATTTTTGGAGTCTGCGGTCAGTGAAGGCATTATTGATAAATATACATAATTTCATTTAAAAGTAAAGGATCCCTCAACACAATACTTATATCTCCTTCCAAAAATTCACAAAGATGTCAATAAACTACCGGAGAAACCTACAGTTTCTGGAAAGGGTTCTCTTACTGCACCTCTATCAGCATATCTTACTATGTATTTGAAACCTTTATTGAAAGGTGTCAGGGCAAGGATACAGGATACAACAGAATTTCTAAATACTGTTTCAAATACTCAATTGGAGCCGGGTTGGTTGATGTGCACCTTGCACATCGCTTCTCTTTATAGCAATATTCCACACTGGACAAGATTATGTGCCTTGCAATATTGGTTAGAGAAAATGTCTTTATACAGTCCAGGTTTCAATACTTTCCTTTTGTGTTTGGCAGAGCATGTCCTTACAAAAAATGTGTTCTACTTTAATAACAAATGTTATCTATAGCTTAAGGGTGCAGCTATGGGTACATGCACCCATATATGCTGTGTGGAAATCGGATGTAACATACTTGCAAGAATTTGTTCGGTATTTAAATGAGAACAAATGGTGTATAAATTTACGGTAAACTATGACTTGTTGTCTATTTCCTTTTTGGATGTAACCTTACATAGACAACAGGATGGTACTTTGTCCAGTTCATTATTCATAAAACCCCATCATTCAAATACATTATTACATGCCTCCAGCTGTCATCCTATACATGTTAACAACAACATCCCTAAGTCCCAATTCATAACGGTTTATCGGATTTGCTCCAACACTGAGGATTATAGGCATTTTGACCAAGACCTAATTGCACGTTTTAGGGAACGTGGCTACCCCATAGCAAAGTTGTTTAAAACCAGTAGGGAAGTTCAACAACTCTTCAGAAAAGATTTACTAACATATAAGAAACATTAGCATCAGATGAATCACAATATAATCAGGTTTACTACCACTTATGGCAGAAACACATGAGATTTTGGACCTAGTGCAACAGCAATGGGACATTTTGCTGGCTGATGACAGATTACATGATCTGCTAGGAGATAAATGTTCATTTTCGTTTCGCAAAGGCAAGACTTTGGGTAGTTACTTTAGTCATTATAAATGGAATATACCATCAGAACATTTAGTACAGGTTGCATTTGGATGGGACCAGGGTGGTTGGGTGTTATCCTTGTGGGCACCTTTGTAAGTATATTTCTGAGACGAACGAATTCACTAGTAGAAACACCTCAAAGGTCTTTTCCATCAATACTTTTTCCAACTGTAGCAGCGACTGGGTCATCTACCTTGCAATACGGCTTTCTATATTGGCCAAACTTCCAGACCCATTATATTTCACATTTCAGAACATCTTAGTAACATCAGGAATAAACATTTGACAAATGCTTTGTATAAACACACCACTACACATAATGCAGCTAGTTTTAAATTAATTATTGATAGAATAATGGGCAACCGATGTTTTAAAACAGGTTGGCATAATATTCTAAACAGAAAAGAGAAATCATGGATTGTGAAACTGGGTGGATTATTTCCACCTGGTTTAAATGAGCACTTATAATTTCATTATCGTTGATTAATTAAGGCCTATGGCTTTATATATAAATAATGGGTGACTGCAGTATGGATTATACACTGAGAAAGGCTACGGGGCCGAAACCGGTTTGTGTTTATTATAGTCTATTGTGGTTCCATACATTAAAAACTCTTATTCCAGTTGGTGCTGGCTGAATTTGGTGTTTTCGTACTGTTTTGAACCTTTGCACCTGCCGCCCGTGCAGAACTTTTGTGGTTGTGTTCATTTGGAGGAGGTCATAATACCTTTTTTGGATATCAGAAACCTAAGAGCAGTCCCATTTAAAAAATTACATCATATGAGAGACAGTATCTCAAAAGAGAGTTCCTCAAAGGCAGAATCTGGGCTAATGGAAATTTACTCCTCAGAACCAATTCCAATGGAAAAGGAATCTGAGAGGAGGATGCCAAAGACTATTCCCCAGAGTCCAAGTCTTCATCAGAAGAGTCCTGCTTCCTAGGCCTCTTAAGTGGAGTAAAGGATCAAGGAGGGGGCAGGGAAAGAAACTCCCTGGGGAGGCTTCAAGGCCATTAGTTTATTAAACAACCCGTGTAAAATCCTGCCATTCACGCTGGGGATCTTTGGGAGCAGGGGAATGTGTTAGCTTTCTGCTTCTTCTTTACAAGGACATCAGCCCTACAGACCTTAGGTGGTTCGGGCCTCTGACGACACTCAATGTAGTGGGAATCTCCTCCTGAACAAGAACCTGCAAAACATCCTTGGTCCCTCAGAGATGATCAGCCAAGGTACCCCCTCAACATCTGCAATGCATGTCTGCACAGCCTCCAAAAATGTGCGAGAAGCTGGAGCTATGCTATTCTTTGACTCAGTCGAGCAGACGAATCCAACTGAACAATCGGATGATCCTCCGAGCTTTCAGCAGCCTTGAGAGACAGCAGGAGGAGATGGTATAGCAGCCAACTTCAACCTAACTTTTTGGTCTTCTTGGCAGATGGCTGACCTTTGGGATAGTATGATTCTGCCATAGCACCCTGTGCCAACAACTTATGATGATGGTTCTCCAGGCAGACAGACTAGGAGGAGATAGGACCACATAAGGTGTTTGGGACAAATGCTTGAGAAATTGATCACTTAGTATGGTTCTGAGAAGCACCCACGCAAAAAGACACTGCTAGTGATGGTCCTTATGGAGAATGTCTCCCAAACTGACATTTTCCTTTTCTGGACGACATGTAAACTCACAAACTAAAAGAAAAAAAAGAGATAATAAAAATATCCCAAGGGAACACTTATTTGATAATGGCTTGGTAGCCAGCAGAAATGAAGGTGCTTTCAAACAGACAACTAAAGACTGTGTTCGGACTGGTGGCAAATAAGTTCTGAGGTGTGTATGCCTATAAGTCACCTTTATGCATTATGCCTTGAGCAGGGAGTATTTGTGTGACATATGACATCTATAAAAACCTAAGGCATTGGTATACTGGCTGAACGTTGAGCTACCCTTGACTGGAAATCCCTTTAGTAAAGAATACTGCAACAGTCATGTGGAAGGACCAAGTGACAAACTTCAGAGCCACCAAAATAGTCTAAAATGGAGGAAAAGAAAGCATGTTAGCCACGAAATGTAGCTCTCAAGAATGAGAACAGTTATTGAAAAGTGGGGAAAGATGCACAGTCTTCTTAATGAACTGATTAGCTAAACAGGGCTGGGCCACAGTCTTGTCCTGCATAAGGTCACGATGGGTAGAAATGCTACAGACTTCCATCCTGGCTATGTACTAAAATGAAGCCAAACTATACTGGAGTCCGAATTAAGTCAGAAGTACAGTCATGTAAAATTTACCATAACAGTAGATGTTCTTCTCTTCACTGTTGCAGTATTCTTTACAATAGTGATCCCCTGCCAAGGGTAGCCTGACATCTGGCCAGTATACCAAAGTCTTTAGATTGTAATGGGTATGCCATATCACTATAAGTAAAAAACTAAGAGCTCTCATAAAATCATCCAAAGCAAATTTCGAGAGAAAAATAGCTAAAGACTCAAAAGACAATCATAAGGCCTTCTTTAGCTATGTTAGAAACCTAGGAGGAAACTCCCAGATATGCTCAGAACTAGTTCAAAATGATGTGAAGATTACTGATCCTACAGACATTGCCAACATACTGGCTGACAGGTTCAGTGCAAACTTCTCCCCTCCCCAAAAGGAGAGATATCTATACCAAACGATTGCAGCCCCCAAACATCTCCAGCCCAAGTGAGAACTGCTCTCTCCAAAGCAAAAACACAGCATCCATGGGACCTGATGGTGTCCCCGGCTGTGTGCTCCACGAACTCAATGAGGAATTAAACCCACAGCTAGGACAGCTGTTTAATCAAAGTCTTACCTCTGGATACGCACTCCAGGAGTGGCGCACTGCAACTGTGGTCCCACTTCACAAAGGCGGTGCCTCCACCGACCCTGGAAATTACCGCCCATTAGCTTGACAAGCCTTATCTGCAAAGCCATGGAGAGGATCATAATGGACCTCATAAATAAAGACATAGGAATTTGCAGACTTTGGATCCAACCCAGTTTGGCTTTGTCAAAGGCAGATCATGCCTTTTAAACTTGGTTGACTTTTTCAAACAGTCACCAAAGCCATTGATGAGGAAAGGCAGTCCATACAGCCTACCTCGATCTGGCTAAGGCCTTGATACAATACCCCACTCGGGTATCATTGAAAAACTCCTCAGTTTAAATGTTAACCCATACATCACAAGATGGGTTGCAAACTGGCTGAGTGACAGAACCCACAGGGTCAGAGTTGCTGGCGCCATGTCAGACTCAAAGCCTGTCACAAGTGGTGTCCCACAGGGCTCAGTCCTGGGCCCACTCTTGTTTGGCATCTACTTTCCGAGTACAAGCAAACACAGGAGGGTTATGGCTGACAAAGTTTGCAGATGACTGCAAACTGGCCATAGTAGAAAACACATCTGACACAGATATCCTTCAGAAGGGTCTCACAGAAACGGATAACTGGTGCCAGGGCCACGGCCTAAAGTTAAATGCCAAAAAATGCATAGTCATACCCTTCGGGAAAAACAAGGTTACCCCTAGCTACCAAATAGGTGGCAATCCACTGAGCACAGAAGAAGTTATCAGGGACCTGGGGACCCAGGTTGATAGTAGTCTGTCATTCGACACCCATGTAGCTAAAGTAGTTAGGAAGACCTTCTACATTGCCCACCTTATCATGAAGGGATTCTCATCTAGATCAAGGGAGGTCATAGTCTCCCTTTACTCATCACTCATCAGACCAATGATTGAGTACAATGCCCCATTCGGAATGTATCTGACCCGACACTTGCAGCAGCTGGAGAGGCCACAAAGTTCCTCACCAAAAGGATAAAGGGTCTCAAAATCTATCCTATGCTGCCCGACTGAAAGAACTCCAGCTCTATTCAGTCGCCAGCTTGCTCAGAGGTGACCTTTGCCTAACATACAAGGCCATGTCAAACCCAGATTTGATGAATATGCTTCACCTCAAAAAATCTAGATCCATCAGAGCCACAAGGGCGGGAGACTTAAACCTCGACACGGCTATTAATAGGATGTGCTGGAGGGATAGATTCATCACCCAAAGACTCCCTATGCTGTGGAACAAAATCCCGGTACATGTGAGGCAGAGCACCTCGCTGGCCTTGTTCAAGAGAAATCTTGACCAATGGATGGGAGATTGCAGATATACCCCAGGGATTACCTCAGTGTCACTGCTCGACAGAGGCACAGCAAAATAATGGGTATAGTTCCCCATACTAAAGGGGTGGCGTAAGCCACAAAACGATGGGCTAGGCTTGTAAATGCCCTCGGGCAGATAGCCTAGTATGAACCTATGAACCTATATGTCACATGTATAGAATTAGTATCCAAACCCTTGAAAAAAGCACCAGAACAAGCCACAGCCCTGGTAGAATGAGCCTTAAAAGATGAAGGCAGACTCTTCCTATTAAAATAATAGAAAAAAATGGCTTAAGATATCCAAGAAGAAATGGTTTGCTTGGAAACCACAAAACCTACAGACCTAGGATGAAAAGAGACAAAAAGTTGTTCAGATTTATGAAAAGCTTTACTTTTATCCAAATAATATCGGAGTTGTTTATGCAAATCCAAGGTGTGCAAAACCTTCTGACTCGCAGACTAAGAAGAAGGGAGAAAAGTGCTCAAATGAATAGACCGATTAAGGGACAAATCATTAACCACCACAGTATTAGTACGAAGGGACAACCTGTTCTTATGGAAAACTTAAAAAAGGAGGAACAGTCATAATGGCTTGTAGCTCAGACATCCGTCTGGCAGAAGTAAGGGCCAAAAGATGAACAGTTGCTGCAAGAAAGGTGAAGCACAGCAGGGTCAAAAGTAGCCTGGGTCAATTTGTCTTAAAACAAAATTAAGGTCCCAGGAAGGAGGTACAGGTTTCCTGGGAGGCCTAATATGAAGGATGCCTTTAAGAAACTGTTTGGCCTTAAATCTAGAGGCTAAAGGGGGAGCCAAAGGCAGACAAGCAGAGACAGCTGAAAGGTGAGCCTTAACAGAAGAAAACACCAACCCAGCATTGAGCAATTCAGACAAATAAGAGAGAAAAAAGAAGTTATGTACTCACCATAACGTTCCATCTGAGTAGTACTTCATTTGTCTTCAACCTGTGGGATACGGATCCGTATCTGATCCGAGCCGGCAAATATAATTAGCATCAGCTCCAAGCTCCAGACTCCTCCCCTTACCCATAATACACCTCCACTGCCTTGCATCCCCAGATCGAGTTTGCTGGACTTACACTTAGAATCCAACCTAATAACATACTTGTGACCTATACTGCAGCCCGTAGGCTGAACATGTGCCAAGGTCCAGGGGAAGGAGGGAGGGATGGCTGAAGACAAATGAAGTACAACTACTCACATGGAACATTATGGTGAGTACATAACTTCTTTATCTGAAGTAGTTTACTTTATTTGGTCTTCAACCTGTGAGACAGTGTCCCCAGCTACTAAACTCCTGTGAGGCCCTCATGGAAGGATATTTTGGAGCACCGCAGAACCAAAAGATGCTCTACTTCTGGAAGTCAAATCCAATTTGTAATGAGAAATAAATGTATGAGATGAGGACCAAGTAGCTGCAGAGCAAATGTCATCCAAAGACGCTCTAGACCAGAAAGCCACAGACGTAGCCATGGACCTAGTGGAATGAGCTTTCACCTGACCTGGAGGAGACATTCCTTTGTCCTTATAGACCTGCAGGATGCGTGAAGAAATCCACCTAGCTATAGTGACCTTGGAAAATATTTCCTTCTAAGGGTCTATAGAAGGAAACAAACAACTGATCAGATTTACGAAATTTTTTTGTCCTGTGTAAATAGAATCGTAACTGTCTATGAACATCCAACATGTGTAGCTTGTATTCCATCTTGTTTGTAAAATTGGGAAAGAACTCAGGCAAATTTACAGTGTGATTGATATTGACTGGTGATGCTACCTTAGGAAGAAAGGATGGATTGGTTCAAAGGGAAACTCTGTCTTTATGAAAAATCATGTACAGAAGTTTGATGGACAAGGCCTGTAATTCTGAAACCCTTCTAGCAGAGGTAATAGCAACCAGAAATGCTGTTTTCCACGACAGAAATTTCAGATCTGCAGTAGCGGCAAGCTCGAAAGGTGGAGCGACCAGAGCTTGAAAGTACAGTTGTGTACACTTAGCATAAATGTAGATGTTCGAGTGTATTCACTGTTGCAGTCATTACATTTGGGTTATCTGCTTGCAGGTAGCCCTCAGTCGGCCTGATTATCAAAGTCTTGGGTCCTGCGTCGGTTGCTGTCCCATCTTCCATGACGTCAGGTAGTCAGGGGTATAAAGCATGCAGCTGACGCCATTACATCAGTTTTTCTTGCCCCAGATGTCAGGTGCCCCCATAATGGGAAGCAATTATATATAAGGTTGCACCTCCAACAAAAAAGCAAATACACCAGAAAGCTTTAAGCATCGTAAGCAAGAATAGAGGTACAGTCAATAGAAGTCAGGGGGCTGGAGGGAGGGTAACCAGGACTGCAACAGTGAATACACTCGAACATCTACATTTATGGTAAGTGTACACAACTGTACTATGTTCTTCATGTTTCACTGTTGCAGTCATTACATTTGGGTGGATTCCCAAAGCTAGGGAAGGAGGAGGCAATTAGGATTAGGGCCAGCTATAAGGCCCTGCAAGACGGCAGTGGCAAAACCAGCTCTGGATTTAGAAAAAAATTGGCAAGTGGTAATGCTTGGTGAAGGTATGTACAGAACTCGAGGTAGCAGCTTCTAGGATTGTCCCTAGTAGGGACACCTCTGAGAAAGTCTGTAATGGTAGATGTAGCCCTGGTTGAACGTTTTCCATAGTGCTTATAGCAGAAATGAATGCAATGGCCTATTCCACTTAGAAATGGTTTGCTTTGAAATGGCCTTCCCCTCTTGCCCCTGCAGCAAATGCAACCAGCAGCTGTTCAGACTTCCTGAGAGGCTTAGTCCTGTCCAAGTAAAATCTAAGTTGTCCATGCACGTCCAAGGAGTGCAGTATTTGTTCCCCTTTGTTCTGTGGATTAGAAAAGAAGGTTAGCAAATGAATGGACTGATTAAGGGCCACACTGGATACCACCTTGGGCATAAAGGAGGGATTGGTCCTGAGGGACACCCTGTCCGCATGAAAGATGATGAAAGGCTCCACTGCCATGAGGGCCTGTAATTCAGACACCCTTCTTGCTGATGTGATGGCTAGAAGGAAGGCTGTTTTCCATGAAAGGAATTTCAACTCTGCATTTGCAGCTGGCTCAAAAGGAGGTAGAGTGAGCTTTTCCAATACAAAGTTAAGGTCCCAGGCTGGAGTAGGGGCTCTCCTGGGTGGTCTTAGGTTTTTGTCCCCTCTGAGGAACTGCTTCAGCAGTAGATGAGAAAAGAGGGGTGCCTCTGTATTATAATGAGCTGAAATGGCCGAGGCATGAATTTTGATGGAAGAAAAGGAAAGGCCCTTGTGAAGCATCTCAGTTAAGTATTGAAGAACGTGCAGTAAATTGGGCACAGTTGTGTTCACCCCCTGTGTTTGGTTACAGGAACAGAATCCTTTCCATTTTTCCGCATAGGATTTTTCTAGAGCTAGGCCTCCTTGCCTCCAGAATGACATCCATCACTTGCTTACTGAGGGATGGTAACGGAGAGATCATGAAATTAGCCAGGCTGCAAGGTTCAGGGTTTGAAGCTGTGGGAGCAGAATCTGGCCCTCCTGCTGGGACAGCAGGGCAGGGGTCTGAGGCAGGTGCCATGGTTCCAGAAGTGACGCACTGTGCAAGAGGGGGTACTAGTGTTGGCGTGGCCAGTCTGGTGCAATAAGTATTGTCCTTGGTTTGTCCTGTTTGATCTTTAGTAGCACTTTGGAGAGGAGAGGCAGAGGGGGAAAGGCATAAACTGATAGGTTTTTCCATGTGAAGGACATGGTATCCACTTTCCAAGCTTGTTTGTGGGGAGTCCTTGTGCAGAATATTTCCAACTGGTAGTTCTGATTGGGAGGCAAACAGGTCTATCTCTGGGCTCCCCCATTTGTTTCTCAAAATGTTGAATATCTTTCGATCCAGTTTCCACTCGTGTGGGTCCATGAGACTTCTGCTTAGGTCGTCTGCTAGTGTATTTAGCTTGCCTGGCAGGAATTGAGCTTGTAGGTGCACTTGGTAGCTCAAGGCTGTGTTCCACAGAGCCATGGCTAGTCTGCAGAGAGGGTATGAGTGGGTTCCCCCTGCTTGTTTATGTACCACATAACAGTGGTGGTGTCCGTCTTTACCAATAATTGTCCTAGAAGAATGTGGCCCTTGAAGGCTGTTTGAGCAATCTGTACAGCTAACATTTCTTTTTGATTAATATGCAGGTACATTTGACTCTGGTTCCATTTTCCCTGAATGCACTGCCCTGCCAAGCGAGTCCCCCATGCATAGTCTGATGCATCTGTTAGTGTTTGGGTGGCAGGGGGTAGAGTGAATGGCAGTCCCTTGTTTTGGTGGCAGGCCTCTGCCCACCAAAGGAACACTATCTTTAGACAAGGTATGATAGGAATCATAGATTCTAGGTCCTGAGAATGTTGACACCATAGGCTTTTTAGATACCACTGTAGTTTCCTCATATGCAGTCTTGCATATGGAATTAGTGGCATGCAAGAGGCCCTGAACCCCAGGGCTTGAGGTATTTTCCTTGCAGATAGCTGGGTCTTTGCGGCCAGTTTTTTGAAGTAGGCTGTCAAATTAACTTGTTTCTCTGGTGTGAGGTAGGTCATCTGAGAAGTTGTATTCAAGCTTGCTCCCAGGAATACAATTTGTTGGCAGGGTACTAGATGTGATTTCTTTTCGTTTATGGTGTACCCCAGAGAAGTCAGTAATTTTTTTACAAATGCCAGATGGTTTAATAGTATGTCCTGGCTTTCTGCCTGAATTAGACAATCGTCCAGGTATGGGTATATTTGAATATTTCTTTGCCCGTAAAATGCAATGACTGGAGCTAGGCACTTTGTGAATACCCTGAGCGCAGTAGATAAGCAAAAGGGCAGTGCAGAGAACTGATAGTGCAAGTAGCCTGCTCTTAAGCATAGGTAACTTCTGCCAGATTCCCTTACTGGGATGTGCAGGTAGGCTTCCTTTAAATCCAGTGTTGCCAGCCAGGCATTTTTGCCTAGCATGGGAAGGAGCTGATGAAGAGTTAGCATTTTGAATTTTGGGATTACCAAAAAAGTGTTTAGGATAGACAGGTCCAGGATAGGACACCAGGAATTGTCTTTTCTGGGTACCAGGAAAAGTCTTGAGTAGAAACCTTGCCCTCATTCTTCTTCTGGGACAGGCTGAATAGCCCTGATATGTACAAGACAGAGAATTTGCTTTTGAGCCTCTGCCCACTGATTTGGGGGTAGGTCTGGCCAACCGTTTGGGGTTGGTAAGGAGTGGAAGTGAAATCTGTATCCTTGGGAAACTAATTAAAACCCATTTGTCTTTGGTAATGAGTTCACAGTTTTTTTAATGCAGGGCGATCTTTCCCACTAAAGGAACAGTCAGTAGAGCAGGGCTTGGAAGGTTTAAAGTTAAGTTATTGTGACAGTTTACCATAGGGGGTACCTTACTATTCCCAGCTTTGGAAGTGGGAGCCCCCCACTGCTTAGGCCTGTGAGTACCTTGGGACTGAAGCCTGGGTGTTCTGCTGGTTCTGGGTTTGGACTGAAAAGGCCTGGAAGAGGCAGGAAAGGACCAATTCTTAGAAGGCCAGTACCTACTAAATCTGCGAGGCTGTACTTGCAGGAAATCTTTAACAGTTTGCATAGATTTAGCTTTTTCCTCCATCTTTTTAAGTACTTCTGCTTTGTTGCCCAACAGGCGGTCTTGGTTTAAGGGAGCATCCAGTAATTTAGCTTTAACATGATCTGGCAAAGATTGCTCCTTAAGCCAAGCATGCCTTCTAAGTACAGACCCAGTGACAGCAGACCTGCAAGATGCCTCTAATGAATCAATACCACATTGCAAAGTATGTTTTCCAACTTGTTCAGCAGAATGCATTAAATCCTGTAATTCTTTATTTTCAGCACAGTCAGGAATCAACATAATTTTCTTTTTAAGCAATCCAATAATATGCTACTGATACTTTAACATATGAAACTGGCAGTTTAAGGCCCTAATGGCCAAAGTTGCAGAAGTGTATACCTTCTTACCCCATCTGTCTAGGGCTCTGGAATCTCTATCAGAGGGGATAGGGTTTTTGGCAGTAGTATCCTTATTGCCTTTGGGTCCCTGTGAAATGGTCTCAGGATCCGCAGTAGGATTGTTAAAGAGGAACTTGTGAGAGTCAGGTACTGTAATACCGGTCAGGTTTTCTGGGAGCCGGAAGTAAAGAGCCAGGGGCCAGGCTAGATTCCGAGAAGGCATCATCTACAATGTCCAGTACAGGAGGGATAGCTGAAGGCCTGTGTTGAGGTAGGAGTAAGAATTCCCTAAGCCTTTCTTCGAGTCAGAGTAATCTTAGCCTTTCCAGAGGAAATGCTCCCTAAGAGTATGCAAGGTTTGACCAAAAGAGAAATCTTCTGGTGGGGAAGCAGAGGGAATGGAGTCCTCTGCATTAGAATCCTCACAGGTAGATAAGGTCAACTCCTGGTCATCAGAGAAAACAGAAATTTCAGAATCCTGATCAGGAGGAAAATCAGTTCTAGGTCTCTTAGAGGGAAAAGGGCGGCTTCCCCTGGCTTCCCCTGATTAGAGTAATAAGGTCTTCTTATCATTTGTTTTTTAGGCATAGGGGCCTGACCATGCGGTCTGGGCATCGGTTTTCTAGGCATGGATCGAGTTTTAGGCCTTGAAGAAGATGATGTCAGTTTAATATGCAAGTCAGTAGGCCTGAATAAACCTTCAGAAGCCGGTGCCTGCACAGTGGCTCCGGACCCATCCAAGGTAGAGACATCCGCAGGTTCTACAGTCAAAGACGCATCTCGCGGCATACCGGACTCTGAATGGGTCTCAGTAGAGGCCTGTGAATCTGAAGTAACAGGTATCAGGGGCTGTGAAAGCGCCTCACTGAGTACCGACGAACTGGCAACTAGCTTAGGAGAAGGGTCGTTGGCAGCTTTGGACCTATCTGGTCTGTCTCTGTCTTTATATTTGCGTTTTTTTGGAATGTCGGTAGTCGGATGGCTCACCAAAGCCATTTCTGGATAATTGAACCGAGTACCAAAATATTTACATGCGAAAATGAACCAACAATGAATAGTTCGAGGTTTGAATAAGGCACAAAACCAACAGTGGGGTACGTCGTGGTTTGGGCCTAAGCAATGAATGCAGTACGAATGAAAATCTTTATGAGGTATTTGCTTTCCACAAGAAATACAATTGTTATCTTTTACTGACATTGGTTTAAAGCAAGAAAAAGGATCCCAAACGGGGTACTTATCTTAGTTGAAGACTTCGGATCTGAAATTCGAAAACGAACATTCCAGGAGTCGGCCGACCAGCACTTGCGAACTGCTTCTGCTTCGGGCACCGCATGGCAAGAAAGACTGATGTTATGGTATCGGCTGCATGCTTTATACCCCTGACTACCTGACGTCATGGAAGATGAGACAGCAACCGATGCAGGACCCAAGACTTTGATAATAGGTTCATAGGTAGGTACTAGGCTATTGGCCCTGGGGCCTATATAAGCCTAGCCAAAAAAGGTACCCTGGCTTTCACCACCCAAGAAAATTATTTTCCTGTGCCCTGTTGAGCAGAGCTGCAGAGGTGATCCTCGGGGTGAATTTCATATTTCCCATCCACTCATCAAGATTTTTCTTGAAGAGTGCTAATGAGGAGCTTTGTTTGATAGAGATAGGTAGTTTGTTCCAGAGTATGGGGAAGTGTCTTGGACAGGAATCTATCCCTCCAGCATGTTCTGTTTATTGTGGTGACAAGATTTAGGTACCTAGAGCGTGCAGCTTGGAGGGGCTGGGATTACTTTAAGTGGAGCATGTCCAACAGCTCTGGGTTTGACATAGCGTTGTATGTTAGGCAGAGATCGCCTCCGAGTAGGCGATATGCGATAGGGTAAAGCTGGAGTTTTTTGAGACGGTCTGCGTAGGGCATGTGTTTGAGGCCAATAATCCTCTTTGTGAGGTATTTCTGCGGTCTTCCCAGTTGTTGTAGACGTATTGTGAGGTACATATCAAAAAGGGCGTTGTATTCTATAATGGGTCTAATGAGTGATGAGTAGACGGGAACAATGACCTCTTTTTTGCTGGATGAGAAACCTTTTGTGATGAGGTGTGCCACGTAGAAGGATTTCCAGACTACTGTGGTGATATGATTATCAAAGGAGAGACTACTGTCCACCTGTGTCCCAAGGTCTCATCACACTTTCGTTGTTAAGTAGACTACCACCTATGTGGTAGCTCATGGGTACAGAGTTTTTACCAAAGGGGATGACAATGCACTTTTTGGCATTGAGCTTGAGGCCATGGCTTTGATACCAGGCATCTGTCTCCGTTAGGCCTTTTTGTAGAATGTCCACATCGTTAGGAGTTTCAATTATGGATCCTAGTTTGCAGTCATCTGCGAACTTCGTTAACCAAAGACCTTCTGTGTTAGCCTGTACTTCAGAAAAGTAGATACCAAACAGGAGAGGACCCAGGATTGAACCCTGTGGTACTCCACTTGTCACTGGTCTGAAGTCTGATTTGGAGTCTGCTACTTTCACAGTGTGGGTTCTGTCAGTAAGCCAGTTGACAACCCATCTTGTGACATAGGGATTTATACCTAGTTTAGTGAGTTTATCTATAATTCCAGAGTGAGTTATGGTGTCAAACGCCTTGGCGAGATCTAGATAGACTGTGTGAACCACCTTACCCTCATCTATGGCTTTGGTGACTACTTCAAAGAAGTCTATCAGGTTTAGGAGACATAATCTGCCTTTTACAAACCCGAACTGGGTGGGGTCCAGAGTTTGGAGATTTCCAATGTCTTTGTTTATGAGTTCCATGATGATACGTTTCATGGCCTTGCAGACGAGGCTCATCAGGCTAATGGGGCAGTAGTTCCCGGGGTCTGTTGTGGCCTCCCCTTTGTGGAGTGGGATAACTGTCGCGGTGTGCCATTCAATGGGCACAAAGCCTGAGGTGAGGCTATGATTGAACATGGTAATTAGGTGGGGTGCCAGTTCATTCTGTAGTTCATGTAGAAGGCAGCCTAGGATGTTGTCAGGTCCCATGGATGCTGTGTTCTTGGCTTTGGAGAGTGAGGTTTTTACCTGTGCAGCCGTGATTACAAGAACTTTGCATTCTTCCGGTATAAAGATGGGCCCTTTAGGGGGTGAGAGGGGGGTAAAGTTAGCACTGAACCTATCTGCCCGGATGTTGGCAATATCAGTTGGTTCTGTATATTTAGTGTCATTGTGCTGTAATTCAGAGCAGATCTGAGTGATGCCATTGATATTTCTGACATAGCTATAGAATGCTTTGTGGTTGTCTTTAGAATCAGTGGCAATTTTGTTTTCATAACTAGCTTTGGAGGATTTTATGAGGGATCTCAGCTTCTTACTGAGGCTGACCAGGGAGTTCCTCCAATTGTGGGATTTTACTCTTTTTTGCAACAGTTTCTTTCTTCTGTTGTAGAGTTTATGGCAGAAGACCACCAGATTGGCTTCCTTTTTTGGAGGATAGCATGTTGGTTCTGTTAGGGATAGCACGATCCATGCACTCGTGTAAGTGCTTATAAAGTGCATTTGTGTAGGATTCAGCAATTGTACCTCTATTGTCCATCTGCATGGGTGTCGTGAAGTTTGCCACTTCTGTCTTAAGAAGTGTGAAGTTGGCTTTGGAGAAATTTTTTACGGTTGTTTTCCTAATGGGAGGTGGGAGCGGGATGTGGATGTCTAGGGAGATTAGCTTGTGGTCGGATCTGACCAACGAGGAGCTGACGTCTGGTGTGGAACACCAGTCACCCATGTTGGTGATGCCCAGGTCTAGGATATTGTTGCCCCTGGTAGGGGTGTGGATAAGTTGATCCAAGGCGTTGGAATTGATGACTTCCAGAAAACATTGAGCAAAAGAGTTGGTACACGAGTAGTTTTCCCAGTTAATGGTAGGGTAGTTGAAATCACCCATTATTAGAGTGTTGGGTTGTACCTTAATATTTTCCAGTGTATCAAGAAAAGAGGACTGGGAATCCTGGGGCATGGTGGGGGGTCTGTAGCAAGCTACAATCTGGATTGCGGTTTTGCTCAGAGTTAGTTGAAGTTGGATAATCTCGGATGCATTATGCTGAGCAACTAGCTTGGAGGTGCGGATATCCTTAATGAATATGGACACGCCTCCACCTTTAGTGTTTCGGTCCGGGTTTGGTGGCCGAAAGGTGTGGTATGAATTATAGCCTGGTAATGCAGGGGTGTTCTCTGGAGCTTTGAACCAGGTCTCTGTCACTGCACAGATGTCAATGTTCTCCATTTTAAGGAGTGCCTCGAGTGAGTGCATTTTGAGGTTTAGACTTCTAGCATTGAGTAGCATTACCCTCAGATTTTGCTTGCTTGTACCTGTTACGGTGGTGAATTTCACACCCCTCGGGGGTGGCTCAGGCCAAATGAGGGCTACCTGCAAGCAGATAACCCAAATGTAATGACTGCAACAGTGAAACATGAAGAACATCCATAGTAAGGTCCCCATGGGGGAACAGGATCTTTGACCGGAGGGCGTAGCAAAAAGGTGCCTTTGATAAAAGCTTTACACAGTCTGGAAGATGCTAAGGATGCAGAATTCTTGCCCACATGAAAATGAGAAATGGACGCCAAATGAACTTTGACAGTAGAAGAACTAGCTCCATACTGGAAAATATCAGCTAGAAAATCAAGAATAGCAGAAATAGGAGCTGTGAAAGGGTCTAAACTCCTCTGAGGCGCCCAGAAAAAAAAAAAAACGTTTCCACTTGCTGCGATAAACCTTTCTGGTTGAAGACTTATGAGCAGCTACCAAAATAGATCTGAGGAGGATAGTCCGGGAGTCCTAGCAATTATGGGAACTGGAGCAGCCAAGCCGTGAGCTTCAGATTGTCCAGATTCAGATGAGGAACCCCCGAGGGGTGTGAAATCAGATCCTGAATGGGATCTAGGATCCAAGATGGAGCCAGAAGGCGAGACCAAAGGAAGGGAAACCATACTTGGTGAGGCCAAAATGGGGCAATGAGGATCACCTTGCTTCCCAGTCAACAAACTTTCTGTAGAAACCTCTTGAGAGGTACTGGCGGGTAAGCATACAAAAGACTGGGAGGCCAAGCATGAATGGGGACTCCCCCGGAGGGGGGTTCAGAGTGAAAAACCTGCTGTACCTTCGCGTTGGAAGGAGATAAGAGATTGCAGCAAGGCTCACCCCACTCGGTGAAGATCTGTTCTGCTACTGACAGATTCAGAGACCACTCATAAGGCACCAGAATGGTCCGACTTAGCCTGTCCGCTACAATGTTGGACCGTCCCGGAATGTGCATTGCGATGAAAAAGCGACTGGTGGAGTATCACCCATTCCCACACTCTCATGGCCTCGTGACAAAGAAAGTAAGATCTGGTCCCTCCCTGTTTATTGATATACCAGACTACTGACATGTTGTCTGATTGAATGGCAATCGTCCCCAGAGGAAGAAAGGCATGAAGGGCCTGCAACGCTAGAAGGACCACCCTCATCTCCAGAAAAATGATATGCAAGCTTGTCTCTATGGAGGACCATAGACCTTGGACTGTCCTGCCCGAACAATGCCCCCCCTACCCGAGTTGGGAGGCATCTGTGGTCACTGTGGTTTAAGCTGGGGCTGGAACAAAGGGTCGTCCCTCCGAAATGTCCTGGAGAGCTCATTCACCATATGAGGGACGACAGACACACTGGACTTAGGTGGACAGGGTAAGTTAGTGGTAGTTCCAACAGGGACCACTGAACCACTAGAGTCCACTGAAGAATCCGCATGTGTAGCTGAGCACACGGAAAAAGAGTTATGGTCGCCGCCATCAAGCCTAGGGCCCTCAACACTGATTCAGTCGTCGGGAGGTGAGAACAGTAGATCAGGGAGACATGCAGCCTGATGTTTTGAACTCTCTCCAAAGTCCGGAATACTTTGCACTGAAGTGTATCTATCCTGGCACCAATGAAGTCTATTACCTGTGCAGGATCTTGGAGAGATTTGGATGTGTTGATTGTGATACCCAAACTCAGGGCAAGTGTCAGAAAGTAATCCCTGGATTGGGAAAGTAAACACCTGGTGGGAGCAGTGAGGAGCCAATCGTTCAGGTATGGATAGACCTGAATCCCCTGAAGCCTCAGGTGAGCCGATACAACCGCCATCATTTTGGTAAACACCCTGGGAGCTGTGGTGAGACCAAAGGGTAGGGCTCGAAATTGATAATGATTGTCCCCTAGCCGGAAGTGGAGGAACCTCCTGGAGCTTTTGTGCATTTTTATGTGATAGTAAGCATCCTGGAGGTCTAGCGAGCACATCCAGTCACTCTCTTGTACGTACGGCATGATGAACTGTAGTGTGACCATCCAGAATTTCTCTTTGGCAACTGACAGGTTCTGGGTAGACAGGTCGAGAATGGGCCTTAAGTCCCCCGTTTTCTTTGGCACCAAAAATAACTTGAAGTAGAAGCCCGATCTGGACTGATCTGGGGGGGACGGTTTCGAGGGCTCGTTTTTCTAGCAGCTTGGAAATTTCCTGTGCTGCTGCCTCCCTTTGCGTGAGTGGAACATATAGCAGGTGTCTGGGAGATAAGGGTCTATATTAAATCATTGAACGCTTAGAAAAGCGAACGATGATGTATCGACCCCATGGAGGCGAAAGCTTACAAACTCGAACACTTAGAACAGTGATTTTAAAAAAACAAACATTTAAAACAAAGTGGGGGGCTTTGCCCCCCCCCACTTAAATATACCAACTCAAAAATCGGACTACAGTGATGAAAACGGCAAAGTAACGGATGCGGCCAAGCAATTTCTTTCCCAGGGAAAGAATTCGCTTATATGCCACTTCATCATTTTGCCTTTTCATCTTTTCAAGTTCAACCAAGACGAATTCGAAAGAATGCGTCTTCGGTCATCTAAAAGGAACCCGGAGATAAGGGGTAACCCACGAAGGGGATAGGATATCCTCTGGATATGATTTGAAGCACCCAGCAGTCCATTGTTATGGACTCCCATACCACTGGATGAAAGGACAATCGTCCCCCGACTGCCACCAGAGTAGAGCAGTTGGGCAACCCTCCAGGGTTGCTGCTTGGGTCTGCTCGAGAATGGTTCTCGAGACCCAAAGTTTCGCGGACCCCCTCTGCCTCTTGGCTGGCATCCATTCTGTCCCCCTCTGCCTCTGGGGGAAGAAGAGCCCTGAGTGTCCCAGGAATACTGAGACTTCCGGAACCACATCTTCTTTTGCCCTCTCTGGTTCTGGGAAAAGGACCTTTGAGGGTTAGAGAAACGGATTCCGATGGTAGACAGTGTCTTCCCGTCCTTCTCACTCTAGACTAGTGTCTCCTTGATGGTCTTACCGCAAAGTGTCGAGCCATCATAAGGTCATTGGCAAAAGACGCCTTAAAGGGTTCGGTAAATTGACACAACCTGAGCCAGCCATTAAGCCTCATGGATACGCCTGACCCAGCCACCCAAGCCGCTCCTTCCGTGGCCTGGGAGAGGAGTTGCATGGATATATTCGATACTGCTCTTACAGCGGCCATTTTCGCAGAGAACAAAGCCCTGTACTCCTGCGACATGGACTTGGGTGGAGACTCCTCCAGCTCCTTTACTAGGTCGCGTTGGAGTCTAGTGACATGGGCCAAGTAATTCAATGCCCTGATGGAGAAGGTAGCTAAAGCATACACCCGCTTCCCTAGGCGGTCCATCATCCGTGACTCCCGGTCAGGAGGGCGGACCAAGGAACTCTCCTGAGATAGTTCATTCTTAGTGGCTGCTGCTACCACCATGGTGTCCATACGGGAGCCCTTATTCCAAGATGGCTTGTCAGTGGGGGACTTAAAATCTTATCGGGTCATTTGGGAATAGTCTCCACAGTGTCTGGTTCCTTCCACGCCCGCGAGGTGATCAAATCCACTAGAGGATCTGCGGGAGGGGACACACAGGAAGTAGACGGGCCCGTGCCAAAAGCCTCCAGGAACACAGACTCATCAGAAGAGGACTTGGGGGCAGACTAACCTCCCCGCTGGTGCAGGATCTCCATGATGTCTCTGAAGGAGACATCCTCGGGAGGTGATCTTGGGGACTCACTCATCTAAATCTGTGTCCTCTGTCAGGGACTCTGGTGAGTCCAAGTGCCTCCTCTTGCACGCATGCTTGCGAGGCACATCTCCAGTGGGGCTCTCAGGGGAATGCTCGCAAGCCATCTGTTCCTCAGGGGGAACTGTCTGGGGCTCTTCGAGCACGGGCTGTCCCTCTGCTAAGACAATGGGGACCGTAGACAGAGCACAGGGGGTCTGGGTGGAGTCCAAGGGGTAGTCTAGGGTCTCGATCCGATGTGGAGGACCCAATGTACCACACTGAAGGCCAAAGGAGAGCAGACCTCCTCAGAAACTAATAAGGAGGCCGGTCTCCCTGGGTCCGACGCGAGAATCGAAGCCGGTCCCGAAATGGACGGAGCTCCGAGGGAGAGGACCTGGCCCGACAGAGTCGGAGCCAATGGAAACTGTTCCACTACCTCAGATCTGACACCCAAGCACCGGCTCTGACAGCGTCTCAGATCCGAGATGCTCCAGGCAGCTGTCGGCGTCAAGGAAACAAGTACCGTCGGTACTGACCCCCTGACCAAGGCCAACCTCGGATCAGAGTACTCCAAAGCTGAACATCGGATCGGGGAAGGAGAAATGGGTTTGAAAAAAGGGAAGCAAACTCCCCGCTCCAGTGGGGGGGGGCTGGCAAGTCCTCCATCTGGATTGATCTGTGTACGGATAAAGCTCCTCATCATCTTATCCAGATCCATATCCATTAAGGAGCGGGGTGACCGTGATGAGGCCACGGACTCCGACCTGGCAGGTCGGGGAACCAAGGCCCGGGAGACTGAACCTCGGAGACCAGAGCCAAGGGGAGTCACGGATCCATGCAGACTTGCTCGGAGAAGCGAGGTCTGGGGATCTCTTCCTCTTTTCTTTCATCTTCGACTCTCTCTCACATTCTCTACCTCTCCTCTGTTCCGCTACCACAGGTTTAGATGCAGGAGATTAAGTCCCAGCCTGGGAGGGAGGAGAGGCCAGAGGAAGAGAAGAGCGAGAGGCAGTCACAGCAGCCACTGTGACTGAAGCCGAATACGAGGAAGGAGGATCAGTAGAAGGAAGAAGACCTTTGAGGGCCAACTTGGCCTTCCTATCTTTTAAAGCTCGGGGGTTGAACCCCACACAAATGGAGCAATCCACACTAAGCTGGGCTACACCTAGGCACAACACACAGAGAGTGTGTACATCTGCTGAGAAGAGCTTATGGCCACACTCTGTGCAACGCTTGAACACAAGCTTTTCAGACATTATATGACAGAGAAAGAAGCCTTAAGAAAAAAAATAAGGCAAACACTTTCTCAACTCTAACACACACACACACACACACACACACACACACACACACACACACACACACACACACACACACACACACACACACACACACACTCACCATGCTAGACTATAGACAACACTAAGGGGGGGACCTCAGAACAAACTACTCTATCTAAATAAAGCAGCACTCAACGCCAAAGCAATGGGAGGGGAGAAGGGGTACCTAAACTAACCTAGATCGGTGAAAAAAAAAGAAAGTTTTAAACTTACTGTAGAGAAATCACCCACTACTAGCTGGAGCTCTGAAGACACGATGTATAACAAATCACCGCAAACAAGATCTAGTGATGCAAGGTAGTAGAGGTGCATTATGGGTATGGGGAGGAGTCTGGAGCTCGGAGCTAATGCTAGTAATATTTGCCGGCTTGGATCCGATACGGATCCGTATCCCACAGGTTGAAGAACAAATGAAGTAAACTACTTCAGATCAAAGAAATATTCACACTAAGTGGATCCAGGTTATGAGAAAGACACCAAACAGAAAAGCTCTTTCATTTGGATAAGTAGGATTTCCTAGTAGTGGGTTTCCTGGCCTCCTGCAAGGCCCAAAGCACATCCTCAGAAAAAAGGTGCCTCTAGGGATCAAAATCCTATCACCTACAATGTCAGTTGAAGAGAGAACAGGTGGGGAATGGATGACAGATCCCTTGTCTTGAGTGAGTAGGTACACCCTAAAAGGCAACTTGTGATGATGGCCTTTGGCAAGACGTGGAAGAGGGAACCAATGCTGTCTGGGCCAAAAGAGTCACCAGCAAGATTTTGAGACCATCCCGTTTTATCCTGAACAGACTTTCAGCATGAGAGGAAAGGGAGGGAAGGCATAAATAAACACCCTCTTCTAAGAAAAAGATAGGGCGTTAACCTTCCAAGCCAGAGGACATGGGACTATTCTGCAAAAGAGAGGAAGCTGTCTGTTCAGAGGGGAGACAGAGATCTGAAATGGATAGGTAACAAGCAGATGAACAAGACGACTGAAAACAGTGTTCAGAATGGTGGCAAAGAAGTTTTGAGGATGGTACATTTGGACGTCACCTTTATGCCCTACACTGTGTGTGTGATGTATGGCATACCCATAACAACCTAAAGGCTTAGTTACAATGGTCAGATGTTGGGGATTCCTACTGTAAAGAATATTGTAAAGAATACGACAACAGTGATATCGAAGGACATAATTAATTAACTGAGATAACACAGGAAACCACTGCACCAAAATGGAGAACAGCTGTAACAAATAAATAGTAGAAAGCATCCAGGTCTTGGTAGTCTTTAGAACTCTGGTTGAAAGAGTCACGAGGAGCAAGGGATGTAAATCACTAGTCTCACCTTAGATAGAGCTCTCTTCTGTCCCAACCAAGTGGGCTTCCTTGGAATGTAGTGAGACCTTCTTCTGCCAAGGAGAAAACTGCCTGAAGTTGCACACTTCTCCACTAACAGGAAGCAGACTGGATAGGGTTTAGCCCATTTTCTGTGAATTTTGCAAAGAGGCACGACCTTGTGGTGCAGAAAGTAAAGCCTTGACTACGACCCAGAAGACCAATGTTTAATTAGGTGCACTGGTGCTAAAAGGATTGAACTGATAAGACAGGAGTGAGTGGCTGGCACCATCTTGCTCATCTCTGGTGGGGGGGGGGGTGCATCTTGGCTCACAGTACTAACTACACCTGCAGAAGTGCAGGTGAATCACCTACAACAGGAAGCCTAGCATGCTCAATCTGAACAGTGGCGAGATCTGCAGAGTGGGAGGTTGCATATGCAAATTCTTATATTTTTAACAGACAAGTAAGAAAATGCAAATGTTTCATTTTTGTATTGTTACCCTGCATATTTACTTAGCTTTTATTGGAGCAAGATCTGATACAGGTACTGGCCAAGTCTCAAAGCTTTCAATTAAATACTTAAACTCTTGTAAAATATAATTTTTATGCAGTTTAACACAGTCATTGTATCCTGGGAATAACATGCAAGTTCTGTCTGATTTTTCCGCTACTAGATTTACATTGTACATACCAAACATTCTCACATACTTCTTCAAAGATCTATCCCCTTTTGTTATATTCCCCTTTCTAGGCCACCCAATAAATCCTAACTACTGCAAATTTAGTTCCCGTCCTCGCTCATATATTTCCCCTGCAGAAAGCTTATAATTTTGCCCAAAATGATCCTCAGCTCCACAGTAGCAGACTTAGGTGGAATCTGAATACATGCCAACATAATCTTCATCTCCTGACAACAAACTCTTACTACCACAAATCTGCCATTATTGTCCTTTTTTTCTCTTCTACTACTCTCACAATCAGTATTAATATATTCATGTTTTCCTCTGTCCATGATTTTCTGCTGAATGTCTGAACTGAAATACTTTGTCAAATTCACATAACCTCATTTCTACCAAAATTAATCTCCTGCAACTTTGATATACAGACCCTACACTTCTTAATATAATTCAATGTTATACGTTTTATTGACTAAGCCTGTAAGGACATTTACATTCCATTTTAGTATTACCAAAGTAGCCATTCTGATAAAAAGCTATTATTTCAATACATTACACGACAGTTCCTTTCAATATATGTTATCATCTTGCAGCTCACGTGCATACACCAATTACTGGCAGGCTGATCATGCATGTAGTTTCTTTCTCATCTCCATTTGAATCCATGTCACATTTCTGAGACATTCATATTCTACAGCAACACTCAAGAAAACAGCTAAATATATTTAAAAAAAAATCTCCTTCTACTTCACATCAAACACTTAAAACTAGATACACCTTCCAAAAAAGGAAGTATACCCCTCCAAACAGGAGCAACTGCTGCAAATTGAGAGCTGCATCCAAAGGTAAGAGCTATTCTAAAAGTTAACCATCCCAAAATGGACACTGAAGTCTGCATTTCCGTTTATACAGATTGCTGCCTGTTCTTATCTTATTCTCTGTACTCCTTCCTGAATTTGCATGCTTTCAGTAAACAATAATTTTTAGCTTTAAGGAAAAAATACAATGGCTACCCTTAAATAAATGAAGTACATGGTGCACTGCTGCATTAAGTGCAGTAAAGTACTAAGACTACTGGGGAGGCAATTCTGTGAGGAACTGTTTTCCACATTTTTAAACTTAATTTCTTACTTTGCTTTTTTATTTTCACCACACTGTTAAAAGATAATCACACTGCACTTCAAAGATTCCACTCAAAATGCACGGTTTTACTGAACTGCTTAAAATATCCA
The DNA here is from genome assembly GCF_019279795.1 of Protopterus annectens. Classification (NCBI taxonomy): domain Eukaryota; kingdom Metazoa; phylum Chordata; order Ceratodontiformes; family Protopteridae; genus Protopterus; species Protopterus annectens. The sequence goes on from NC_056747.1 coordinate 1,131,780,412, forward strand.
TTTAAAACTTAAATTATCTTGCAGGCTTCACTCAGAACACACTGTTTAGATATCTCATCAGTAATTGTCTGCACTTGTTTTTAGATGAAGATAAGCAGCCTGCATGTTCTAATGGAAAAAAGCTAGTTACTTCACAAATTCAAGAAGGAACTACAATTTTTCATTTTTTTGTGTCATTATACTTAAAACCGGTCTATAGCTTAAACTAAAAGCATTAATCTGGACACTCACAATTTAAAACAAAGAAAATTATCTTTTTATTCTCTCCCTATAATAGGATTAAAACAAATTTACACTCCCAGCAGCCAATGATTATAACATTATATTAACTTTAGCTTGCTTCTTTCCAACCTTTCTAAACTTGTTACACTGTAAGACTTGCGTTCAGTGCAACGCCTTACTTAAATATCACTAGCATGTAGTCACTGATGAACAGTCTCCCCATCTTGTACTTAAAATACTTCTGAACTACTTTACAAAATAATAATCAATTTACATCAGGAAGCTTTTATGCAACTATTAATAAGAACAAAATGTTTTACTAGCAGTTACTTCTTAAGTTCATTCAGTGATCTAACTTGTAACATAGTAATCATCCAGTCTATTTCATTTACTTCTTGCCAAACCATGGATCACATGTCTAAATTACACCTACTGAGACTGATGCTTTACAGTTCTCCCAGTTATTTACTAAATTCACTTAGATGCTCGCCTTCTTCTTGATCAGCTCAATCGCCGAATTCCAGTCTCTGGTTTCAGTCCGGAATTGCCTGATTAGCTCCTGGGCTTTTTTATTCATTCATTTTCTTTAGGAAAACGTTTCACTGGCAAAGTTTCTACATGGGCTTTTCTCCCGTTCATTAGACTGAGAAACAGAGGTCCCTTCAGCTTGTCAGCTCAATCTTTGTTGATTAAATCTTTTTATGTCCTCCACAGCCAATGCTGCATCCAAAAATGGCTGATCATCCAAGAAATAAAAATAATCTTAAGACAGCTATATAGAGCAACTTGAATCTCACACCTGCCTCTTAACATCCCCTGATTGTCAGAATAAGCTTGCTTCTCCTTTGTGGAAAATAATTATTCACTGTGCACCAAACAAACATTTGTGTGTCACTAATTTTTAACACTTTTTCTTTGACCATATGTTTATCAAGAGCAGCCGTCTCTGCAGGCATGACTGCATCTTCACTAATATAGGTCTGAGCTGCTTTCTTATTGCCAGATTTGGAACATACAAACAATATCACATTTCAGTTAACTCATTCTGTTGTGGAACATTAGTTTTTTTGAAAAGTCTCGTATTCAGTAAATCTTTCCTACACTTATTTCTACAGTTTTATCAGCTCACCTGAATGGATATCTGAAGAAGTGTCTATTTTTCAGCATTTTGTCATTTGACTTCATATAGTCCTCCAGTGTCACGTTAATTTTTAAACGACTGTAAGTGCATTTGATTTACATTTTCAGCTCTAAACTACTAGATGATATCAAGCCATCTCCTATACAAAAGTTACAATATAAACTGTTTTTAATGAACAGCTGTGAGGTTCTTCCCAGATGGAGCCTTTTCTTTCCTTTCCTGTCAAATTCTCACTTTTTTCCCCCAAATTTCTTCTTTGACAGCATCTGGGTAGAGTAATTAGTAGCCAGTAACTGAAGTTTATCTAGTTTGGTAACTTTTACTAGCTATTCAAACAATTTATTAGTTTTCACAACTAGGAGAGCTCTAATATAATATGGTACTCAGTCAACCACTATCCTGGAAGTCCTTTTTGACCCACATGTCTTAATCTATTTAGTAGTAGTCATCAGTCCCTTATCATACTCTTCTGTTTGACCTCACATTAACAGATAATCAATTCTGATTAAAATACCACAAAAAACTTCAATTTCTTGCATAAAATCCTTATGGAATACATTTGGCGTAGAAGAAATACCAAGCAAAATCTAAAGAATCAATATTTTTCTAATGGCGTAAAAAAAAAACTAAAAAAAACTAATACAATCTGGAGCCTCTTCATCTAGCTTTATCTGCCAGAATCCTTAATTTGCATCTAGTACTCAAAAGAACTTAGAATTGGGTACTGTTCAAAAGAATAGTCATGTAAAATGTAATGTTATCATAACCATAGATGTCCTTCTCTTCCATGCTGGAGTATTCTCACATTTGGGATCCTCTGCCTCAGGTGACCCGAACGTCCGGCTTATATACAAAAACTTAGCCTGGCTGCTGTATGCTGCATGGGACGCCACATGCTGGGACCATAAACTGTGGACCATAAATGTGACATCCGCATCCAAAGACCTCAGAACTGACTGCCCAGTTAGACAACAGTCTAAATACAGATGAAAAGACGCCATCCAGAAAGGGAAAATGTCCTACAGGGGGTAGGAGGAGGGAAAGGAATATTGCAAAATAGAAGAGGAGGACATCTATGGTTACAGTAAGATTTTACACAACTAATCTATGTCCTTCTATTATCATGTTGCAGTAGTCTCACATTTGGGAGAGCAATAAGCTCAGCCAGATAAATGGGTGGATGAAGAAATAACAGTCCCCACAAATTCATGGAGGAAGTCTTTTGCAAATACTGCTCTAGCTCTGAAGATGTTATCTAATTTATACCGCTTAAAAAAAGTGTGGACAGAGAACCATGTAGCTGCCTCTAGGATGGTGGCTGCATCCAGGCCTATCAAGAAGGCCCCTGAGGGTGCCACTGCCCTGGTAGAGTGGGTTTTCACTGTGTGAGGTAACTCTTCACCGTGGAAGGAGTAGCAGAAGGATATAGTTTTGGAGATCCAGGAGGACATGGTCTGTTTGGATACAGCTTTCCCCAGGGCCCTGGGGTGAAAAGATACAAAGCGCTGGTTGGATTTTCTAATGTTCTTAGTCTTATCCAAATAGAACCTCAGTTGCCTGTGAACATCTAAGGAATGGAGCGCTCTCTCACTGTCATTTTGTGTTGAAGGAAAGAAAGTGGGTAAATGGATAGACTGGGTAAGTAACACTTCATTGACCACTGTGAGCATGAAGGAAGGGTTAGAGCGAAGAGAGACCCTATCCTTATGAAAAATGAGGTACGGTGGAGAAGTCATGAGTGCTTGTAGCTCTGAGACTCTTCTGGCTTAAATAAGGGCTACCAGCAAAATAGTTTTCCAGGTGCACATCTTTAATGTGGCGGACGCTGCTGGTTCAAAGGGGGTAGTTATAAGTTTCTCCAGGATGAAGTTTAAGTGGGTGGGAGGGTGGTGTAATGGTTAAGGTGCTTACCTTAGAAACACAAGGTGCAGGGTTTGATACTCACAGGGGGTAGTCGGCTAGGCTCAAAATGGTCCATGAGGGCAGTTAGCCTAGTAATACTCTATGACTATGACTCTATGACTCTAAAGGTGAGGGGATGAGTTTCCTTGGTGGTCTGATGTGCAGGACCCCTTGAGAAAGAGTTTCACCTCTAATCTGGATAATTGGTGGATCGAGAGGTAAACAGGCTGAGATAGCTGAGAGATGGACTTTCAGTGAAGAATATGAAAGTTCAGACTTTACAAGCTCACACACATAGGCCAAAACTAGACGTATATTTGCCTGAAAGGGGTCTAGTTGCCATTGAAGACACCAGGTAGAGAACCTTTTCCATTCTGATAAATATGATGTCCTAGTAGTAGGTTTCCTGGCCTCCTGCAGGACAGATGGCACATCCTCTGAGTAAAGGTGTCTGAAAGGGATCAGAAGTTTATCACCCACACGTTAAGGCTGAAGGTTTACTGGTGAGGTTGGATGAAAGATCCCTTCTGTTGTGTGATGAGGTCCACCCTGTGAGGCAACTTGTGGCGAATCCCTTAGCTAAAAATAAAAGAAGGGGGAACCAATGCTGCCTTGGCCAATACACCAGCAAGATTTTTGGTTTGCCCTGCTGAATTTTCAGCAGGACCTTCTGTATTAGAGGGAAGGGGGGAAACGCATATAAGAACATCCCCTTCCAAGGAAACCGAGAAGACATCCACTCTCCAGGCTTGTGGTGCTTGGAGCCTTGAGCAGAATAGCTATAACTGTCTGTCCTGAGAGGGCAGGGAAACAGATCTATCTGTGGAGTGCCCCACTGGTGGACTATGTCTAAGAAGACATCGCTGTGTAACATCCATTCGTGATTGAGGGACCATTACCTGCTGAGTGCATCTGCCTGTTTGCTGTCCTGTGATGGGATGTACACTGCCTGTAGTGTTACCCTGGATTGAGTGGCCAACTCCCATGCTTGCATGGCCAGTCTGCAGAGTAAGTAAGACTTGGTTCCACCCTGCTTATTGATGTACCACAGCACTATGGTGTTGTCTGTGTAGACTTGGAGGGGACCTGGAAGAAGGAGAGGGAGAAATGCCTTCAGGCCTAGGAGAAGTGCAGTCATTTCCCTTATACTGATGTGTTTTTTTTCCGAAGGCAAGGCTCCCAATGAGCATGCACCTTGAGTCCATTCATAGTGGCCCCCATCTCAGATCTGAAGCATCTGTGTACATGCATTGACCTGCCTTGGGGGGTTGTGATGGTAGTCCTGGATTCAGGTGAATTTGCTGAATCCACCACCTTATTTCCTTTTTCAGGCAGGGGAGGAAGGGCACCTGAAAATCTAGGGGATGGTCGTATTGGGACCAGACTTTCTTCAAGTGCCACTGGAACTTCCTCATATGTAGTCTGGCAAAGGGCAGCATGGGGAGAATGGCTGCCATAAGACCTAGTAGGCAAAGAAATTCCCTGGCTGAAATACTCTAGATCAGGAGTACACTCAAAGAAAGTGGTCAGGGAAGTGACCTTTTCTGGTGAGAGAAAGGCCTTCATAACATCCATCTTTATTCTGCAACTCAAGAAAATTTTGTCTTGGGAGGGAGTAAGGGAGGACTTGGGTAGGTTGACTGTGAAACCCAAATTTCCTAGAAGGGAAATGGTGAATTGGTGGTGCCTCCATAGAGTGCTTGCTTCCTCTGCCTGGATGAAAATGTCGTCCAAGTATGGGAAGATCTGTATGCCTTTTGTTCGGCAGCTAGACACTTTGTAAACACCCTTGGTGCTGTAGATAAACCAAAGGGCAAAGCAGTAAACTGATAGTCCAAAGATGGCACAGCAAAATGCAGGAACATGCCGAAGTCTGGGTGGATGGGGATGTGAGCCTCTTTCAGGTCCAAAGTGGCTATGAAAGCACTGGGTGTCAAAAGTGGAAGAAGGGTTTGTATGGAAAGCATGAGGAAGGAGGGTACATGCAGGAATGCATTTAGAAGAGACAGGTCTAGGATTGGCCTCCATGGTCCATCCTTTTTGGGGATCAGGAAGATCCTGGAATAGAAACCTTGACCTTCCTGTCCTGGAGGGACCCTCTCTACTGTTCCTTGAATGAGTAAGTCCTGAATAATTTGAGGAATGAGGTGGATCTGGTTTCTTGGAGGGCGGGGAATGCCTTTTGGAAAAGGTCTTTTCTGCCAAGTCATAAAATACCCTTTTTCCACAATTAAAAGAACCTAGTTGTCTGACATAGGGGAGACCGTGAGAGAGACAGATAGAAAGTGGAAGATGGTGCAGGGTGTTTAGCCAGTCACACATTGCTAGGTCTGTCTAGAAAAGGTTGTCTGGAGGTAGTGTGAAAGGAGCAAGTCCTAGAGGATGAAGGTCTCCTGGTACTTTTCCTAGGTTTTGAGGAAGGGGGTGCGGATGCCTTTCTGACAAAACTAGGCTTGACTGGGTAGTTCCTATGGAACTTAAGAACTGAGAATACAAAAAGATGCTTGAGATCCTGCAGTTCCTTGCTCTTCTCTTACAGATTCTTATAAAGTTCTGCAGACTGCTTACCAAAAAAGGAACTTGTTGTCAAGTGAGGCATCCATGACTTTGTTTTTGAAATCATCTGGCAGAGGTTGTAGCCTCAGCCAAGAGTACCTACATAGAACAGAAGCAGATGCAGCAGACCTAGCTGATGCTTCTGTAGCATCATAGCTGCATTTTATGGAATGCCTGGCAACTTGTGCAACTAAAGACAGATTTGAGGCAATCTGAGGTTTAGTTGAAGAATCAGGCACAGAGGAGAGCAGATTTGAGGCCTGGGAGACTAAGTCTAAGGCGTACTTTAGCATATGAGTCTGGTAAATGACGGCCTTAAAGGCCCGGGTTGAGGAAGTGCAGACCTTTTTACTTAATCTATCCATCACCTTGTCTTTATCTGATGTCAGCAGGGAGGAAGAGGGTAGCAGCCCAGAATGTTTGTCTGCTGAGACAGGAATCATAGCTGGGTCCGCCACAGATGGTTTGATGAGGAATTTTAAATCATCAGACGCCTTGTAGAACCTGTCTGGTCTCTTTGGTGCTGATGGCTGAGATTCTGGAGTCTGGGAAGCTGAGGCAAAGGCATCTAAGTATGCTGGAATTACAGGAGGGATTGCAAAAGGTGAGGGGGACTCCATCTGCAGAACTTCAAAATATCTCTTCTGCAGAACTTCAAAATATCTCTTCTGCACTTCGTTCATTTGAGTAGAGTTGCATTTAAAATATTCCTTTATTTTGGAGATGGTCTCCCCAAAGGTAATGTCCTGAGGACGAGAGTCCCCTTCCAAGGAGTCCTCATCTGGAGAGCAGTATTCCAGGGGAGAAGCCAACGGTGAGGTGTAGGAGAGGGACTCATCAGAAGAAGATATGAGAAAGTGGTATAGGGTCAGCAGAGGCAGGCCTGGGACTAAGTTGGAAGGGCGGACATTTGTGAAGCAGTAGGCTTCAGGGTCATAAAGGCCTTAAAAAGGGACTGAGAGAATGCCTGCCAGTCCAGCTGATCTACTGGAGAAGATAAATGCTTTGTCTTCTGCTTCCTTTTGAGGGAAGGAGTCTTTGGTCCTGGCTGAAAGGCTAAAGGTCTGTGATGGGATGTCAGACCTGGGATAGGAGTGCTTTCCTCGGAGAAGGACGGTAAGTGGCTGTTCGGACGAGCTTGGCTCCCCCCCCCAACACTGGAGACAGACTTTGCAGATACCGCCGCAGACATAAAGGCTGGAGAAACAAGGGCGGTTTTCGAAATGGTACCTGCCAAAGTCGCCAGCTCTGATGGATGTTTCTCAGCTCCTAGACTAGAAGCTGGCAGGACGTCCGTATTTGTAGGTGCAGTCTCAAGTCTAGATACCTTGGCCGGCTTCTTAGGCGGCTCTGCCGCGACGGCCAGTTCTTGTTCCATACGAAGGGCTAGATGCTTCAAACGGTTTTCCACAAGGAGCTTAAGAGATGCAAGACGGCTGCAGATTGTATGCACTTTATATTCGTGGGACGGCCCTAACCAAAACAAGTAGGGGTCGTGGCTGTCTTTGCCTAGCAAAAAGGTAAGAGGAGGTTCCCCAACAAGGTACTTGTCTTTATCGTAGTCACAAGATTGGAGCTGAACAATCAAGCTGACGTTCAACTGCGGCAGACAAGTTCTGGGTTCTGTGCATGCAGACATCACATTTATGGCCCACGGTTTATGGTCCCAGCTTTTGACATCCCACGTACCATACAGCAACCAGGCTAAGATTTTGTATACGCGCCTGACATTCAGGTTGCCTGAGGTGGAGGATCCCAAATGTGAGAATACTGTAATAAGAGAACCGAAAGACATCTACTTATTTCAACAAATATTACTTCTATCCTTGACTGGTATCTCTGATGAATTTTCAGACATTAAAGTACCAATTCTTTTCGATTTAACAGTACTGCCGAACAGCTCATTTTAAGGTTTTTGCACAACATGCAAATTCTGCTGAACACTCCTATTTTTTCCTCCTACCCACGTTTGCAAAATGATTCTTTACAGGCATAAATTCCACATAACTAGCTAAATGCAAGACAGGGCTTTGTCTTGTGTTTATAAACACACTTACTACGTGAAGTTTGACTTTCAGTTGCAGAATCTTTTCTGTGTACTTTGTGGTTCTTTTGTCTTTATTAATATTAAAATGAATTTTCATGTAATTATTTTTCATATTCATTACTTCTCAAGCATTGTCATTTTATTTCTTATTTCTGACTATTTGACTCAGATTTTAACTCAACACATCCATTTTCTCAGTTAATTATTTACAATGTAATAGCAGTTTTGCTGCATGCTCAATTCTTTAGATCAGGAACAAAAGCATCTCTAGTTTTTATAGCACCTTCAAATGTTGAATAAATGACCAGTTCCTTTCAAGAAGCATTATGTAACTTCAAAGTTTCCTCCTCTGCAGAATAAAAAACAATATGGCATGGTATATCTTTTCAGTCTTCTAAGCTGCTCAGCTTGCAGAGAATAAACTGAATTTCTGGATCCAAGGCCTCAGTTTTTCTACGTATCTGCATAGCAAGATAATTCCTGGTGGATGCATATGGACCACCTTCCACTGTGAGTTATACTTCCAATAATAACTCTAGAAAGCAATAAATATTTCCTCCTCTTTAGCATGTGCATACATACACACCCCAGGTACCACATGACATCAGGATGGTGAATATAAAGTACAGTTTTGTACCTACCATAAATGTAGATGTTCGAAGATCCACATTGCTGCAGTCCTTACACTTGGGTAGTCCGCTGTCCTCGGTCGGCCCGAATATCAAAGTATAAGGCTGACGTCGGTCAAGGCGCATTTGACTGACATCAGGACGTCAGGGTACAAATGCGCATGACCGACGTCATATCCTCAGTCTTTTCTTGCCCCAGATGTCAGAAGACCCTAAAAATAAAGGTCAAAAACCAAAAGACAGCAAACCAACAACCAACCATCCTAGCACTAAAAATATGTACAATATATACAATAGACAATAAACACCCAATTGACCACCCAACCCACACAACCGCCTCTAACAACAGAGGGGAAGGAGGGAGGGTAAATTGGACTGCAGCAATGTGGATCTTCGAACATCTACATTTATGGTAGGTACAAAACTGTACTATGTTCTTCATCTCACATTGCTGCAGTCCTTACACTTGGGTAGAATCCCAAAGCAGAGGAAAGGGAGGATGGCCAAATTATAAGGAAGCAGGAGCTGCTAAAATGCCCTGCAAAACAGCAGTGGCAAAACCAGCCCTGGATTTAGAGTAAAGAGGTAGGTGATAATGTCTGGAAAAAGTATGCACTGAACTCCAAGTAGCTGCCTCCAAAATATCCTTAGTTGCCACCCCTCTCAAAAAAGTTGTTGAAGTGGCAGTAGCCCTAGTGGAATGAGGCCTAATCCCAGCTGGAACTTCCTTGCCATGATGGGAATAACAGAAAGCAATGCAAAACCCAATCCACTTAGAAATAGTTTGTTTTGACACAGGCTTGCCCTGAGAACTCAAAGCAAAAGAAACAAATAACTGCTGAGACTGCCTGAACCCTTTAGTTCTGTCCAAATAATAACGCAACTGCCTGTGTACATCTAAAGTGTGCAAAATCTTTTCCCCTTTATTTTGGGGATTTGCATAAAAGGTAGGCAAATGAATAGTTTGGTTTAAAGCCACACTAGAAACCACTTTAGGCATAAAGGAAGGATTAGTACGTAAAGATACCCTATCCTTATGGAAAATTAAGAAAGGCTCAACTGCCATAAGGGCCTGCAACTCAGAAACCCTTCTTGCAGAGGTAATAGCCAACAAAAAAGCAGTCTTCCATGATAAAAACTTCAATTCAGCAGTAGCTGCAGGCTCAAAAGGTTGTAGAGTGAGTTTCTCCAACACAAAATTGAGATCCCAAGCAGGAGTAGGAGCTTTTCGTGGGGTCTTATATTCTTTGCCCCTCTAAGAAATTGCTTGAACAAAGGATGAGAAAACAATGGTGGGTCACAATCATAGTGAGCCGAAATTGCTGCAGCAAGAACCTTAATAGAAGAGAAGGACAAACCTTTGTCCAGTAACTCAGTAAGATATTGAAGAGCCACACTTAAATTAGGCCCAGAAACATCAAAATCCTTTGCTGCACTCCAAAACAAAAATCTCTTCCATTTGTCTGCGTACACTTTCCTTGTACTAGGCCTTCTGGCTTCCAAAATAACATTTAAAACTTGTTGTGGAAGTGGAGGCCCACTATGGTTCAAAACAGAATATGCCAGGCTGTTAGGTGCAGAGAGTGAAGCTTGACATTGAGCAAACGACTGTCCTCCTGAGACAACAGGTGTGGAATCGAAGGCAAAGGCCATGGAGGCTTCCGTACCAGGCTCCTCAGTAATGGGTACCAATGCTGTCGAGGCCAATCTGGAGCTATCAAAATCATCCTTGGCTTGTCTTGTCTGGCCTTTAGTAGTACCTTTGGGAGGAGAGGCAGAGGCGGAAAGGCATACACATGAAGACTGCTCCAATTGAAAGAAAGAGCATCCACTTTCCAAGCTGTGGGATGAAACCTTTTTGTGCAAAACTTTGGCAGCTGGTGGTTTAGTGGGGAAGCGAACAGATCTATGTCTGGAGTTCCCCATGACACTGTCAATTTCCGAAATACATGAGGATCCAATTTCCACTCGTGGGGATTCATAATTTGTCTGCTCAACACATCTGCTAAGGAGTTCTGTGCTCCCGGCAGAAACCTTGCCTGAAGATTTAGCTGTAAACTGAGAGCAGTCTCCCACAAAATCATTGCTTGCCTGCATAGAGGATAAGAATGTGTTCCGCCTTGCTTGTTGATGTACCACATGACAGTTGTGTTGTCTGTTAGAATCAACACCTGCCCTGGAAGAAGTAAATCCTTGAAGGCTATTAATGCAAACTGGACTGCTAACATCTCTTTCAAGTTGATATGTAGATGTTGTAGTCTGGCAGGCCACTTGTCTTGTATCCACTTTCCATTCAGATGAGCTCCCCAAGCTTTGTCTGAGGCATCTGTCGTTAGAATCTGACTCGCCTCTGGCCGGGTCACAGAGAGTCCCTTATTTAGGTGACATTCCTGAGCCCACCACAAAAATTCCTTTTGAATGCAAGGTATTATTTGAATGACAGTGTCCAGATCCTGGCAGTGCTGTGTCCATACATTTTTGAGATACCATTGTAGCTTCCTCATATGCAGTTTGGCATTGGGAAGCACCAGAATACAAGATGCCATGAACCCTAAGGCTTGAAGGACTGTCCTTGCAGTCAGCCCGGACTGATGAGACAACTGATGAAAGTAAAGGGAAAGATTCTTTTGTTTGTCCGGGGTCAAAAAGGCCATCTGGGATGCTGTATTCAGTCTCACACCCAGAAAGCACATGTCTTGAGAGGGTACTACACTGGACTTTATTTCGTTCACAGAATACCCCAGGCATCTTAGCACTGCTATCACATAATCCAGATGATGAAGAAGCTCGTCCTTTCTTGAGCCAGAATCAGGCAATCGTCCAAATAGGGATAAATCTGTATTCCTTTTAACCTGAGGAAAGCTATCACTGGAGCCAGAACCTTCGTGAACACTCTGGGCGCAGTAGATAAGCCAAAGGGCAATGCAGAGAACTGATAATGAGAAGTCCCAGCTCGAAAACGCAGATACTTCCTGCAACTGAGTCTGATAGGAACATGAAGATAAGCCTCCTTGAGATCTAAAGTTACCATCCAATGATCTTTGCCTAGCAGAGGTAAAAGCTGCTGTAACGTCAACATTTTGAACTTGGGAATGTCCAGATAAGTGTTGAGGATAGATAAGTCCAAAATTGGTCTCCACGTGTTCCCTTTCTTCGTGACTAGGAACAGGCGAGAATAAAATCCTAGGCCCACTTCGGCATAGGGACCGGCTGAATGGCCCCTATTTGGAGTAACAGAGAAATTTGCTTGTGAGCCTCTATTCTTTGTGGAGGAGGAACGTCTGGCATGCCTTTGAAAGGAGGCAAGGTATGGAAATAAAACCTGTAACCGTGGTGTATGATATCCAATACCCATCTGTCTTGGGTAATTAAACTCCAATTTTCTTTGAAAAGTGCCAACCTTCCTCCCAAAGGTGCTGCCAGACGAGAAGGCTCTGGCAGCTGAAAAGGTAGGTCATTGGATCTGTTTACTTAAAGGACTGACCCCTGCCCTCACCTGAAGACTGTGCAGGAGAACTCCCTGTTCTAGGCCTGAAAGAGCCCTGAGCTCTGCCCCTACCACGCCTAGATCTACCCCTAGACTGAGAATCATAAGAAGGATACATCCACCCCTTAGTAGGCCAATTTCTACTAAACTTTGGAGGCTGAACCTGCAAAAATCTTTAACAGTCTGCATAGACTTAGCCTTGTCTTCCATTTTCTTTAAGACTGTCTCAACAGGAGAACCAAACAACACATCAGATTGTAAAGGAGCATCTAAAATCCGTGATTTAACATGGTCAGATAAATTCTGATCCCTCAGCCAGGCGTGCCTGCGAAGAACTGACCCAGTGGCAGCCACCCTAGACGAGGCCTGAACAGCATCAAAACCACATTGCAAAGAATGCTTACCCACCTGTTCAGAAACATGTACTAAATCTTGCAACTCTTTACAATCAATACCTTCCGCCAGAGCATCAACCTTAGACTTCAATTGTGAAAGGAGATAGTTTTGGTATTTTAACATGTGAAACTGGCAATTCAAAGCCCTCATAGCTAGAGTGGAAGAAGTATAAACTTTCTTTCCCCATCTATCCAAAGCCTTGGCCTCTTTGTCTGAAGGAACCGGATTCTTGACAACAGAAGCCTTAACACCTTTAGGCCCCTAACAGTTTCTGGGTCTGCCCTAGGACTCTTAAAAAGATACTTATGAGCTTCAGGCACCCTGTAATATCTATCCGGTTTAACAGGAGCAGGAGGCAAAGAATCAGGATTAAGAGAAGCCTCTGCAAAAACATCTTCCACCACATCTAAGACAGGAGGTATAGCCAAAGGCCTATGCTGGGGTAAAAACAAAAATTCTCTAAGCCTTTTCCTGGAATCAGAGAAGTCCTGACCTTCCCACTTAAAATGCTCCCTCATAGAATGAAGAGTTTCTGAAAAAGAAAAATCCTCAGGAGGAGAAGCAGAAGGAGTAGAATCATCCACATCAGATGAAGACTCTGAAACATCCGAAGCCTGCTCAAAACTCCCAGGCTCAGGCTCCACCCTAGGTCTCTTATCAGGAGGGGGCAAAGAACCCCTAATCAAAGAAATCAAATCTTCTGCCATTTTAAGCATATGCTTCTTGGGCACAGTTCCAGAGGAACTAGGGGTGACACCAACCGAAGCTGAACCTGGCCTGCCTCTGGGAGAAGCCTTGGAAACAGAAGGAGGGGGCCTAGCCACCCTAGGAAGGGAGGGGAGTATAGTAACCTGAGAAGCCCCTTCAGCCTGACCTGCCTCCTGAGAGGCCACATCTTGCAATAATAAAGTCTCTCCCTGGGAACCCAAAGAAACCTCCGGTGGAGCCACCGGCTCCACCGATACCTCTAAAGAACCGGCGTCCGGTACAGACGGTTCTTCTAACCTAGGCTTAACCGCTTTGTCCTTGCGCTTCTTCGAAGAAGCGGGCGTCGGAGCATCCGACGGCATTTTATAATTGCACCGCTTCCCAAAGACTAACCTGGCACAATCCAACCTTCTCTTTATAGTGCGTTTATTGAATCTAGCACAAGAGCGACACCCAACAACGTCGTGCTCAGGCCCTAAACAAGGAATACACAAAGTATGATAATCTCTATGCGGTATCTGTTTCCCACAAGAAATGCAATTATTGACTTTTCTGACATCCGTAAATCACTGAGGCAAGAAAAACTAAAATATTCCCCAACGGGGTACTTAGCCAACTTTGAACTCGGTCTGAAACTTCGAAATCGAAAAATCTCAGAACGCCAACCGGCACTTGCAAAGCTGCTTCTGCATCGGACCATGCGGCAAAAAAGACTGAGGATATGACGTCGGTCATGCGCATTTGTACCCTGACGTCCTGATGTCAGTCAAATGCGCCTTGACCGACGTCAGCCTTATACTTTGATATTCGGGCCGACCGAGGACAGCGGACTACCCAAGTGTAAGGACTGCAGCAATGTGAGATGAAGAACATCACAGACACTGCAAATGAACCTAGTTTCCCCAAAGTGTATATTCAGAAACCAAGAAAATCTAAAGGTATTACTGCTCAATGCTAGGAGTCTACACAAAAAACTCAACTCTCTAGAAGCTCTCTTCACCCTAGATAATGCTGATGTCTGTGCAGTCACAGACATGGTTTAAAGCCATGGAGAGCAAACCAACAGTGCAAGGTTATAATGCCTTCCACACATTTAGACCAGCTACTACACAGACAGGGACTAAAGGTGGAGGTGTCTCTATTTACATCAAAAATAAATATACCTCAAGGTTGGTCAAAAAGGACAATGTACTTGAGCTGCTCCATGGTCAGATCACCATAGGCAAAATACAATATCACTTCCTTACCAGCTAGAGGTCCCCCTCTATGACTCAGGAAAACCATACCATGTATTTAAACTTATTAGAAACACTAACCATCCAACCCAATACCATATTCATGTGTGACTTTAACTACCCCACTATTAACTGGGAATCCTATACGACAGGCAGGTAGCTCTCAAGATTAGAGTTTGGATGTAAATTGTAGTTGCAGCCTTGAATCTCATGTCCTCCAATCTGTGATCAAATATGTTAAAACCTGTATACAACATTAAAAATTATTAGGGGAGGGTGGCCTAATGGTTAAGGTGTTTGCCTTACAAACACAAGGTGCAGGGTTGGAGTCTCACAAGGAATAATTGGCTAGGCTTAACATGGCTCGTAAGGGCAGTTAGCTTAGTACAAATCTATGAACCTATGACACCAAATGTACAGGCACAGAGATTCCTGGATTTTGTAAACACAAACTCCATGAACCAGATAGTCAATACACCAACCAGGGGTGCAGCCACACTGGATCTGGTCTTCACTAATATGGGACAGTGCAGCACACCCTCTACTACTACATTCATTTTCTCAGTTAATTATTTATAATGCAATAGCAGTTTTGCTGCATGCTCAATTCTTTAGATCAGGAACAAAAGCATATCTAGTTTTTATATCACCTTCAAATGTTGAATAAATGACCAGTTCCTTTCAAGAAGCATTACGTAACTTCAAGGTTTCCTCCTCTGCAGAATAAAAAACAATATGGCATGGTATATCTTTTCAGTCTTCTAAGCTGCTCAGCTTGCAGAGAATAAACTGAATTTCTGGATCCAAGGCCTCAGTTTTTCTACGCATCTGCACAGCAAGATAATTCCTGGTGGATGCATATGGACCACCTTCCACTGAGTTATACTTCCAATAATAACTCTAGAAAGCAATAAATATTTCCTCCTCTTTAGCATGTGCATACATACACACCCCAGGTACCACATGACATCAGGATGGTGAATATAACACAGACACTGCAAATGAACCTAGTTTCCCCAAAGTGTATATTCAGAAACCAAGAAAATCTAAAGGTATTACTGCTCAATGCTAGGAGTCTACACAAAAAACTCAACTCTCTAGAAGCTCTCTTCACCCTAGAGAATGCTGATGTGTGTGCAGTCATTGAGACATGGTTTAAAGCCATGGAGAGCACACCAACAGTGCAAGGTTATAATGCCTTCCACACATTTAGACCAGCTACTACACAGACGGGGACTAAAG
Organism: Protopterus annectens; assembly: GCF_019279795.1. Lineage (NCBI taxonomy): Eukaryota > Metazoa > Chordata > Ceratodontiformes > Protopteridae > Protopterus > Protopterus annectens. Next base: position 1,131,795,977 of record NC_056747.1, read on the forward strand.
GTGGAGGTGTCTCTATTTACATCAAAAATAAATATACCTCAAAGTTGGTCAAAAAGGACAATGCACTTGAGCTGCTCCATGTTCAAATCACCATAGGCAAAATACAATATCACTTCCTTACCAGCTAGAGGTCCCCCTCTATGACCCAGGAAAACCATACCATGTATTTAAACTTATTAGAAACACTAACCATCCAACCCAATACCATATTCATGGGCGACTTTAACTACCCCACTATTAACTGGGAATCCTATACGACAGGCAGGTAGCTCTCAAGATTAGAGTTTGGATGTACATTGTAGTTGCAGACTTGAATCTCATGTCCTCCAATCTGTGATCAAATATGTTAAAACCTGCATATAACATTCAAAATTATTAGGGGAGGGTGGCCTAATGGTTAAGGTGTTTGCCTTACAAACACAAGGTGCAGGGTTTGAGTCTCACAAGGGATAATTGGCTAGGCTTAACATGGCTCGCAAGGGCAGTTAGCTTAGTACTAATCTATGAACCTATGACACCAAATGTACAGGCACAGAGATTCCTGGATTTTGTAAACACAAACTCCATGAACCAGATAGTCAATACACCAACCAGGGGTGCAACCATACTGGATCTGGTCCTCACTAATATGGGAGCATGCAGCACACCCTCTACTGTAATGTCTTCCCTGGTAAGGTCAGACCACAAAATGGTCTCTTTTGAAGTAAATGTAAAACCTGAACTCCCAGCTAAACCTGGAATATTCAGGAACTACTCTAAGGCTAACCTCCTGCTGTTAAGTGATAACCTGGCAGAATTTCAAGCCCCCATAAACCCTGAGAACCCATCAGGAAGAAGTACAGAACTAACTCAAAAAACAAGCCACCCTGGTGGAATCTCAAAATCAACAGGCTGTATAACAGAAAGAAGAAAATCATGGCAAAAACTAGGAGGTGCAGCACTCAGCAGGATAAAAGCACTCTCATCTAACTAAACAAACATCTCAAAGGGAAAATAAAGTCTACCAAAGCCAAATATGAGGTGAATCTGGCCTCCCAGGCCAAGGACAACCACAAGGCATTCTTTAGCTATGTCCGCAAAGTACAGTTTTGTACCTACCATAAATGTAGATGTCCGAACTGGATAGCATCTGCAGTCATAACAAATGGGTTGTCCTGTCGTCAGGCAGCCCTTCGGTCGGCCGGATTCCAAAGTCCGGGTCCGGCTTCGGCTGATGTCGCACTTCACCCGACGTCATCTCTGCTGGTCTTCGGGTATAAAGGCATCAGCCGACGCCATTTTCCTCAGTATTTCTTGCCCCAGATGCCAGTTGCCCTCTTGGAAGGCTAAATTTTGGATAAATGCCAATGTTTCCAAAAAAGTAGAAGGCAAACACAAAAAATAAGCATGTATGTACATATATACAAACAAATACACCATAAGAGACTCCCCAGCTAGCTATTAGGAGGGTAAATACCCTAGGAGTACCACAGAGGGAAGGAGGGTGGTAATCCTGACTGCAGATGCTATCCAGTTCGGACATCTTCATTTATGGTAGGTACAAAACTGTACTATGTCCTTCATGGATGCATCTGCAGTCATAACAAATGGGTAGAATACCATAGCCAAACTAGGGGTGGAGGAAGAAAAATTATGGTGTAGTTAGGATCCCTTGCAGTACAGCAGTGGCAAACCCTGCTCGGGATCTAGAGTATAGAGGTAAATTATAATGCTTGGCAAATGTATGCACGGAGGTCCAAGTAGCCGCCTCAATAATGTCCTTGGTTGCCACTCCTCGTAAGAAAGCTGTGGTAGTGGCTGTAGCCCTTGTAGAATGAGGTCTTATGTTCTGTGGAATTGGTTTTCCATGGTAGGAGTAACAGAATCTTATGCAATTTCCTATCCATTTGGAGATTGTCTGTTTGGAAATTGCTTTTCCTTCCCTTCCTGTTGCATAGGCTACTAAAAGCTGGTCAGTTTTTCTGTTACTTTTGGTTCTGTCCAGGTAGTAGCGTAACTGCCTATGTACATCCAAGGTATGCAGCAGTCTTTCCCCCCTGTTCTGTGGCTTGGGAAAGAAGGTAGGTAGGTGGATTGCCTGGTTTAAAGACACTCTGGATACCACCTTAGGCATAAATGTAGGATTAGTTCTCATGGACACCCTATCTTGATGGAAGATTAGGAAGGGTTGCACTGCCATTAAGGCCTGTAGTTCCGAAACCCTCCTTGCTGAGGTAATTTCCAGTAGGAAAGCAGTTTTCCATGACAGGTGTTGCAGATCTGCTGTTGCTGCTGGTTCAAACGGAGGGAGTGTCAACTTTTCTAGCACAAAGTTCAAGTCCCATGCTGGTAATGGTGGTTTCCTAGGAGGTTTTACATTCTTGATCCTTCTGAGGAACTGCCTGAGTAGAGGATGCGAAAAGACAGGTGGATCGAAGCTGTATTCTGCTGAAATAGCTGATGCATGTATCTTGATGGAGGAATAGGACAGGCCTGTATGTAGAAGCTCTGCCAAGTACTCCAGAATGTTAGCAATATCTATGTTCGACACATCTTTTCCTCTTTCAGTACTCCAAATGACAAACCTTTTCCATTTTCCTGCATAGTTCCTTCTTGTTGAAGGTCTGCGGCTTCAAGGATAATGTCTTTAACCCTTTGGGAAAGGTCTGGGTTAGTTGCTGCTATGTGATGTTCCAGGCAGTCAGTTGCAAGGTTTTTAGGTTTGGATGCATGATGTTGTAGTTGTTCTGAGTTAACATCAAAGGCATCAGGGTTATTGACCACATTCTCTCCCGAGACATGCTCCTCAGCAATGGGTACCACTGTTGTCTTGGCCAATTCGGAGCTATCAGGATTATCCTTGGACGTTCCTCTTTGATTTTCAGTAGTACCTTGTGCATCAAGGGAAGAGGTGGAAATGCATATGCTGTCAGGCCTTTCCAGCTGAAGGATAGAGAGTCCACCTTCCATGCAAGTGGGTGGAATGTCCTTGTGCAGAATTTTTTGAGCTGGTGATTGAGTGGGGATGCGAATAGATCTATTTGTGGCATTCCCCATTTCTTTGTGATGGCCTTGAAGATGTCCGGGTGTAGTATCCATTCGTGAGCATCCGAGGTGGTTCTGCTTAACATGTCTGCTAGGGTGTTCTCTTTTCCCGGCACAAATATTGCCTGTAACTGGATGTTGTAGCTGAGAGCCAGATTCCAAAGGTCCAACGTCATTCTGCATAGGGGGTATGAATGAGTGCCTCCCTGTTTGTTGATGTACCACATGACTGTGGTGTTGTCTGTCCTTATCATCAAATGGCCTTCTTTGAGGAATGGTCTGAATTTTTGGATTGCCAGTTTTACTGCCAGCATTTCTTTTTGGTTTATGTGCAGGTGCAGCTGGTCTTGAGTCCCCAATCCTTGTATGCATTTGTCCAGCATGTGCGCCCCCCATCCTAGGTCTGAGGCGTCCGTTGTGATGGTTTGGCTTGCTCGAAAGTTGTGGAAGGGTAAGCCTGGATTTGACTGGCATGCTTGAGCCCACCATAGGAACTCCTGTTTTAGGCATGGGATTAGTGGAATTTCTGTTTCTAAGCTGTGCCTGTGCTGAGACCGTAAATTCTTTAGGTACCACTGTAGCTTTCTCATATGCAGTCTGGCATGTGGGACCAAGATTATGCATGATGCCATGAAGCCCAAGGCCTGCAGAACTTTTCTTGCTGTTAGTTTGTTCTGCTTTGTTAATGCCAAGAAGTAAAGAGGGAGTTCTTTTTGTTTTTCTGCAGTTAGGAATGCCATTTGTTTTACTGTGTCCAATTCCGTGCCCAAGAATGTTCTTGTTTGGGATGGTATCAGCCTTGACTTTTGTAAATTGACTGTGTATCCCAGGGCTTGTAGAAAGTAAATGACCCTTTGTAAATCTGTTGTCAGCTTGCTTTTGTTGTCCGCTTGTAAGAGGCAGTCGTCCAGGTATGGATAAATTTGGATTCCCTGTAGTCTGCAGTGAGCGATTACTGATGCCAGGCATTTTGTGAATACTCTGGGCGCAGTAGATAAGCCAAAGGGCAATGCTGAGAATTGATAATGCTCTGATCCTGCAAGAAATCTGAGGTATCTTCTGCAATTTGGTCGAATGGGGACGTGCAGGTATGCCTCCTTGAGATCTAGAGTTACCAGCCAACACTCCTTGCCCAGCATGGGAAGAAGTTGCTGTAGGGTCAGCATTTTGAATTTTGGGACAATGATGTATGTGTTTAAGACGGACAGGTCGGGAATAGGTCTCCAACTTTTCTCTTTTCTTGGTACTAGGAAGAGTCTGGAGTAGAATCCTTTGCCCTGTTCTGTTATTGGTACTCTTTCCACAGCTCTCATCTTTGTTAATTTCGCTATCTGCTGTAGAGCTTCTATTTTTGATTTGGAGGTAGGTTTGGCATTCCTCTTTTACTGGTAAGGTGTGGAAGTGGAACCGGTAGCCTTGGTCTATGGTTTGCAAAATCCACTTGTCTTTTGTAATATAGTGCCAATTTTTCGAAAATAAGGCTAACTTTCCGCCTAAAGGTGCTGCTATTTGCTCCCTGATAGGCGGTGTCAGAGCCAAGTCACTGTGATTGTCCTGTTGCAGTGGCAGTGGTTGTGTCTGTGCCTCGGTTATTGCCTTGCCACTGTCGTCCTCTGTAGGCACCTCCTCTGGATTGATTTCTGCCTCTAGAGCGTCTATTCCTGCCCCTTTGGGATTTTGTGGAGTCTGGAAAGGACCAATTCTTGGCAGGCCAGTTCCTGCTAAACCTTGGGGGCTGAACCTGTAAGAAATCTTTAACTGTTTGTACAGATTTTGCCTTTTCTTCCATTTTCTTCATTACTTGCTGGGCAGGTGTACCAAATAGACTGGCCTTATCCATAGGAGCATCTAACAGCTTTGCTTTAACATGATCCGGTAAGACCTGTTCTTTCAACTATGCATGCCTTCTTACCACTGTGCCAGTCATGGCTGATCTAAATGAAGCCTCCAGTGCATCATAGCCACATTTTAAGGAATGGTTACTAACCTGTTGGATGTTATTCACCATTTCTAATACATATTTCTTATCTAAGGATTCATCAGAGGACAGTTTTTTAGTTAACTGATCAAGCATAAACTCTTGGTATTGGATCATATGAAACTGACAGTTTAAAGCTCTAGCTGAGAGAGTAGCAGAGGTGTAAACTTTTTTCCCCCATCTCTAAGGACCTGGATTCCCTTTCAGAAGGGATAGGGTTTTGCTGTGGTCGAGGCTACTGCCTTAGGCCCCTGGGATATAGTTTTGGGATCTGCAAGTGGGGCCTTGTATAGGTGGTGATGAGTGTCTGGCACCCTGTAAAATCTATCTGGTTTGGCAGGGGCTGGAGGTAAAGAATCAGGAGCAGTGCAAACATCATTAAATGCATCATCCACAACAGGCAGTACAGGAGGTATAGCTAACGGCCTATGTTGTGGTAAGTGCAGAAAAGTCCTAAGCCTTTTTCTTGAATCTGAGAAATCTTGTCCCTGCCATTGGAATTGTTCTCTCATGGCATGTAAGGTTTCCCCAAAGGAAAATTCCTCTGGTGGAGAGGCAGCTGGAATGGATTCTTCAGCATCGGAATCTTCATAAGTAGAAAAAGGAGCCTCTGGCTGGTCTGTAATGTCTGAGTCATCCGCAGAATCATCAGAGGACATTGCCTCGGGGGGCTCTGCTCTAGGTCTCTTTTCTGGGGGCTGAGAGGCCCTGTCTGGGTGAGATTGGGATCCCCTAATTAAGGATATTAAATCTTCTGCAAGAGTAAACATTTGTGAACTTGAAGTGGGCCTGTGTGAGGGGGGCTTAACAGGCACTGATTTAACAGATTTGGCTGCTTTAGCCCTGGCAAAGGCCTTAATAGACATGGCTGCAGGAGGCCTAGCAGCACCACGTGCTGGGGTAGAGACATCCAAAGGGATGGTGTCTGATAAATCACTAGGAACCACAGTTGTAGGCAAAATTTCTGAGGCCGATTCAACTAAGGTAGCAGGAGCCTCAGTAGTAGTCATGGATTCGCTGAAGATTGACCGGTTTTCTCGGTTTCGCCTAAACCGAGACACTCGCGGCTTGCTTAACCGTGGTTTCGGCCGAAACCGCGGACCGCGAGTGTCGGTCTTTTTCTTTGCGTTTTTTAACAATTTGGATAGTCGGAGGATCCGACGGCATAATGTATGCAAAATCTGAGCCGAAAAACTGTTCAGCAAACTCCGACCGACGCCTAAGCGTTCGTCGGTTGAAGGAAGCACAGGCCGAACAGGCTGCTATGTCGTGGTCTGGGCCTAAGCAAGGCAGACAGTAAGAGTGGAAATCTTTATGAGGTATTTGTTTCCCACAAGTTAAAAAGTTATTGACTTTTTCTGACATCGGCTGAGGCAAGAAAGAGTCCCCAACGGGGTACTTAGCTTTTTAGAAGTCTTCGAAGTAGTATTCGGTAGTAGTAATCTCTGGATCTGACCGACCGGCACTTGCGAACAGCTTCTGCTTCGGACGCCACGCGGCAAGAAAGACTGAGGAAAATGGCGTCGGCTGATGCCTTTATACCCGAAGACCAGCAGAGATGACGTCGGGTGAAGTGCGACATCAGCCGAAGCCGGACCCGGACTTTGGAATCCGGCCGACCGAAGGGCTGCCTGACGACAGGACAACCCATTTGTTATGACTGCAGATGCATCCATGAAGGACATCCTCAAAGCAATACACAATTGTGTGCAGAGATCATTGTAAATGGAACCACCTATACTGAACCAGGAGATATAGCAAACCTCCTGGATGATAAATTCAGCTCCAGCTTTACTCCTCTCTCTCCCTCAACCTTCCCAAAAGAAATATCATCTAATATAACTCCCACTGCTATCACTAAGGAACAAGTCCATAATACTCTCTCTAAGGCCAAGAACACTGCATCAATGGGCCCCCATAACATCCCAGGATGCCTTCTAAATAGCATGAAACAAAACCTATCAGGGCCTCTGGAATTATTTAACTGCAGCCTCCAAACAAGCTTTGCAGTGCATGAATGGAGAACAGCAACAGTCAATCCTCTGCACAAAGGTGGGCCATCTACAGACCCGTAAGTCTCACTAGCCTTATACATAAAGCCATGGAAAGAATTATTATAGAAATAATCAATAGTGATATAGTAAACCTCCAGACACTGAACCCAACCCAGTTTGGTTTTGTCAAGGGCAGAGTATGCCTACTCAACCTGGTGGACTTCTTTGAGAAGGTCACCAAAGCAATGGATGAGAGCAAAATCATTCACACTGCCTACTTTGACCTGGCCAAGGCATATGACACAATACCCCACTCAGGCATTGTTGACAAACTCAAAAAGTTAGGTACAAACTCATATGTCACTTGGTGGACAGCCAACTGGCTCACAGACAGGAAGCTAGAATTGGGGAGTCCATCTCTACAAAGAGGCCAGTCACAAGTGAAGTCCCTCAGAGGATCAGTCCTTGGACCGTTCCTTTTTGGCATTTACTTTTCTGAAGTCAAGACCAATGTCAGTGGTCTCTGGCTGACTAAATTTGCAGATAACTGCAAATTAGGAGCAGTCATTGAATCCCACACTGACACAAATGTTCTCCAGGAGGGGCTGACACAGACAAACAACTGGTGTCAGAGTCGCAGACTAAAACTAAATGCCAAGAAATGCATAACAGTATCCTTCGGGAAGTCATCCACCCCTGGTAATTATCATATTGACAACACACCCCTTAGAGTTGAACCAGCAGTTGAACAGTAGTGAGGAAATCTTCTATGCGGTGCAACTTACAAACAAAGGTAAGGCATCTAAGTCCATGGAAGTCATTGTTCTACTACTGTATTCAGCATTCATCAGACCTATCATTGAGTACAATACCCCCCTTATATCTAACCAGGCATATCCAACAACAGGAACGTCCGCAGAGGTTCCTCACTAAAAGAATACAGGTCATAAGTAAAATGTCCTATGCAGACTGCCTCAAGGCTCTATTCCTGTATTCTGTCTCCTACCAGCTTTTGAGGGGAGATCTATGCCTGACATACAGGGCATTGTCAGACTCCACTCTGATAGACCTCTTGCATATCCGCAAAACAAACAGCAACAGAATTACCCATTCTAAAGACTTAAACCTTGCCTGTGATTACAAGTAGGACCTGCTGGAGAGGCAGGTATGTATCCCAGAGACTACCCCATCTCTGGAACAGGCTTCCCCATCCATGTGGAGCAGAGTTCTTCCCTAACCCAATTCAAGTGCAACCTGGACAATTGGATGGGGAACAGGAAATTCATCCCTGGTTTGGCACCTATGTCTCCAATGGACACAGGCAACCTGTAAATGGTTCATCTCCCAGGCCCTAGCTTGTACATGTTTCATCTTCCGTGCCCCTGCTTATACTTATCAAGGGTGTCAGAACCTGTCATAGATTTGGGATGCATGGCTAGGCTTAAAAAGGACCTTGTGGTCCTTAGCCTAGTAAACACCTATGAACCACAATACACTCTTTTGGAAGGTGTACCACTTGCATACCTCTCAAATGTTCAGATTTTGTTTGCAAAATGTCATCCTTTTTGTCTCGTTTTTGGCCTGTTCCTCATAAAATGTGTGTTTTTTGGGCAAATAATCGAGGACTGAAGTGACTAAATAATGACAGACATTTGAGCTTCAGACTTCATATCCTTCAGAAAATGCATGCTAATGCAAAACCTGTTGTTCTAGCAACCTTCTAAGTTTGTAAGGGCAACTATTAAAATATATCACTGATTTGGGGCTTTTGTCACCCTATTATTTCTAACTTTGTCAGGCTTTCTTGTGCTAAGAGGTTGAGAGGTATGACCACGATGTGAAGCATCATGTAGTTAGGTTATAAAAAGTTAAGGCAATGTGCTCCAGATATTAAAATAAACTTGGGCTATACTGCTGAAAATGAGTGTACGGACCATTATATTCAGGCATAACAGACTTGTGCTATAAACTGCCCTGATGACTGAAGGCAAAAAAAAGATACAGCAGTTTAAAAGAACTGCAGGAAAATGGAGCTTGAAAGCAAATAACTATCTTTAAATTATGAATGTACGTGTTTTGGTCAGCTCAGAATTCATGAGGCACTACGCATAGATGGTCTTTCATGAAATGAGTGCCAGTGGACATTCAGTATCATGTCATGGGATTCCTGTCCTTACAAATAAAGTGTTATCCTAAAAAAGTCAAGAGAGATGGGATGCCACTGCTGCAACCCTCCTAATGTTTCTCCCTCCCAAAGGTAATGTGTGGTATGTGCAAAATCACTGCAAAAAAGTAAATGCTGCACAGATGCACAAAAGGAAACCAGAGAGGATCTTATTATTCCATGATCTCATCTTACCTGTTCCAGGTGATCTGTACTACTTCATTCTCAATGTCTTCAGCCAGGCCTTTTTCCAAAGGCTCTGCAATCATTGTGATCTTATTTCTAAATAAAACATGGACATGTATTGGCATTAAAAACGTGATAGGATTATACAGATCTTCACCATCAACATATATTCATCTTCCATTGACTTTGCTACTATTTGTAAAAATATTTGGAGTGACGACTGGAACTAAATTAAAAAAGATATTCAAACAATTCTGAAATTTGCACACAATGAACTTAAATTCACTTTACATTTCTGCATGTAAGAGTTAAAAAGTGCAGCTTTGTGCGCAACATGCATAACTAGCAGATAAGAGATTACCACTGCTGTAGTTAATATGCCTTAACATAAGAGATTTGTTGGAAGACTGGACATGTGACTTTTTGACCAATGTTTACAGCTTTCTTCAAACTCCTCCCATTTAACATCAGATTGACATTCCCTGTAAAAGAGGCCAAGCTCGTGCCATTACTTTGGCTGTTCTCTGTACCACTTTATCCATTTCTGCCTTCAGTCAGCATGGAAGCCTTCAGCATTATCTTACTTTCAGTGGTGGAAAAACTCTATGTTATCTCTTTTTTAAGGTGGGCTCTGCCCTACGTTTATGTGCATACTATTAAGAGGTCATACTTGTGGTCTATGAAGGCTGAAGGGACTACAAAGGCAATGATGACAGTCCTTCAAGGTTTTGTCAAGGTTTCTAACTCCCGCTTTACATACTTGAGAGATACTTCAGGATTTGTTTTCCATGGGGACAGAGAAAGGAAAACTCTACTGCTGCCATGGCCTTCTACTTGAAAATCTACTGTTACTGTAAGTTGCGTACACAGCTGTACCATGATTATCATATAGGTCATCACTGCAGAAGTATTCCTGACACAAGGGAAAGTATCAGGGCAGAGTGGTGGCTACAGGAGAGCTTAACAAGACTGGCTGATGCGAAGGCCATCTTGCTCCTTGACTGAATATCCAGATGACAATTACTGAAGACACTGTGGATGGTGGTGTGAATGTCATGATTATGATTCACTGTCAGGAACAGAGATGTACAGTAGCAGGCAACATCAATTTACTGGTAGAAGCTCCCTCTACATTACTGCCCACTCAAAGATTCTGTTTACACTAACCACTTTGATTAATGCAACGACTGACATATTGAAATGTACACACACCTGTTTACCAGTTTGCTTTTACAAATTACATGCGAGAACTACTACTACTATTATAAACATAACTGCACCTACAAATTTGTTTGTTTGTGTCTTTCGGCTTTTCCCGGTTAGGGGTCGCCACAGCGGAATTCCGGTCCGCTAATGATTGGTAGTTGATTTTTACGTGCCGAGTTACCAGCCCTGACGCACAACCTTCAATGAAGGTACGCCCATTCACGCATGTCTCCACGCAGAAACGCTCTAGCTGAGAATCGAACCGGACAGCGTCTTACTGTGAGGCGACAACGCTACCGCAGCACCACCATATTGCATTATAAAAATCACATTTGTACGACTGGTTGCTTAATTTCTGCATAATAACTCACAGAAGGCAGCTGTCCCCCATTAACCCCTCCTCTGTCAATAGCTGTTTTATTGACGTTTTCTTCCTTAAGAAGTATTACAATGCAGGGGATGTGGCAAGTAATGTGTTACTTTAAAACATTGCAATACTTATTCCATGATTCATTCCTCATTAATTGAGACAAGTAATGGGTTAACCAAATGACAGCCTCAGGAGTACAGTGCCTCATGTCAAACTAAATGTAATTCAGTCCCTGAACATTACTTGCACAAGCAATGAATGGCAGGTCATAATCATGACAACAGATAATGATGACTGCCGCAAAAATGTCCTGGGCTGATACAGTCTTGAAGAATATTGCCATGGTGGCCACTGCTCTATCAGAACTAGCTTTTATTATGGTGTCCAACTTTTTGTTTGTTGATTCATAGTAATATTGGGTCAGTCAATTGAAGAGTGCTTTTTAGCAAGTGATGTGCTTTTCTTCTTGATTAAAAAGAATACAATTAGTTCCCTTTTATAAACTGCTTTATTCTGTAAATGTGTCATCTTAGCAGGAGTACACTACAAACCCCCTAAAAGACACGCTCAAAAAATACTTCACTAAAAAAAAAAAAAAAAAAATTCAACAAAAATGCAAGAGAAATCCTTGGCCTGGATCAGTAAATGCCTGGATGGTGCGAATAGAAGCCAATCATTCAGGAAAGGAAACATCTGGAAAATGTGTAGTATGAGGTGAGCTGCAACCACTGCCATGCATTTGAACACCCTGGGGGCTGTGGTGAGACCAAATGGAAGCATGTGGAATTGGTATTTACTGGTCCCTGCCTGAAATGGCGATACCTTCTGAAGTGTCTGTTCATTTTGATGTGATAGTACACATTCCTCATGTCTATCGAGCATATCCAGTTGTCCTTCTGCAAAAAGGGAAGGATGGACTGAATCATGGCCATCCTGAACTTTGTGTGTTTTAAAAATTTGTTCAGGTAAGTCAGGTCCAGAATTGGCCTGAAATCCCCGGTTTTCTTTAGAACTAAAAAAGAATAGGGAGTAAATTCCTGATCCATGCTGGTCTAAGGGGACTTCCTGGAAGACTCTTTTTTGGAGCAACTTGGCAATTTCCAAAGATGCTGCCTCCCTCTGATTGGGTGGAACATTGGGCAGGTGTTGTTTGGGATTAGGGGATTTAAAAAGGGAATGGAGTAGCCTCTGAACATTGGGGAGGTGTTGTTTTGGCTTAGGGGATTTAAAAGGGGAATGGAGTAGCCTCTGGACATAACACCTTGCACCCATCAGTTGTTCATGATGGCTAACCAGGCATCTAGGTGCAAGGAGGATCTAAACCCGACTACCTCCAGACAGGGACAGTCAGGCAACACCTCAGGGATGTTGAAGGATTTTTCCAAGGGAGAATCTTGAGATCCCTGATTCAGCAGACCCCATCTGCCCTGATGGCAGCGTCTACCACTGGAATTATTTCCCCCCTGCCCTTAGGGGAAAAACTTTCCCTGAGCTTCGTGGAAAGGACCCTGGGATTTTCTGAACCACAACTTCTTTCTCCGATGCTGATTCTTGGAGAAGGACCTTTGTGGGGCACAGAAGCAGATCCCGATGACAGACAGGTTCTTTCAGTCTTTCCCTCTGTGGGAGAGTGCGTCACGAACAGTCGGTCCAAAAAGGGAGGAGCTGTCAAAGGGGGCATAGACAAAAGATGCCTTAAAAGGTTCCGCAAAATCACAAAGCTGCATCCAGGCATGGGGCTGAATGGCAATGCCAGAACCAGCCACCCTAGAAGTGTCCTCAACTATGTGAGAAATCAACCTCATGGATGTGTTGGAAATGGACTGCAGAGTGGCCATACGGGAAGAAAAGGAAGTCCGATCCTCCAGAGTAATGGACTCAGGGCCAGAGCTACAGGGTTCCTTAAGTAAGTCCCTCTGTAGCCTGGTAAAATGGGTAAGGTAATTCAACACTTTGAGGGGAAAGGTGGAAGAAGTGTAGACTCTTTTTCCAAATCTGTCCATAGCCCTAGACTCTCTGTTAGGGGGATGGACAGTAAAGCTTTCTTGGGCAAGGTCTTTCTTGGTGGCCGCTGACGCCACCACCAGCGCATCTTCTGGAATGCCTTTTGTCCAGTGAGGTCTAACCTTGGGGCACTAAGGATCCTGTCTGCTCTTTTTGGGATAGGTTCTGCAGCATCTGGTTCTTTCCATGCCCATGCAGATACCTGGTCCATGAGGGATCTGCTGGGGGGACACCCAGGATGTATATGGGCCAGTCCTGAAGGCCTCCAAGAACACTGACCCTGGTCATATATTTCTTGTGAGTACTAACCCAAACAACCTGTCTGAAAAATAGAAATTATTTTGTCTGTCTGGAAATTAGCAAGAACCCTGCAGTAAAAGTATGTTAGTATGGTTTTGCTTTGTGTTTCAGTTTTTGCTTGCTTTAGGAAGTGCTATATTATTGAAATATACAGCCATGATCATCGTTGTAGTGCGAATTCTTTTTATGCTCATCTATTTACTCAGAATACGAGTCATTCACTTGTGTTAAAGAGACAATTCCAGTGTTCTAAATTTGGAACAAATTTAGTTTCTAGGGGAAGTCAACATTTTTGCTATCAGTAACATCTACAGTGTTGCGTCATCACCAGTCTCCTCCCTGTGTCAGCTTACCCAATATGATCCTGTTCCAGTTATGTCTGTAGTCCCATTTCCCTCCGAGAAACATGCAGTTGTTATATTTTCATTCCACAATATAACACTTGCTTATAAAGAATCTGTACTTGTTGGTGCAACCTGACATTTAAAAATTCCGTCACATATGTGGAGCATACGTTAAGGCATGCCAGTTCTACAATCTTTTTTTTCCTACATATGGTCATTTACAAATCTAGAATGTCCTGACTCTGACAACTGTAAGTTGTACATGACAATTTGTCATAAAAGAGGAATCTCTGATACAGCTTTCTGTATCCTACTCCATTTTTAATCGCAACTTATTTTGAAACTGCATTCTGTGACCTATGCTTTGTTTTTCCTTGTATGCGATCGTACTTTGTATTAAAGGATACAAAACAGTGAGAATGTTGTACCAATATATTAATTTTTGGTGTCTTTATCAACTGTCAATTGAATTCCTGGTTTCAGTATAGCTGTCAGACAAGTAGTAGTAGTTTTTAATCTTGATGATTACTCTACAGTAACGGAACAAATTTAATAATAGTTACGTTACGATTGCATGTGATGATGTCTGCTAGTATATAGACACTATTAGAATGCACAAAGCTGACAAATTAGCAGACTTAGCTAAAGCATTTTATTAAATCAAATAAATAAAAATCACTATGGAGTCGGGCACTCTTCATATATGTAATATTTTGACTAAAGGTCTTAGCTGCCATCACCATAGCATCAACTGGTAACCTTCTGGACCAATGTGGTTCTCCTCAGGAGGGGAAAGAATTTTGTCAGGTCTCCAAGTGATCGCCTCAATAGAGTCAGGGTTCTTCCATGTGTGTTGCACTACAAGCTGGACTAGCTCATCGGCAGGCGGCGTCACCCAAGAGGTAGCTGGCCGGGCCTGGAAAGCCTGCAGGAACATGGACTCCTCAGAGGAAGTGTTGGAGGGCTTCCAGTCACCCCTCTGCTTTAACATTTCAAGGATGTTTCCGAAGGAGACATCATAAGGGGGTGACTGTGGGGACCCTTCACCATCATCGTAATTCGTGTCTTCTGTTACAGACTCCTCAGACGAGTCAATGTGCTTCCTCTTGCATAATCTCTTCCATGGGGACTCCTCAGTGGGGGTTTCTGAGGAGGACTCGGAAAACTGGGTACCCTGAACAGGGGTTTCCTGCGGCTTCCCTGCCTGGTGTCCCGGGGAGGTGGTCTGTGGCAGCTGTAGCTCAGGGGGAGAAAACTGGGATTCTGACGTTGGTTGAATGCTTCCAGAAGCGAGTGCCCTCTCCATCACATGGGAAGAAGGCCCGCCAGAAGTGGGATGGGAGCCTGGAACCGAGAAGTTCAACCTTGGAACCGGGGTCACACCCCACTCCGTCGAACCTGCTCCCAAGGATGGAGCCTCAAGCCAGATCAGCATAGGTGAGGCTACTGGCACTGAGAATGGAACCGAAGGACCACACGGAACCATGCCCCAAACTGAGGAGCCTGCTTTCCAATCACGAGATTGAGGAAGGACCAGTTCAGCAGGAACTGAGGACCAAAGGGACAGCCCCGGAGCCTCAATGAGGTCCACTACAGGCGCCGAGATGGGGGATTCCAAGAAGGGCATCAGAGCAGAAGGCTTCAGAACTGGCATGGCAAAAGGAGGAGAACAGGATGGAGTCTGTGGAGAGGTCAACCCAAGTCCTGCCGGAGGATGGGTCTTGGAAGGCATGGGTATCCCCCTGGCTGCCAACAGCTGATCCACAAGATGCACCACATCAAGTTCAGAAAGGCTCCTGGTGGATCTAGTGGATACTCCAGACGGGGAGTCAGGTAGATCTAAGAACGGGCTATACACTTGACCTAAGAACGGGTCTATGGACGGAGAGTATCAGGTCCGTGGTGTGTGATCTGCCGTCACCGATGTCTCGAGTTTAGAGACACAAAGTAGTGGGGTCAAATCCAGTGTTGCTGTAATACAGCTCGGTGCCGAAGGGGCACTTGGAGCTGAACCGAGAGGTTCAATCATCACTGCAGAAATGAACATCGAATGCGTGCACTGTGCCGAAATGGCCACAGGTGCCCAAGTCGTAGTAAGCGAAGTGAGGTCTATACTCATTTCCGGAGGCAGTATCTGAGTCGACGATGAAGCTGGCACCGATATAGCAATAAAACAGTTGTACCCACACTCTGTTCGCTGCACTAAGTGTAAAAATTCACTTGCTGCTCCACAATTCCTTATAAAACACTTCTTTATTTAGTAAAACAAATGAATGAGTATTAGGTTAAGCGCTTTCATCTACATCAAAGTAGACTTCTTCAGAACACTTCCATTTGTTAAATGCTGGCTTTTATATACGCTACTAACCATTCCTAATAATCCACTAATATACATCAATAAAACAATTAAATATTTAAAGTGCTCAGTGCTTAGGTATGTTCCTTCCTATTACTGCACATTATATACTAATAATATTCATAATTAATCTAATGAACCCTTTCATTATTATACACTTTAAAACCATACTACACTTTAAAACATAATTTAACCATTATTAAATAACTTTACTCTACTTATGAAAACATATACAGCATGATTAATACCTAGTTGGACCTTGTTTTAAGTACCATTAAAAAATGTTTAAAAAACATTTAAAAAGAAAACATTTAAAAAGTATATTTTATCTAATCAATCATGGGTTGTCTGTGTAAAACTTATAATGTCATACTACTACAATAATTGTATTTCAGTTCGAATAATGTATACATTTAATATGTAGTCTCTAAAATAGGCTTGATGGAAATACTCTTGTTTAACCCAGGGTAAACTGATGCGTTTAACAAAATCTGCCATCTGGTTTCCCTTTCCCCTAATCTCTTTCATATATTACCTCCCCTAGGTTTAATTTTAATATACTCTAATATTCCAAATTTGAAGTGTCACAAGTTGTACTATCAACAAGGTGCCTATACAAAGCATTTTTCGTATCCTTCTTCCTAATGCAATACCCATGGTCATATATTCTATTCCTTAAGCAACTATCCATCTTGCCTCCGTAGTAACACAGGCATTTTGTGCACTTAGCTAAATATATGACATGTTGGGTGAGACAATTACCTTTTCTGAATCTGATCTCCGTTTTGTTTGTGTCTTCCAATGTAAGAGATGGTATCTGCAAAATCTCACTGCACTGATTGCACTGCCCACATTTTCGAGTGCCCTCTTCCTTTCCTTTATCATTCCCTTTTGATATTTTACTTTCTAATTCACATTTCAAGTTCTTTGCAGTCTTGAAGACAAATACCGGATGTTCTCCTACCTTTTTATACACAGTGTCTTCAGATTTCATTATGTTCCAGTTGGCCTTCACTATTTTTTGAATTTCTTTTACGTAGGGACCGTATTGGAATATACATGCTCTACAAAATTTGATGTCACCATCTCCTTCTATGTCCTTACTTTTACTTGAGGTTCTAATGAGCCCTGTACCTAATAAGGGTTTGTATCTTTTGCCCCATTCACTTTTAACATATTTTTTAGTATCCTCCCTCAATTGAAAGGGATATCCTCTTTCCTTGAACATATTCCCTATTTTGTCTATTTCCTCTATCATATCTGCAAATTCTGAGGTCATTCTTGCTGCACTAATATACTGGCCTTTAATGATGCTGCGTTTTTGGCTAGAGGCGTGACAACTGGAATACTGCAAATATGAGTTACTAAAGGTGTCCTTCCTATATATTTTGGACTTGAATTTACCATTTTCAACAAATATATGAGTATCCAAACATGAAATTTTATTCCTATCCATATTATATGTAAATTTTAAATACTCACTAGTAGAATTCAAATACTCAAAAATGAATGTAATTTTTCTACATTTACATTCCATAATATAAATATATCGTCCAAGAACCTTACATAACTCATAATACTTTCTTGCCATGTAGTATCCAGTATATACTCGGTTTCCCAGTCAAGAAGGACTAGGATTGGCAAAAATCGGGGCGCACGCCGCCCCCATTGCCACTCCCTTACACTGCCTGTAATGTTCTCCCTCAAAATATATATAATTGTATTTTAACACAATATCCATAAATTCCAAGATTAATGATACAGTATCCAATGGTAAATCAGCATGCTTCCCAATACTACTTGCAAACCTTCTCATTCCATCCTCTTTAGGAATGCAAGAAAAAAGGTCTACCACATCTAATGTGACAAGTATTGTGTTCTGATTACACAAATCCGGGGTAAGTCTACTTAAAAAATCCCAGGCATCAATGACAATATGTGGCACTTTTTGTAAATAGGCTTTAACCACATGTCTATAACTGTCCCAAATGGGAAAGTCTTAGATTTATTTCCAGATATAATTGGTCGGAATGGAGGGTCCATTATATCTTTAAGTACCTTAGGTATTCCCACAATGGTACCTAGAATAGGATTATTCAACTCTTAAATAGGTTCATAGATTAGTACTAAGCTAACTGCCCTTGCGAGCCATTTTAAGCCTAGCCAATTATCCCTTGTGAGACTCAAACCCTGCACCTTGTGTTTGTAAGGCAAACACCTTAACCATTAGGCCACCTTCCCAACCCCTTCAGAATTAGTTTATTCTTGCGCTTGTTCAGACTGCGTTGGATGAAACTTTGGCAAATCCCACAGGGAGGCTGCACCGAAAGGTTGGGCACCCGCAAGCAATAAACACAATCATTGTGAGAGTCGCTATTAGGTAGTTTACCATTACACAAGGTACAGTGTTTGGAACCCGATGTACCCTTCTTATCAGACATCTTGAGAAGTAAACACAACAATTCAAAACTTCAGAAAAAGGCAAACTTGAATTTCCTAAGTCAGAAAAAGATTTAAACACATGCAGAACATATCAACAAACCCAATATCAAACACACCAACTAGAGTAGAAAGAACAGGGAAGGAATACCAGCGATGGTATTCAAGGAATACCATAAGGGTAAAGAGAAAGGGCCGTACCAGCAATGGTACTGAAAAAAGGTTACCAATGGGTAGACATAGACAGAAATACATCTAGAACTACTGCACTTCGACAGGAAAAGGACTATAACTCACAAATTGTTAGAAACAAACAAGTTTTCACACAAAATATCAAAAAAGTGTCCACTCAACTGAGAGCTCGACTGAAACGCGGCTTTACGGCTATGCGGCAAACGAGACCTGAGGTAACAGGGAGAAAGGCATTGTGGGTAGAAGCTTAGCTTGAGAGTTTTTGGCTGGCACAAGCTTGGTAACAGGCCAACTTGGTTCTCTGGGCTTGGAACCAAACCCATCAGTGATGAATGGAAAGAAGATTAACAACATCAGATTAAACACTTTTGCAATATTCTGTGAATATGTGTGCAGGAAGTAAGGCAAGTTCAGGGGTGAAGTGTAATATTCACAACAGAACAAACAAAGATCAGTTTCTGCCAAAAATTACTACTCGTCTATGAGAAGGACATGACCAAAATACTCCGTTTATTTGTTGCATTAAGGAAATTAGGATATTTCTAATTATTATGCCCATATTTTTGTGAAGGAGCGTGGTATTGACACACGTGATGTATCATTTTAAAGTTGACGTTGAACCACACAACCTGTATGCTGATATGTAGTCTCTTCTCTCTAACAGGTGATGAGATATTATGCATTGTCAGACTATGAGAAATATAACAGTAATCATATTTCTGCGAATATTTCAGTAAAGAAGCATCACACAGTAGTGGCTAAGGTATAATTTTAAAGATGACATTCACACAAACTAATTACAAATAGTATGGATCTACATGGTACGTTTATCAAGATATTGTGATTTGTTTTACCAAAAAGGTAAAAAATATGTATAACATCAGCATTCTTTCGCAAATATTTAATAATGATTTAGAAACATACTATCAACATTTGCACCATTGTAAAGATCCATGCCTACTGAACAACTTCTGCATTTACATTTTTACTTTAGCTCTTATGGTTAAAGAGTTATGAACATTTATTTTTTGTGTGGTATTACAAATAAAAATGAGCACAGGCTGCACTGTTGTTTCTATGGCAGAAGTAAGCAGTCAGCATTTTCTGAGCTGTTCTGGAGTGAATGAGTTAAAGGTTGCTTTTGCACACTCATCAAGACCAAATGACATTCTTATATCATCTGAAAAAGTTTTGACAACTTGCAGTTGTGCTTTCAGTTCCTCATCTGATGAGCTATACAGTTTTAAATCATCGACAAAGAGAAGATGAAAAGTCTTTATACTTTGTTTTCTAGGAGCCAAATTACAGCCATGGCCTAAGCTGTTAAGTAGACAGCTTAATGGGTTAAGCGCAAGACAGAATAGCAGCAGTGACAAAGAGCCACACTGAAATACCCCCCCCCCCCCTTGAATTTTTATCCCTGGGATATTAATTTGTCCTTTATCATGGCTTAATTGCAAAGTGGTCTGCCACTGTTTCATGGTCACTGTAATGTAGTCGATCAGTGTAGAGTGTATCATACACTTTTAAACACTCTTATCCATGAATGTGGGATACTATCAAATCCTTTTTGTAGTCAATCCAAGTCAGACGTAGATTCTTCCCCTTTTTACAGTTCTCCACTATGACTTTATTTAGCAGCAAATGATTCTTTATTCCCTATGACTTTCTTTTATTGCCCTTTTGTTCTACTGCCATAATTGAGTTTTTATCTAAACGACTATTAACTCTGTTGGCATCAATTCTAGTGTATAGTTTATACTTTGACGGAATGCAAGTTATTGGTCTATACCTTTTAGGGTAGCTTGCAGGTTCACTTTTAAGTAGGAGCATTGTTTTTCCTGTTGTTCTGCAGGTTGGTGTCTGTTTGGGGTGCGCATACAAATAGTTCTTACTCATGGCTAAATCTTTGTGCAAAGATGTTAACAGTTTAACCCAAAGTTAGGTACTGCACCTGGGCCTGGGGTTTTCCAATTAGAGGCTTTTCTTAACTTTGTTTCAATCTCTCTGGTGTTACTTCATCCCATTTCATGTGCTATACCTTTGAACTTCTAATTCCTTTTTTTACTTCTATCCATTTAGCATCTTTATGTTCCACATGATCTTCATATATACTTCTCAAAAATATATCTACTGTTTCTTTTTATTGTAGTCTTTCAATTCCTTTTATTTAACTTGTTTCCCAATTCTCTATAAAACATTTTTGGGTTATCAATAAATTGCTTATTTTGTACTTTTCCTTTATATTTATCTGCATATCTTCTAAGATTTTCCACCTGTGCTGAGATTTTTAGATGGTTATGAGAGTAATTGGGTAGCCTGGTAAGAGCCTTACGCAGCTGGCAGAACATGAATGAAAACCAACAATGTTTTGGTGGAATTTACTTTCCAAAGCACACTCACTAGCGTGTTTTTATAGAGATGTGATGGGACTTGGAAATTTAGACAAGACAAAATTTAGATGAGTCCATTTCATACAGTCACAAAATTCACATTCTAAACAGGATAAAACAGAAAGATGTTCCCAAACTAACTATTTATCAATTGTCACTTTGGAAGTTGTCTGAAAGCTGCTAACAGGTATGGACTACCTGTACACTCCAAACAAATAAGAAAGTACACTTGTGTATCTGTAGTGGAAGCCCTTGGCAGGCCTAAATACCAGACTTGATCCTCTCTCTCAGGCCCGGTAGATGCCCTTCCATCCAATATCAGGGCACCAGGGAATAAAGGGTCATTGGCCAGCATCATTTCCTCAAGTATTTCTTGCCCCAGGCTACAGTTCCACTTTTTTTACCACTGGTAAGAGCACAAACTGCCCAAAACCATCACCAAAATAGAAAAACCATAAGAAACTGGGGGGGGGGACTCAAAACACAGGGTACTGTGGTACCCACACCAATCCAGACAAAATAACAGAGGATGGAGGGGGAAACAGTTATTGAAACAGTGAAGACACTCAACTTCTACATTAATGTTAAGTAGATACACAACTGCACTATGTTCATGATGCTTTGTTGTTGCAGTAATAACATTTGGGAATATTCTCAGTGCTATATGGAAAGGACAGGTAGATGAATAAAAGAGTTATGGAAAGGAGATGAGACGCAGCAGGACTGCTGAAGCTGACCCCTTCCTAGCCCTGACATTTGAAGTCTAATTGTAGTATTTGGAGAAGGTGTGCACTGAGGACCATGTTGATGTTACTAGTATGGACAAGACAGTCACTCGTCTGAGGAAGGCAGTAGTTGCTTGCTGTAGCTCTTGTGGAATAAGCTTTGATGTCATCATACACCTTCTTATCTGGAGGTTTGTAACAGAAGCCAATGCAATCAGACAGCCACTCAAAGGTAGTCTTGTTCATGGGTTCCCCTTCTTTGCTTTTTGCAAATAATACACACAACATCTCACATTTCTTACGTTTTTTTGTTTTCTGCAAGTAGAATCTAAGCTGCTATTGGACATCCAGGGAATGCAGGGCTCTCTCCACGTTGCTCTGGGGATTAGAAAATAAGAAAGACAAGTGGCTAGCTTTGTTGAGAGAGATGTCAGAAACTACTTTGGGCATAAAGAAGGGGGTTGGTTCACAGGGAGACTCTGTATTTATGGAAACTATGAAAAGATTCCTTACACACAAGTGCATGTTGTTGTTCTAGCTGATGTGAGAGCCACCAGTAGGGTAGTCTTCCAGTTGGTGAACTTGAGACAAAAAGAAGCAACATGCTGAAATGGGGGAAGAGTAAGTTTTTGAAGCACGTAAATTACGTTCTAAGAGGGGGGTAGAGATCCTACTAGGGGGTCTCAGGTGGGTGATAACCTTGAGAAATTGTTTTAAAGTAGGGTGAAAGAACACAGATGCTGTGCACAGGCAGGCATGCTGAAATGGCAGCGGCATTAACTTTAATAAAAGAGAAGTCCTTTAGTGTAGAGCTCTGAAAGCTAGGATAATATCAGGGGTAGATGAGCATGGAAGAGTTGCTGTCTGTTAGACAGGCACAAGTGAAAGAATCTTCTCTATTTTGAGATGTATGACTTCCTTGTGCAGGGTCTGCCAGCCCCTTTTGGAATTAGCAAGGCATCCTTGTCAAAGAGTTATCTGGAGGATAACAGCTTCATATCATCCACCCTACCAGCTTCAGAGGCACCAACTGGCAGTGTATGGTGGTTCCTCTGTTATGTGAAAGACCAAACCAAAGGGTAAAAAGGTCACATAGGTAAACCATTCAATACAAACAAAAAGAAAACCCAGCCAAGCTACAGTTTTCATTGTGTGATACAGTAAATCTCTTGTAATGGAGTCGCATGGGATATATGCAAATCACCTCTTAAGGATATCAAGTGTTTCAGCTACATAGCTTCTGAATGCCCACAGCTTTTTACTTATTAAGTCTTTATGGCTACATTTAGGCCAATAATCTTGAGAAATCTTAGCAAGGTGAACATTTTGAATTTTGGGACAATACAAAACTAGTTCAGCTTTGAGAAGTTCAGGACAGGTCTCCAGGACCCTTCCTTCCTTGGACCAGAAATAACCTAGAATAAAATACTATTCTTATCTCTTTTGTGGAAACAAGCTGTATGGAGACCAGTCTTAATTCATCTTGGATTTGACACCACTCGTAGACAAACAAAGAACCAGTAACCACAAATGTCACGATCTTCCAAGCCAAGACGCACAGTCTCCACAGTACACCAAAAATCCAAACACAATATATTTATTATTTGGATTTTTGGTGTACTGTGGATACGGTGCTTCTTGGCTTGGAAGTTTGTGACATCTTGGATTTGAGCTTGTGCATCCTGGAGTTATCCTCTTGGAACTGGTAGAATGTCTGTGAATCTTGGAAGGGATGGGAATTGCATCTTACATCCTGACTTTATGATTTTAGAACCCATGTCTTTTTTACCAACTTTATTAAATTCACATATATTTAATAAACAACATGGCCAGATGTGATGTCCCTCCTCTGGGCCAGTGATCAAGGAGCATCAGTTCTCACCACTGACACTGGTGGAAAATGTTCACTGAGAAAAAAATAGCCCCACCCCCTCCCCACACACACATAATATTTTCAGATGCAGCTCTCTGCATCAAGTTTCCCTTAAAAGCACACACGGAATGCACACTCCAGTCCTGGGGTTTCTCTCCAGTCACCAAATAAGACTCCCCACTGACATAGCTATAGAGCTGAGTCCTTAGCTGGGTGTTCCAAGGCAAGTCTGCCACCACCCTCTCTGTGAAATCGGTGCTCTTAGTGACCCTGTCCCTGTTCAAAGCAGCTAACACACACCCCCACTTTGAGATTTGATTTTCACACACAAATACACACCTGGGAAAGGCTGGCACAGCTTACCCACTTTGCCACCCCAACCCAGACTACAAGGTAGATACACTGCCACCAGAATACTCAAAGCCAGCTACTCTAAGGCTCTTACCAGGATACCCAATTACTCTCCATAAAATGAATACTTATACAAATGGTAATGTCTGACCAAGCAGAAAGACTTTCGGGAACGTGGAACCACAGTGCCACTAAATAAATGTAATTAATCTCAAAGGTTAAATATTTTCTAAAAGACCAGCCACAATGAAAGATATAGATATACTGAATAATAAATAATAATACAGAAAACATGAAAATACTGAATATCTATTTACAATAAACACCAGAGTTTCAATTCACAGGAAATAAATACAAAATCACAGATGGAAAGACTCAGACAGACATAGAAAAACAATATTTAGCTCATCTTACTATATTTTCCAAATGACTGAAGAATTACCGTTCCCTAGTTACTTACTAAAGCAAGGCAAGATGAAGGTTGATGAGTGGCTCTTGTCAGGTCTAACAACAAAGTCTATCTATCATATCTCCTACTACTATTCAAATACAATTTCAATGCTGGCTATAGAATGACATGTGGTTCTCACACTACCCCATCCTTAGCAACTCTGCCAGGAACACGCACAGAACCTTGCTATGGCTTAATACAGCATCTGGAAGCTATAAAACAATTTCAGCACTTCCGCTATTCCTGCAGAAAGGCTTTTCACAGGCACTGTGTGTCTGGCTGCATTCAGACCTGTGAGATAAAATCTTTATGGCCTAAAAACCAAGTCATTTAATTTCAGGCTATTTTTCTTAAGGTTAGCTAGGCTGAGTTTAATCCCTTCCCTTTCAGCATCCTCTGAAAAATATATACATTTAATCAGTTACAACAACACAGTCTGACATACATGCACATTTCTTTTCTGTTCAGCAGGACCCACTGTTGATACATTTTTAACACAAGGAACTTTACAAATACATTTTTAACACAAGCATATTTACAAATCTGATAGTCAAATGGCATATAATTATTTACAAAATTCTAGCTAGCTAGGCTGGCATATGTTGCACAAGCACTACCCTACTGCCCCTAGCACAGCTGGCACTACCTCACATCATAACCGTACACACATTAATAAAAAAGAAATAAAAACATATTTTCATGCATTATACACATATATTCACTTTGTTTAGCAATCATTCACTCCAACATTAAATAAATTGCTCAAGTCCTGCCTTCCCTAAATTTCACTCCTCCTGAACATTATTCTGCAGGTATTGTTACCACACATTCCATTTATTTCTATGCAATTTCTCTTTTTTAAAGATCTTGCCTCAATTCCTTTAACTCCTTAACAACATTCAATATTTCATTTATGTTTTTAGACTGAGTTCCATTTTCTAGTAATTGTTTTTTGGCAGCCAATAACATTAAACTTACTAAAGTCTAACTCTGTCTAAGCAATTTAATTTCTACATCCCAGCTCAAAAATTTTTTTAATTTAAATAATTTTCTGCTCTAATATATCTGATGAAGCACCTTGCAGGGATATTTTTTAAATCTGTCAACCAGTTACATTCCCCAAAACATGTCCCTAATTACCCTCCTGTTACCCATCACACCACCAGCATTTGCTATCTACCTGAGGAAACAATTCTCTGAAGTTTGCTTGGGGTATAAAAATACCTATGCCAACACTTCCGTGCAAACACCCTAAACCTTCCAGACTTTGTTGCACTTACAGCCAAGCAAATGTCTACCACTGTTCCTTTGTATACTGCATTTCCAATTTCATTTTGCAATCTCTACTACCCTTTTCTAATGGATTCTTATGGTTACCGTGCATTATTTTATATTTCTCAATTATTATCCATTTTTAACAGCATTTTTTTTGTTCTAGATTCAACTAAAACTCAACACAGCTGGTCTTTCACTTACTACTCCCTATCTCTTTTTGTCTATACTCTTAGTTCCTGATAGGGAAAGCAGTATCTGGCTCACAATCCAAACTTCTGCTTGGCCTTGTCCCACTCTAAAACCCTTCACTCGCTAGCTATTTGCTCCTAATACTTTGGCTCCTTTGCTAACTTTCTCCAAAAAGTTCTACCCCCTTGCCTATTTTCTATGCCCCTACTTGCAGTCATCCCTATTGGTAAAATCTCCATATCCATGCTGGCTTAGTTATTAAATACTTTTTGTTACTTTATATGTAAAATTCTGTGTGGTTGCTATAATTATTCTTAAGGTCTACATCTAAATCCAGCTCTCTATGTATTTTGAGAATGCCCTCCCAATCATTTCTCTCAAATATGATTTGTAACATTTTGCATGTGTTATGTATATCAGCCTTGTAGCTCTAAAGTATAACATCAAATCTGGTACTCCTAAACCACATTGCTCTATTGGAAGAAAGATCTTATGCCAGTTAATTTTGTCCTCTTTCCCTCCCAAATTTGTTCAATTCTTTATTAATTATGATCCACAACTTCTCAATGGTTTGATAAAAACATGCACGACTTGTATTATTATGCTAGGGAGACTACAACAAATTTCACTGCTTGTACATTACTATCCATATCCATAGTCAAATACTTCCAAATTCTCAACTTTTGTGTTATCTTTTGTTTAGTTTCTTCCCACATCTCCTTAGCTGCCATCATAGAATCCAGTTTAATCTATACACTCAATATACTCAAGTACTTCATGTCCCCATAAACATGGGAATTGCTGAACATAGTTTACCACTACTACCTTCATTTATTTTACATCCTGAAAAAGGAGAACACATTGGTAGCACTTACATGCCATGGTGTCAGTTGCTTTCACTGTTGAACTTCCTTAGAAAAGGAAGGAAAAGTGTCCAAAGGTCGCCAGCGAGTTGGGCAACAGCTTTTCTGTATTGGATAGATCTCCCAGGTTTTTGCAGTCTCCTCTGACTATTGAGAACTGCTGAGACTTCTGGTGAGTCCCCTTGGGAGGCTGCAATGTCTTCAGCTAAGCTGTCTGCTCAGGTTGAGTTTAACAGAGCGTCAGATGGGTCTGAAGATGCTAGAGAGGCATTGGCTACAGACTCCTACACACAAGTTTCTGAAGGAGAGGGCAGTTTTGCCCATGCTAGTCCCCAAGTTGAGATTTTTGCAGACCGGATGCAGATTACTGTTGCCTGCCTACAGCCTGCACCAGACACTCTTGTAATAGCACCTTGGAATGAAGCCTGCACAGATCTTTTCTGTTATGTCTTTGAATACTCTATATAATTCTTCTATTTTCCCACAGTCCCTTTCTCCATCATTCCATTCTCACTATCCTCAGCCTCTCTGCTTTCTCATGCTGGCCACTTTCCCAGTATTTCCATTCTAATTATCCTCAACCATTCTGTCTTCTCATATTGGCATCCTTCTTGTATTGATCCTGTGTACATAAAGGTGAACAATTTAAAAGTACTGCTTTCTCAAGCTTTTGCTCCATAACCTTCCAATCAAGCAATCTTCTTAGAGCATTTCCCCATTATCAATGTCCTAAGAAGTCTTCTTGCCCCTTCTCTAAGGCCTTCATGAAGTCCAATGCTTTTGTTCAACCTTCATACAACTTTCTCTTTTCCTCTACACTAAACCTCAACCTTCTATAAATCTTTCTCTTTTCAATGAGCACAAGGTCAACTGTCTTATCTTCCTGTGTCTCCCTTAAAGAGCTTCATTCCTTACACTCACTCCTTAATGCAGCCCCCCAACTCTTATCATTTTAATTTCCTGTCATCCTTGCATAAAATGAATCACTACAGTTCTCAAAAGACCAAAGATAAAACTCATTAATTTAACACAACATATATGGATGAATGTGTCTATCCTCACTGACCAGTAAAACAGAAGCCACAAGCTTTAAGTCAGTTAAGTATCCAAAACCTTCCCAGGCTAACAGACACTTCTCCTTTACCTATAATGCTTTGCGAGCTAGCTTCCTCTCTACATCTCAATTTATCACTCAAAATCAAAGCATGATAACAAAGCAACACCAGCAGACCTACAGATCATGTTTGCCATTAGTCATTAAAAAGAGGGTTGGTATGTTGACAAGGATGGACCTTCTCATCTACATTGATCATTATGATAACAGAATAGTTTTGGCATCTGGTCTGGGGCAGTCAATCTTCATCAACCTGTAGGATACTGTCCCAAGTGTATCCTTCTATGTGGTCATTACAGAACATACCTCAGATGACTGTGGCACTGAGGGAAGACTAAAACTAGGAATAACATCCAGCTTGTTATGTTTTGGGAAAGTATTTAGTGAAGTCTGGTCAGATCCAACCATAAACTAATCACCATGGAAATCCACATCTCACCCACACCCGCACAAAGGTAACCACCTTGAAAAAGTTCTCCAAAGCTGGCTTTGGACTCCTAAAAAATTATGTGTGTAACTTCATGGCACCCATGCCAATGGAAAATAGCTGCATGACTGCAGCCGTATACCAATGCACTGTACGAACATGTATATAGCCATGCCCAAAATAACCAAGACCCATTCCTCCACAAAAAGGAAGCCAATCTGGTGGTCCCCTGCCATTAATAAATTCTACAACAGAAGACAGAAACTGTTGCAGAAAAAGGTGAAGTCCCAAGACTGGAAAAACTCCCTTATTAGCCTCAACAAAAAGTTGAGATCCCACATCAAATACTTTAAAGCCAGCTATGAAGGCAGAATTACAGTAGACACTAAAAACAATCACAACGCCTTCTATAGCTATATCAAGTACCTCCACAGCAATACCCAGATTTGCTCTGAGTTACTGGTGAATGGTACCTCCTATACTGAGCCAAGAGATACTGCCAAGATACTGGCAGACAGATTCAGTACCAACTTTACCCCTCTCTCCCCCCTAAAGGACCAATCACAATACCGGAAGAATACCAGGTACCCAGCATTACTGCAGCAGAGGTTAAAGCTGCATTGTCCAAGGCCAAGAATACAGCTTCCATGGGACCCGATAATATCCCTGTCTATGTTCTACATGAACTACAAAGTGAGGTGTGTGGTCGATGTAAATTTTGTGGGAGGCTGGCATAATGATTAAATTGTTTACCTTGCAGACGCAAGGTGCAGGGTTTGATTCTCACATGGGGTAAGTGGCTAGGCTTAAAATGGCCCAGAGGGCAGTTAGTCTAGTACTAACCTATGAACTGGCACCACATCTGTGCGCCCTGTTCAGTCACAGCCTCACATGAGGCTTTGTCCCTACTGAATGGTGCACTGCTACAGTCATCCCCTCTCCATAAAGGGAGAACAACTACAGACCCTGGGAATTATCGCCCCATTAGCCTGATGAGTCTGATATGTAAAGTTATGGAGTGCATCATCATGGACCTGATTAACAAAGATATAGGAAATCTCCAAACTCAAGACCCCACACAATTTGGTTTTGTGAAAGGGAGATCATGCCTGCTCAACCTGGTTGACTTCATGGAGTCAGTCACCAGGGCTGTGGATGAAGGTAAGGCAGTGCATACAGCTTACCTTGATCTGGCCAAGGACTTTGATACCATTCCTCACTCAGGAATTATTGACAAACTCACCAAACTAGGCATCAGCCCTATATATCACTAGGTGGGTTGCAAATTGGCTCACAGATAGAACACACAGTGTAAAAGTAGCAGACTTCAAGTCAGACTGCTGACCAGTCACAAGTGGAGTCCCACAGGGATCAGTCCTGGGTCCTCTTCTGTTCGGCATCTACTTCTCAGAAGTCCAGGCCAACACAAAGGGACTCTGGCTGACCAAGTTCACAGATGCCTGCAAACTGGGAGCCATTATTAACTCCCCAAGCGATGCAGACATCCTACAGAAAGGCCTCACTGAGACCAATGACTGGTGTCAAAACCATGGCCTTAAGCATAATGCAAAAAAATGCGTCGTCATCCCATTTAGTAAAAACTCCTTTCCTACTAATTACAACATCGATGGGAGCCCACTAACACTGAAGGCGTTAAACGAGATCTGGGGATGCAGGTTGACAGCAACCTCTCTTTTGACCACCACATTACTACTGTGGTCAGAAAGTCCTTCTATGTGGCACATCTCATTACCAAGGGTTTTGCATCCAGGAAGAAAGAAGTCATCGTCTCTCTCTCTAATCTTCCCTCGTTAGACCAATCATCGAGTATAATGCCCCATTTGGAATGTACCTCACTAGACATCTGCAACAGCTGGAGAGGCCACAGAAGTACCTCACAAAGAGGATCCTAGGCATTAAACACATGTCATACACTGACAGACTCAAAAGACTCCAGCTATTCTTTGTCTCATATCACCTACTTACAGGCGATCCCTGCTTGACTTACAAAGCCATGTCTGACCCAGTTCTGTTAGAAATGCTACATCTAAAGAAATCCCAATCCCTCTGCACCACACGGTCCAGAGACCTCAACCACATTACCGCAAACAACAGAATATGGTGGAGGGACAGGTTCCTCACCCAGAGACTGCCAATGCTCTGGAATAGACTTTCCATACATGTCAAGCAGAGCACCTCGCTGTCTCTCTTCAAGAGAAATCTTGATGAGTGGATGGGTAATAGAATGTTCACCCTGGGGATCACTCCAGTGGCTCTACTTGATAGAGGCACTGGGAACTAACGTTGGGTGGCACGATGCCAGGGCACTTTTATGGGCTAGACTTGTAAAGGCTCCAAGGTCATTAGCCTAATACACATATGAACCTGCGAAGTCAATGTAGCTACACACATATCATTTATTCCAAAAAAAGCCTAAGAGATAGGCCACTGCTCTAGCTGTGCATGTTGTAGGCAAAATGGGCAAGGGTTAATTATGTTTAACAGTCAGTAAAGCCACTTAGACAAAGTTGGAAACTTCAGATGAACAGATTTTTTTGGAAAATGAGGTAACCAAATGCAAATCTTTTCTTACTGATTTGATTCTGTCCATGTAGTATCTGAGTTGTCTCTAGCCATACATAAAGTGAAACAAACAGTCTCATGTTAAAATTATGAGGAAAATGCACACACATTATGAGAATGGTTAAGGCCTGTTTCAGAGTCTACCTCAGTCATAAAAAGGAGGACTAGTATGCAGTGACACTACCTATGTGGAAGCACAAGTAGAAAGGCTGGCACATAATGCTTGCTATTCAGCAAATTACCTAACAGACGTAAAGGCTATTACAGAAAGCATCTTTTAAGTCAAGGAACTTCAAAAACACTTATGAAAGTAGGTTCAAAAGAAGGCAGGGTTAACTTTACCAACATGATTTACAAGTCTTAAATAGGTACAAGACCTTTAAGGGTGATTACAGCTGGAACATACATATCTGGAAAGCTTCAGAAACCTTCAAAGAAAGTAAAGCCAAACATCAGAAGCTTTAGTGGTAGTTGGGCATGGAACAAAGATGTGACTTAGTAGTGGAAAAACTTAGGCCGGTATCAAAACTTTGGGACAGGTAATCCAAAATGGCTGACAGAAGAAATATAGAGGGACCGAACCCTTTACAAGAAGCTCAGATGGAAACAAGTCCATTTGCCAATTTATTTTTTGTCATATCTTATTTTTGTCATTTCTGGTATTAGTTGTTTGGGCAGAAGAAAGGCTAGGGACCATCCTAAGAGGGTACATGAAGGATCATTGGCCGTGTGAAAACCAAGCGTTTAGCTAAAGTGAAGGTAGATGAAGCTTGCCAGATGGTGAGCCAGGTGGGTTCTGAAGGTCTCAGGCAGTGGCCTCTCCAGAATATTAGACCAAAGCAGAGGAAACCACATCCATCAAGGCCAGAACAGTGCTCTAAGAATAATTCAGGATTTGCCTGACCTTCTATATAAACTTTGGTACAAGGGAAAATGAGTGAAAAGCAGAGAGACAGTCCTGTCGGCATTTCTGAATGACAGCACCCCTGAGATGTTCTCCCGGATGACGGTTCAGGGGAAAGAAGTTGCTGAATTTGGTGTTGAACAGGGATGCAAACACGTCATACCACGGCTTCCCCAGCAATGAAAGAGTCTCCAAGCTAAAGAATGTTCGAGGGACCACTTGTGTTGTATCTGTAAGCAATAAGTGAATTTGTCCACTAGAGAAGTCCTCCACAGGAATGTGACTGGCTGTCAAGGGAAAATTTATTTTATTTTACATTTGTTGACTGGGGTAGTCCGACTGAATACCTGTCCACTTTCAGCTGAGGCCCGGGGAGAAAAGCTTCAAGGTACAAACAGAAAGACATTACATAAAACTTACATGTTGGTAATTGTCAACAGTCTATAGTAGAAAGAAAGTTGTGCAATTTAAAAAATCAGGTTTGATAAAGTAAAAATCTTAGAAATTGCAATTCAGTCATGAAAATGTTACCTTACAATAACAGTGCGAGTGCTAGTCAGGCTTGGAGCAAGGACATAGTCAGTGTGACTTAAAATAATGTTTTAGGCTTTTCTTGAATTGACTTAAGGTGGGTTCTAGGGTAATGTCTGCAGGAAGGGTATTCCAAATTTTACCAACATAGTTGGTAAACAGAGAGGCACCAGCTGAATTGTTGGTTTTGACAGTTTGGACAAGGAGTCTATTAGAAGAACGCAGTGCTCTGAGGTTGCTATAAGGGTATATAATGTTTCTGAGTGCAGATGTGTTTTTAGGTTGGTTCAGTACTTTATGTGCCACTATAAGCTGGTTATATTGAATTAGGCAAGGCAGTTCTAACCACCCAAGCGATTTTAGGTTATTACAGTGGTGTATCCTACAGGGCATGCTGGTTGCAAATCTGGCAATGTGATTATAGCAAGTAGATAGTTTACTGAGATCTGTTTTATTTAGGTTGGTAAGTAAAGGGGAAGCATAAAGTAGAGTTGAGAGTAAGTGAGAACGGGTAATGCCAGTTCTGGCAGTTGGGGTTAGGAAAGGTTTGATTTTGTAAAGCGACCCAAGTTTTTTATTGATGGATTTAATAGTTTTATTGACATGCATGTCATATTTAAGGTTATTATCAATGTTGACATCTAGGAGTTTTGTACAGAAGTCTGGGGAGATTGTGGTACCATTATTAGACTGTACGGAGAAGGAGAAGGCATTGTTCCTACTAGTGGGGGAGAAACGTAGCAGCTTTGTTTTATTAGGGTTTAGGATCACATGACAGTCAGATAGCCAAGTTTCCACTGTGTTAAAAGTATTCTGGGATAATGTCCACAGATCTGACTGGGAGTAAGCTGAGCATATCAGAGTTGAGTCATCTGCATATTGGATACATGTTGCATCAGGGATGACAGTGTAGAGGTAGTTAATAAAAATGGAGAATAGAAGGGGTCCCAGTATAGAGCCCTGGGGGACTCCCAGGGTATTAGGTAGGAGAGTAGATAGTTTATTCTGCCATAGGACAACCTGTTGTCTGCCATTCAGATAAGATTGGAACCATTGGAGAGCTAGATTATCTAAGTGATTAGTTTTCAGGATATGAAGTAGTAGTTGGTGATCTACCATGTCGAACGCCTTGGAGAGATCCAAGAAGAGGGCTGAGGATAGTTTATTATTGTTGCCATTATGGTTTATGGTGTTAGAGAAGGCTAGGAGGGCCGAGATGGTGCTGTGATGAGGCATGAAACCATGCTGAGAGTTAGCCAGTTGATTGCTCTGGATAAGATGGTGTACTAATTGCCTATGGATACATTTTTCCATAATTTTGGCTAATGGTGACAATATAGCTATGGGTCTGAAATTAGATAATTCAGTGGAGCTACCACCTTTATGGAGTGGTATTACACAGGCTATTTTCCAGATGGAGGGGATGGTGGCTTCTGCTATGGTTTGGTAAATTAGAATAGAGATGGGGTAAGTTATGGCATTAGCAGCTTTTTGCAGATATTCTGCCGGGAGAAGATCAGCTGATAGAGTGGTAGGTTTTAATTTTTTGGTAAGAGCATGAATAAGAGAAGTGGCAACTGGTTGAAATCTAAAGGAGAGGTAGGTATTAGGAAAAGAGGACTTTAAACTGGAACAACTAAGAGGAAGCTGACTAGCTAGGGATTGGATAGTCTCAGTAAAGAAGCAGTTAAGGTATCTGCAACATCCTCAGGAGGTTTATCTATGGTGGCTGCAGGGGTTGGAGTGGTGGTTTCACCAGGGTGCATTAGTTTATTTATGCCTGCCCAGAACCTTTGAGGATTGCTTTGATTTTTTTGTTGTAGATGGCAGTAAAAAGAAGTTATGTCCTTACCATAACGTTCCATGTGGAGTGTTCATCTCGCCTTGGTTATTACACATGGGTTCGGAGCCGATCCTCGGCTCCGTGCCGGCCGACTGCAAGCTCTGCATCGAGAAGAAGCTCGAGGACATCTAATACCCACAATCCCCCTCTGCCTTTACCTCAGATCTAGTTTGCAAGCAAACCAGACAACAATCACGCATACATGCCAAACTATATACATAATTACCTATATACAACATACCAAGGGTATGATAGT
The DNA here is from genome assembly GCF_019279795.1 of Protopterus annectens. Lineage (NCBI taxonomy): Eukaryota > Metazoa > Chordata > Ceratodontiformes > Protopteridae > Protopterus > Protopterus annectens. Next base: position 1,131,830,312 of record NC_056747.1, read on the forward strand.
AATACCAACACTGCAACAGCAGAAGGAGAATATTCCAGACCAGGCACCAAATCGAACGTTCTTCCTAAGGGCGGGAAGGGTGGGAGTGTAATAACCAAGGCGAGATGAACACTCCACATGGAACGTTATGGTAAGGACATAACTTCTTTATGTGAGAGTGTTCAATCTCGCCTTTGTTCTTACACATGGGTAGCGTCCCTAGCTCCATGATCCTGAGGAACTCAAGGGAGAATGTTCTTGAGCACAGTGGAACCAAAGGTTGCCCTATCCCTAGAAACCCTGTCCACTTTGTAATGAGAAATAAATGTATGTGGTTTAGCCCAAGTAGCAGCCGCAAATGATGTCTAAAGGTAGACGAGCTGCATGAGCCAAAGATGTAGAAATTGATCTGGTAGAATGTCCTCTGGGTTTTGCTGATAATGTTTGATCAGAATTTTCATAAACATAAATGATACAATCAGTTAGCCATTTAGAAAGAGTTCGTTTCGTAACTGCAAGACCCTTTCTGCTGTCAGCAAAAGCTATAAATAGCTGATCAGATTTCCTGTGATCTTTTGTTCTATCCAAATAAAATCTGAGTTGTCTATGGACGTCCAGTTTGTGCAACATATACTCTAATTTATTAGAGTGGTCTTTAAAGAAGGTGGGTAATTCAATGGATTGATTAATATTACTAGTAGAACAAACTTTGGGAAGAAATGATGGATTAGTGCGTAGGGATACTCTGTCCGAATGAAAAATTAAATAGGGATGCTTGACCGAAAGCGCCTGCAGCTCAGACACCCGTCTAGCCGATGTAATAGCCACTAGGAATAATGTTTTCCATGACAAAAATTTCAAAGTGCAACTTGAAGCTGGTTCAAAGGGTGGTAGCATCAATTTAGAGAGCAGTAAATTTAAATTCCACGGTGATGTCGGGCTTCTGACTGGTGGTCTGATATGAAGAGAACCTTTTAAAAAGGCTTTACAGAGTCTGTGAGCCATAATAGGTGCACCACTTTCTTCTATATGATAGCTAGAAATGGCAGCCAACTGTACTCTCAAGGTAGCCGGAGAAGCTCCTTCCTGAAATAAATCGGTTAGAAATTCTAAGACCTTATTCAACGGAGCCGTAACAGGGTCCAACTGATGTGACTCCGCCCAGAAGACAAAACGTTTCCATTTACTAGTATAAGTCTTTATGGTAGAAACTTTATGAGAAGCTACCAAAATATCCTGAACCGCCGAAGTAAGGGGAATTGACCTGGCTAAAAAGGGAAGCGGAGCAGCCAAGCTGCCAGATGGAGAGATTCCAGGGATGGGTGAGGAACTCCTGACGAGTGAGTCAGTAGATCTGGCTCTGGGTCCAGCATCCAAGGTCCCCGAATGCGGTGATGCAAGAGAAAGGGAACCAAATTTGACGAGGCCAGAACGGAGCAATGAGAATTATAGTCCTCTGAAGGTTGTTTGCTTTCTGAAGAAACTTTGCAATCAGGGAAATGGAGGAAAGGCATATAGGAGACCGGGGCCAATCGTGCACCAGCGTCCTTGGGACTTCCCTGGAGGGGTAATAGGGCAAAGTAGCTCCTGCATTTGGCGTTCATTGGAGACGCAAACAGATCGCAGGTAGGCTGGCCCCATTTGCGAAAAATCTGTTCCGCAACTGACTGTTTGAGGGACCACTCGTGAGGCAATAATATTGCCCTGCTCAGCCTGTCGGCTATGACGTTGGATGACCCGGGATGTGCGTTGCGATCAGAAAGCGACCGTGGACTCTGCCCATTGCCAAATTCTCATGGCCTCTCTGCATAGTTGGTAGGACCTGGTTCCCCTTGCTTGTTTATGTACCAGACTACGGACATGTTGTCTGTCTGAACTGCAATGGTCCCTGGAGGAAGAAGGGGAGCAAAGTGTTGCAACGCCAAAAACACTGCCCTCAACTCCAGAACATTGATGTGCAGATTGTACTCTAGATTGGTCCATTCGCCTTGGACTGTCTGTCCCTGAAAGATGCCCCCCCACCCTATCAGGGAAGCGTCCGTGGTTATCGTCGCTGACGGTGTGGGTAGCACAAATGGTCTTCCGCTGGATAGGTTGCAAGTCTGTAACCACCACATTAGGTGTGATTTGCATGTCCTCGTTATCAAAATTTCGTGAGTCAGTGGAAGTTGTTGGAATGACCATTGTGCAAATAGAAGCCATTGTAGCACTCTCATGTGCAGTCTTCCCAGTGGTATTGCTATGAGAGAAGCTGCCATGAGACCCAAAACTTTCAGAACAATTTTTGCTGGGGATTTTCTGGACGACAGCAGAAGGGAAATGTTGAACTGAAGTGCTACTATTCTTTCTGTCGGAAGTTTTAGAATTAACTGACGCGTATCCAATTCCGCTCCTATAAATAAGATATGCTGTGATGGCTGTAGCAAAGATTTTTCGAAATTTACTGAAATGCCAAGGTGTGTACAAAGTTGTAGGGAGTAATCCCTGGCTTGTATCAGTTGATGCCTGGTGGTGGCAGACAGGAGCCAGTCGTCCAGATACAGAAACACCTGGAATCCTAGGCGCCTCAGATGAGACGCTACCACTGCCATGCATTTGTTGAAGACCCTGGGGGCTGTGGTCAGGCCAAAGGGCAGGGCTCGAAACTGATAGTGACTGGCTCCCAGCCGGAAGCGCAAGTGATCTCTGGACGCCCTGGCCATTTTGATGTGGTAGTATGCGTCCTTCAGATCTATTGAGCACATCCAGTCGTCCTTCTGTAAGAATGGAAGGATCGATTGAAGCGTGACCATTCCGAAATTTTCCTTCTTGACAAAGGTGTTGAGATGACTTAGGTCCAGAATTGGCCTCCAGTCCCCTGTTTTCTTTGGAACTAAAAAGAACCTAGAGTAAGTTCCGAATCCTATTTGGTCCGCTGGGACTGGTTGGATGACTCTTTTTCTTAGCAGCTTTGAAATTTCTGTAGCTGCTGGTTCTCGCAGATGGGGTGGTACATCTGGGAGTTTTTTCTTTGGAATGGGGGTGGATAGAAATGGGATTTTGTAACCTCTGGTAACAACGCTTTTTACCCAATTGTCTGAAGAAAGGTTTTGCCAGGCCTGAGGGTATAAAGCTAAGCGACCCCGACTGCCTCCAGAGCAGGACAGTCGGGCCTCCTCTCAGGAGTGCTGAAAGGTTTGCCAGGGAGGTTATCCCTGTCACCTTGGTTTTGCGGACCCCTCTGCCGCCAGGGCGGCGTCTTCCACCTCTGCCCCCTCTGCCTCTAGAGGGGCATCACCCTGTGTGTCTGGAAAAGATCTTTGGGGTTATCGAAACCACATTTTCCCACCACGTTGCCCTTTGGGGTACGGTCTGGAAGGGGTGGAAAAACGGACTCCGACAGCAGACAGAGTCTTTCCCTCCTGTTCACACCGGTAAGGGTCTCCTTTACTTTAGGGCCAAAAGTGTGGCTCCATCAAATGGGGCGTTAGTAAAGGAAGACTTGAAGGCTTCCAAGCGAACATAAGCGCATCCAGGATTGCCTACGAAGAGCAATCGCTGAAGCCGCTGCCCTACTCGATCCTTCGGCTGCATAGGATATCAGCCTCATGGACGAGTTCACAATGGACGTAAGGGTGTTGAGATGCGCTGTAACTTTCTCTGAGACAGCGGCATCTGTAGCACCCTGGAGGGTATCTCCCAACTCTTTGACTAGATCCCTCTGTAAACGTGTAAAATGGGTCAAATAGTTCAGGGAACGCATAGAAAGCCGCTGAACTGAAAATGCGCTTCCCGTATCTGTCCATGGTCCTAGAATCTTTGTTAGGCGGATGGACAGATGAGGAAGACTCCGACATCTCCTTTTTCGTGGCGCTGCCACCACCATGGCGTCTACCGAACTCCTTTGGTAAGGTAAGCTTTGTCCTGTGGTGCCGTGATGTACTTATTTGGCTTCCTAGGGACAGGTTCCACCGTGTCAGGAGTCTCCACGCCCTTCGAGCAATCAATTCCATTAACTCATCAAAGGGCGGAGTGACCCAGGAGGAGGAAGGCGGGCACCAAATGCCTTCAGCAAAACTGACTCATCCTCAGAAGGGGAGGGCTTGCCAGTCACCTCTCTGTTTAAGGATCTCCAAGATGTCAGCAAAGAGACATCCTCTGAAGGTGACTTAGGGACCCTTCTGACTCATCTAAGTCAGTATCAGATGTCAAGGATTCTTGTTGAGAATCCAAGTGTCTCCTCTTACACAGTCTTTTCCTAGGAACTTCTTCGGGGAGCATCCGAAGAAGCCTCCAAGGAAGAGGGGCACCCTCCAGGGTGGCTGAGACACTGGTGCCCGACGCTTGGGCGTGGCCGTGGGTGCAGAGGAGGATAACGGTCCTTTGCGGGAGGAGAAGCTGTACCTGCTGATGTGGTTGTCTGGGTAGACAACACCTTCCTCATGAGGTCGAAGGCCCCGGGTCCCGAGTCGAGGTATCTCCCGGTTCGAAGAAATGGGAAGAATCCCGAAACAGGAACCGAAGGCACCGACCCCGAGGACGGAACCGAATCGATCCGTGCCGAGGCTCCGAGAGGGAGAGTCGGAACCGAAACATCGGTCCGACTCTCGGTTCCGGAACCAAGGACAGACCTTCGGGCCCGAGACTCCGGTACCGGATCGGATGGAGTCGAGGTAAACGGTGCCGACCGAGAAAAAGACGGTTCTGGCACCGAGGGCTCCACAATCATCAGGTCAGCTTCTTCCGGCTCCGAAGACAGAACAGGTCTCGGAGGAGGAACCGATGGAGATAGTGGCAGGCCTTCAAGTCTCGACATCAACTGAGAGGAGACCGATATAAGCTTGGACAGGGCCGTATGCTCCATAAGTTTCTGCACCACACGGTCCACGTCGGTGTCGGAAAGGGCTCTCGAAGAACGAGTCGAAGGGATCGAAGACGGAGCCGACCTCAACAGAGTCGGTGGGGGGAGCTCCGTCACCGGTTCCAAGACTCGAGGCTCGGAAACTGCCAACAGTTGAACACTCGGCCCCGAAGTCTGTGGAACCGGTGATCTAACTAGACTCGAAGAGCTCGGAGCCGATGACTTTGGCTCCGACGCCTTCGACCCCTTCGAAGACTTGGATGCCTGGTCTGAAGCATCCAAAGCCTCCTGGAAAGAGGGTTTCAGCAATCCTCTATCCATCAGTTTCCTGCGCCTATCTGTCATGACCCTCCCACTAAAAGAGTGACAAATAGAGCAGTCCTCTTGTAAGTGGAGAGGGCCAAGACAGTAGACACAGGAACTGTGGTTGTCTGTGACCGACATTTTTTGGCCACACTGACAACGTTTAAAACCAGATTTCATCTTTTCAGACATATTAACAATGAACACAGTCCAGTCCAGTAAAAAGTCCAATCCAGTAAAAAATGTCAAATCCGGGTAAAAGTCTGTTTGATAAAGCTAAAAACAAGACTACACAAGTTTTTAGTCAAATAAGTCGAATCCGAAGTCTAATCCAGTAATAAAGTGCCAAAAGGCAAGACTACAAAAAATTTTAGTCACTAGTCCAAGAAGGGGTAGGCCCCGAAAAACTCTACTCGAAAGTTAACAAGTTAACTTATTATAAGTATAGAGAATTCCTGCACTCACACACCTACTCTCTAACTAAGCAACTAGAATTTAAAGAAACTTTTCTGAAAATAGTACAGAATAGATAAAATATCTTATCTGAACAGCCCCGAGCTAGTCTCCAGCGATGCGTACTGCAGCAGCGGCAAACTAGATCTGAGGTAAAGCAGAGGGGGATTGTGGGTATTAGATGTCCTCGAGCTTCTTCTCGATGCAGAGCTTGCAGTCGGCCGGCACGGAGCCGAGGATCGGCTCCGAACCCATGTGTAAGAACAAAGGCGAGATTGAACACTCTCACATTAGTTCTTTTTGTCTAGTAAAACAGATTTTTTAGTCTCATTTCTTAACTGCAGATATGCAATTTGGTCTAAGGTTTTTTTGTGGTACGCCATAGGGACCATGCTCTGTTTTTGAGGGTGATTTTTGATTTGGTGTCTTTAGTAAGCCATGGTGCAAAAAGAAGTTATGTACTCACCATAACGTTCCATCTGAGAAGATAACTTCATTTGTCAGCAACCTGTGGGTATCAGATCCGACCCGGATCCGAGCCGGCAGCTTCCCAAGCTAAAGATCCGAGCTCCAAGCTCCTCCCCTTTACCCATAATACTCTGCTACCTCCTTCCAATCCTCAGATCGTGTTTGCCCATATATATAACCTCACAATGACAAAACAACAACCTGTAGAATCCTCACCTAATGATAAAACAAATGACCTGAGAAACCATCCTAGGGTTCAGGTAATCAAAGAACCAGGTTAGGGGGAAGGAGGGAGGATCGGTTGCTGACAAATGAAGTTACCTACTCAGATGGAACGTTATGGTGAGTACATAACTTCTTTATCTGGAATAAGCAACTTCATTTGATCATCAACCTGTGGGACACAGTCCCCAGCTACCAAAAATTTGGGAGGTCCTCAGGGAAGGATATTTCGGAGCACTGCAGAGACAAAGGCTGCCCTACCTCCGGACACTAAATCCAATTTATAGTGAGAGATAAAGGTATGAGAGGATGCCCAAGTAGCCGCAGAGCAAATGTCATCCAAGGGAACTCTCGACCAGAATGCAACAGATGTAGCCATAGAGAGGGTAGAATGAGCATGAACCCATGTAGGCTCCAGCAGGCCAGATAGCTTGTATGTGAGGAGAATGCAATTCGAAAACCATCTGGCCAGAGTTACCTTCAACACAGGCTTACCGAAGAAGGGTTTTGCAAAGGAGACAAAGAGCTGATCAGACTTGCGGAATGCAGCTGTTCTGTGTAAATAAAAACGTAACTGTCTATGAACATCTAACAAATGAAGTTTGTACTCCCTTTTGTTTTGGTAATTAGGGAAAAAACTGGAAGATTAATGGACTGATTGATGTTCGCCTCAGAGGCCACTTTAGGTAGAAAAGACAGGTTAGTCCTGAGAGACCCTGTCCTTATGGAAAACAAGATACGGGGCTTTAATACAGAGGGCCTGAAGTTTCGACACCCTTCTAGCAGAGGTAATTGCTACCAAAAAGACAGTTTCCAGAACAAGAATTTCAAATCGACAGAAGCTGCAGGTTCAAAAGGAGGTCCAGTCAGAGCCTGAAGGAACAAAGTTAGGTCCCATGGAGGGACGGGGTTCCTAGTAAGAGGTCGCAAGAGGAACGTACCTTTCAGAGAGGTCTTGCAAATCTTGGTGGACTTGAGGGGATTGAGATTGTCCCCAATGTGAAAATGGGAGATGGCAGCCATTTGAACCTTTACAGTAGAAGAACTGGCTCCTTGCTGAAAAATATGAGATAGAAAATCGAGCACTGCTGGGATGGGAGCAGTGAAAGGGTCCAATTTCCTATGAGACGCCCAAATGGAAAAACGTTTCCATTTACTATTGTAAACCTTCCTGGTAGAAGGCTTATGCGCCGCTACCAGGATAGATCTGCAGACGAGATACCGGGAGTCCTAGCAACTAATGGAACTGGATCAACCAAGCTGAGAGCTTGAGATCGACCAGATTCGCGGGTATCAATCCCGAAGGATGAGATATCAGATCCGGGATGGGATCCAAGATCCAGAGAGAAGCTATAAGATGAGACCGTAGGCACAGGAACCAGGCTTGACGAGGCCAGAATGAGGATAACCTTGTTCCCCAACCGACGAGCTTTCTGTAAGAATTTTATCATCAACGGAAGAGGAAGATAAGCATAAAGAAGACCGGGTGGCCAAGCATGAACTAGAGCATCTCTGGGGCTTTCTCCCCGAGGGGGAATTAGAGCGAAAAACTCGCTGCACTTCGCATTGGAAGGCGAAACGAAGAGATTGCAGCAAGGCTGACCCCACTTGCGGAAGATCTGTTTCACTACTAAGGGATTCAGAGACCACTCGTAAGGTGAGAGGATAGTTCAACTCAGTTTGTCCGCTAGGATGTTGGACTGACCCGAAATGTGCGTTGCTAACAGAAAACGGTTGGTGGATATTGCCCAGTCCCAAAACTCTCATGGCCTCTCGGCAACGAGGGTAAGACTTGGTCCCCCCCCGTTTGTCGATGTACCCGACCACTGACATGTTGTCTGACTGAATCGCAATAGTCCCTGAAGGGAGAAAGGCATGAAGGGCTTGCAATGCTAGAAGCACCACCATCATCTCCAGAACACTGATATGCAGGACGGTCTCTGTCTGAGTCCACGTACCTTGGACAGTTCTGCCCAAGTAATGCCCCCCCCCACCCGAGGCGAGAAGCGTCCATGGTCACCGTGGCTTGGGGTTGTGGCATAACAAACGGTCGACCTTCCTGAAGCTCTCGAGATTGGAGCCACCAAATGAGGGAATTTCTGCAAATTCTGCTGAGAGGAATCGGTAAGTCCAATGGGTGGTGAAGGATGGACCACTGAACCTGCAAAGTCCACTGGAGAATCCTCATGTGTATGCGAGCTAAGGGCATGAGATTGATTGCTGCTGCCATGGACCCTAAAGCCCTCAGGACTGACTCCGCTGACGGAGCCGGTGACTGAAGAAGGGCTAAAATATGTAAGGTCAAACTGCGAAGTCTGTCTGATGTCAAGAAGGTTTTGGCTCCTATGAACTCCAAGACTTGAACTGGTTGAAGGGATGACTTCTTCAAGTTTATGGTGATCCCCAATCGGGAGGCTAGAAGTAGGAAGCAATCCCTGGCTAAGCAGAGTGGATGCCTGGTGGGGGCGGTAAGGAGCCAGTAGTCTAGGTATGGGAATACCTGTATTTCCTGAAGTCTCAGGTGGGCCGCTACAACTACCATGACCTTGGTGAACACCCCGGGGGCTGTGGTGAGACCGAAGGGTAGGACCCTGAACTGGTAATGACTGGCCCCTAGCCGAAAGCGGAGGAACCTCCTGGATCGCCTGTCCATGAGAATGTGATAGTACGCATCCTTGAGGTCTATGGAGCACATCCAGTCCTTCTCCTGCAGCAGGGGCAGAATGGATTGAAGCGTGACCATCCGGAATTTCTCCTTGGCAATGAAGAGGTTTATTGTTGAAAGGCTGAGAATCGGCCTTATGTCCCCCGTCTTTTTTGGCACCAAAAAAAACCTGGAGTAATTGCCTAATCCGGATTGGCCTGGGGAGACATGCTGGATGGCTCTTTTTTCTAGCAGCTTTTCTACCTCTAAAGCTGCAGCCTCCCTCTGACTGGGTGGAACATCGGGGGAGGCGCCTCAAAAATCTGGGTATCTAGGAGCTACTGCCCAGGTAAAGAAACAACCTGATCCCTTTCAACTTCTAGGCTGGTGCAAATAAAGGCATGCAACTGATAAAGATTCTGGAATTTGAGGTGAGACCAAAAGGGAGAGTTTGGTGCAGATGATGAATGGCTCCTATCTGACCGTGTAACAAATTCCATACCCCTTGACAATCTTTACATGGAGACAGCGTTCTTGGAAGCCCAAATAACTCACCCAGTCTCCATACAAAAAGCAAATAACAGGATGTAATGCAGTGACTATCAAGAATATTTTTAGGAAAATACTCAATGAAGCATCCTTGTATAAAAAAAAAAAAAATCAGTCTGAGCTCCTCCGTCTACTTTGCCACAAAAAAAATTCTAGAGTGATAAACAGTTTTGCTCTGGTCTAGTGCAACTTCTTTTGCTGATGAGGTTTAACACCTGTTTTTAGCTGCACTGTTCTGATGGAGTGGTTGTGTCAGACAATTAAAGAGAGTAGGGGATGGCTAAGAAGTAGAAGAATATAGCATATCCACTGGATATTACTGCTTGTATCCAATTGCTCTATATAATGGTTCACAATGCAGACTATGGGAATGGTGGGTAAAACGTAATTGCCTTTAGACTGGGACAGTAGGGTAACACCTGATGGACCTGATAGCTGTTCCCACCAGACAAAGGAAAACAGCAGTCTTATTGCTCTGATTACTCTTGCCTTTGAGATACATCCACTCTTCTATAGCCTTTTGAAGGGGAGTTGTGGAGTCTAAACTTCACACTACCAGTTGTGTGGGTTTTGCTCTCCTCTTCCAAATTATCCAAGTTTTCTTTACCAAACACTATAGATAATGAAGATCAGGCAACAACATGTGTAAGGTTGAGCCAACTGTGACAGCAGATGGTTATGCCACTGTCAACTACTCTAGCTGCATCATCCACAAAATTGTGTGTCAAATACACAATGAGACTAGATACAGAGGACATTGTAGACACCTGCAAACTTAGCATGATGTTCTTCATAGTGATCACTGCTTCAGTAGTGTACATCAGTATGTGTGTATAGCCCTTTAAGAAGCTATCCAAGGGCTTGCACAAGTGTATAAATACTGAGCACATGCATGCTAGAGTACCATTTTGTAGTAAGCAGTTGAGATGTAAGCCATGTATGTATATAACGTCTGTCTGTTAACTAGTTCGCTTGTATTTAAAGATGCTGCTATACATCCTGATGTGTTTCTATGTATTAAAGCATCTAAATGAATACCCCAGCCTTCTTGTTATATGTGTTAGAGACGAACGAGCGACATGGTGTCAGAAGCGGCATGTCTAAAGAACAAGGCATATCCAAGGGGCATGAAGTCAAAAGCAGCTTGGGTAAAGTGAATAGAGGTACTTGCTTAGAGCTGGAGGAATACAGATGAGCCGATCATCCCCAAAATGTGTAAACTTCGCAAAACAGGTCAGAAATGAATTTCAGGTATTAAAACTTCCTCAGCGCTATTTTTTTTTGCATAATATGAAACGAGGCATACAGAACGTTATAAATATTTGCATAAACAGATATGTACAATATTGATAAAAATATTTGAATTACTACAGAAAATATTTGAAATAAAAGTCCAAATTGCATAAAACTAATAAAGGGAAACAACTGCATTTTCGTATTAAGCAAGATATCAGAGTTATCAGACGTGTATAAAGTGTTTGCATGTTTGTGTAGTGTTACAGTAAAGCTATTTCACAAATACAGCCATTACAATGCATATTTTGTAAAAGTACAGCCATTACAGGGCACATTTCGTAAACTACAGCCATTACGAGCACATTTCCCTACAGTATTTTGAAGAGTTTATTGTGCATTTGAATGTTGTTACAAGCTCACAAAACAGTTTGTTCATACATAATTACAAGGGCCATATTTTCAGTGTGTTTGTGTATACTTTGTGGGCATGGCAGATGGATTTCGAAAACCCAGTGCACTTGTGTTTGACAGTAATATTGCTGAGAACTAGAGAGTGTTTGAGAAAGAGTACAAAACTTTCATACAGGCTGCATTTTCTGATAAAGATGACCGTGCAAAGGCAATTATTCTACTTAATTTAGCAGGGTCAGAAGCCATAGAAAGGGAATGTTCATTTGTGCATGCAGCTGGTATCTATACAGGAGAAGGGGAAAACTGTCATAATGTTGTACCGGTTGAGTCGGGGGGACCCCGAGTGCTTAAAATGCAAATATACAGAAATGTGCAACCCCTAGACAAATGTTACAATGGAAAGGCACTTTTTTTACACAAGGGATTAAAAGCGTGGTGAAACTTTTGCAATATATAACTGACCTGAGAAATCTGGTGATTTAAGCGATGAGCTGATAAAGGACAGACTTGTGTGTGGTATAAAGAATGATGCTGTGAGAAAGATTTTGCTTCATGACAACTGAGGAGGCAGGTTTATGAAAGGGATTGAGTAACCTCTGGATATTATTCGAAGCACCCAGCGATCTGTTGTGATGGACTCCCATTGGGCCAAGTGCTTCGAAAAACGCCCCCGACTGCCTCCAGAGAGGAGCAGTCGAGTAACCTCTCAGGGCTGCTGCGTGGGTCGGACAGAAACAGGTTCTCGCGTCCCAAAATTTTTCGGCCCCCCTCTGCCTCTGGGCCGGCATCCACCTTGTCCCCCTCTGCCTCTGAAGGACGAAAGGTCCAGAGCATAACGGGACTGCTGAGACTTCCGGAACCACATCTTCTTTTGTCCTCTCTGGTTCCTGGAAAAGGACCTTTGAGGAGCTGAGAAGCTGACTCCGACGGCAGACAGCGTCTTCCCATCTTTCTCGCTCTGAACCAATGTGTCGTGGATGGTCTTCCCAAACATGGTAGAGGGTGCATTCGCGAAGGACGCCTTGAAAGCTTCCGCAAAATCACAAAACCGGAGCCAGGCATGATGCCTTAAGGCGATGCCAGACCCGCTGGCTCTAGCGGCCCCCTCCGTGGCATGGGAAAGTAGCCGCACAGACATGCTTGAAACAGATTTCAGAGTGGCCATGCGAGCAGAGAAAGTCCATTTGTCCTCGGCCGACATGGACTCAGGGAGAGACTCAGCATATTCTTTCACCAGATTCCACTGAAGTCTAATTACATGGGCCAAATAATTCAGCGCCCTTATGGAAAAGGTAGCTGAAGCAAACATCTGCTTCCCAATACGATCCATCATCCGAGACTCCTTATCAGGGGGATGGATCAAGGAACTATCCTGGGCAAGTTCCTTCTTGGTGGCTGCCGCCACCACCATGGCATCTATCGGGGAACCCTTACTCCAAGCTGTCCTATCCACAAGGGGACTAAGAATCCTATCTGGCCTCCTGGGGATTGGCTCTACAGTGTCCGGTTCCTTCCATGCCCTGGTAGTGATGAGGTCAACCAGGGGGTCGGCCGGAGGGGACACCCAAGAGGTACACGGGCCTGTGTCAAATGCCTCCAAGGACACCGACTCGTCCGAGGAAGGTTTCTGGGCTGACCACCCCCCCTTTAGGCGAAGCATTTCCATAATGTGTCCAAAGGAGACGTCCTCGGGGGTGACCTGGGGGAACCTTCCCCTTCCTCCAAATCGGTGTCTTCCGTGAGGGACTCAGGGGGAGTCCAAGTGCCTCCTCTTACACTTACGTTTGTGAGGGGCCTCCTCGGTGGGACTGTCCGAGGAGGGCTCACTAACAGGGTCGTGTTCCACCAGTGGGACGGGCTGGGGCGTCAACGCAGGCTGTCCCTGGGACTGGATGATGGAAGACAAGCTCAGCTGCAAGGGAGTGGGGGCGGGATCCGAAGAAAGAGCAGGGGGTCTCAAACCTCCACGTCGAAAGCCGAGGATGAACCGATCTCTCTGGGCTCCGTGGTTAACACCCTCGGGTCCGGCGCGGGGATTGGTGTCGGAGCCGAAGCTCTCGGACCAGAGAGGGAAGTGTGCTCTAACCGAAACGGAGCCAAAGGCACACTGGCCCCCTCGGATCCAATGTATGGCTCTCGGCCCTGAGAGCTCGGATCCGAAAGGGGATCCAACAAACTCGAGGTCATGGCCGGCGTCGAGGAAGCGATAACCATCGGCACCGACTCCCTGACTCCGTGACTCCTCGGATCTGAAGGCTCCAAAACCAGATAGAGGATCGGAGAAGGCGCTATCGGGGCAAAAAGTGTGGCTGAACTCCACCCCGGGGGGGGGGGGGCAGCAGCACTCCCATCTGCAGTTGGGTTTGGAGGAAATAACTCATGATCCGGTCCATATCAGCGTCGGAGAGGCTACGGGTTGACCTAGAGGAGGCCACCGAAGCTGGCCGGGAGGGCCGCCGCGATGACCTTGAAGATGGTCAGGCCTCCTCCTCCGGCGAAAAACGTGGGGAACGGAGCCGAGGGGAGGAAGGCCTGGAGACCTTCTGAGATGAGGAGAGCAGCTTAGCAGGCGGGGCCGAGGGGGCCGAGTCAGCCCGGCGTTTGTGGCTTCTATGCCTCTTTTTCTCACTCTCTCTGTCTCTCTGTTGTCTTTTTTTGACTCCCTCTCTCCCTGGGAAGAGGTGGGAGGTTGAGCCCCAGCCAGGGGAGAGGGGACAGCAAGCTGAGCAGCCACAGCCGCGGCTGTAGCCGCCGAGGGAGAAGAGGAGGAAGCCGACTCCGTGGGTAGGAGACCCGCCAGAATCAGCTTATTCCTCCTATCCCTCAGGGCCCGGGGGTTAAAGGCTGTGCAAATTTGGCAGCCTGATGATAAATGTGGTACCCCCAGGCAGAGAACGCACTGAGTGTGGCCATCCACTGGGGAAAGCTTATGGCCACACTCAGTGCACTTAGAAAAGATGGCCTTTGGGGCCTCGGCCATGATTTCTAAATTAAAACACACACGTGCCCACACAAACACTATAAGGGGAAGGGTTCACTACGCTTTAAACTACGAAGGTAAAACTCAGGGGTTTAAACTAGGGAATTATACTATCCACACACACAAAAGCTAGGAAGATTTTGAGAAAATGTTCTACTCACAATCACCTAAACGCTCAGAACTCGAGAAACTCGTGCCTGACAAAGCCGCGGCAAACAAGATCTGGGGATTGGAAGGAGGTAGCAGGGTAGTATGGGTAAGGGGAGGAGCTTAAGAGCTCGGATCTCTAGCTTGGAAAGCTGCCGGCTCTGATCTGGGTTGGATCCGATACCCACAGGTTGATGATCAAATGAAGTTACCTACTCCAGATCTTTTTTTATTCTAATGGAGCAGGTGGACGCATGAGAATCTAGGATCGTAAGGAATTTGTTATTTAAGTAGGCAACAGCTTTGTCCAGGGGTAATTGTTTTAGTACTGACCAATTACAACATTTAAGTTCATCCTGGAATTTGGCAGGGTTAAAGTACTTCTTGCATCTTATTGTTTTGTAATTGGGCTGATGGGAGTTTATGGCTTTATGCTTAATTATGTAGGTAAGAAAGTGAGGGTACCTGATGTGTACTGTTGGGGGATGGCTACTGATAAGGATCCAGTCTAGTATACTTTCTTTATGATTAGGTATACCTATCCTGGTGGGGGTGGATATGAGTTGTGTAAACTCATATAGGTTTACATGTGTGGATGGAGATTCAGTGGAACAGGTATTCCAATCTATGTTGCAATCTCCAAGTACTATGGTTTCTTGAGGGCAGGTGCTGGATAACGAATGGAAGATGTTTTCTAGGGTAGCAACATTGTTCCCTGGAGTAATACACATGCAGACAATCTTTATGCACTTATTTTTATTAATTTGAAATTTGGTAGAAATAATTTCAGCACTGTTTACTTGGGGTGGTTGTATGGAGTCCAAGGTAGCATTAAGAGTAGATTTATATAGTATAGCTACTCCACCTCCCTTCCTAGTGGCTCTATCTAACCTCAGTATGTTATACCCAGGTGGTAATATTTCATTGTCAGAAGTTTTTGGTTTTAGCCAGGTTTCTGTTAGAGTATGTCAGGGGAATGAACGGCTAGGAGGGCGTGCAGGTCATGTACCTTATTTAAGCTTTTGATGTTTAGGTGACAGACTAGGAGGGAGTTGGGGGGCCTGTTTAGTGATGTTGTATTGGTAGGGGTACTAGTATGGGAGTTGGGTTTGCCAAAAGTGGATGGGCCAGGGTTAGAGTGGAAGTCACCATCCATTGTGAGGTTATAGTGTAAGCTTAGTATAAGTTTCAAGAATTTATTTATTAGTTTTTGGTAGTGTTTGGTTTTAGAGCGGATATATCTGGCACTGGTAGGTTGACAGTTTGTACACGTAATGGTATTTGATGCTGGGCTACATATTAGGTGGTCTATTAAATTTGACAATATTGGGGTGGTTGTTTGGCATTTTGGGTAGTGAAATCCTAGGAAATACTGATTTTCATAACAGGTCAGGAGATAAGGAATGAGCATGATGGTTAGCAATGAGAAAAATAACATTGTTTTGGGTGGTGACATAGTGAGCTGCAGTGGCTATAGATCTTAGTATTGTTATGACCAGTATATGCATAGATGATAGGACAGGGGGTGGGATGCGGTCTTACTGAGATAGAAGAAAGCTGATTGGATATAATCAGAGGGGGTGTGGTTTTGCTGCTATAAAATTAGTACTACTGGGGGCGGGTGGGGCTCGAAGCAAGCCCAAGTGCAGCGAGGGCGAGCAGAGAGGGGCTTAACCAGACCACAAGGTTCTTAGAGCCTGAGACTGTGAAGTAAGTAGAATAGGGATTTTAGAGTATTTTACAGACTTTACTGTGCCCTATTAGCATTTTAGTGGGTAGGAACACTTACTGTGAGGGCTTGCAGTTAGTGTTTTTAATGTACTTAACCCCAAATTTGATGATATAATGGAAAGTTCTTTCTCAAAAGCCAGCAGGAGCCAGAGTCGGCTACGGGAAAAGGTCAAATTTACAGAGGTTATGGAATTAGACCAAGTATAAGGGACACCCCATGTAGAGCTGTAGACCTAGTTCAGCATTTAATGCTGTACAACAGAATTTTCAAGTTTTGAAGTTATTAAACTTAGCAAGCTTTTTTATTGTTATGCCATGGGCAGTTTAAATCAGGCTTTCAGTTTGGTAGGTAGCAGGGTGGCATCCTTCTAGTATAACAAGCCTTTCAGGATATCAGTTTGAAGGATAGCACCTGGGAGGGATAGACAATTAGAAGACTAAAAGTAACTGGTTAATCAAACTTCAGTAACACTAACATGTAACATATCCCAAATATACGACATACCCCACTGCTCTCAATGCTTTTTGAAAGAGAGGTCATTACCGAGTTCCTTCTTGATTGCTTATGTACTATACCACTGTCATACTGTCAGTGTGGATGGCAACTGCACTCTGGGGTTAGAAGTCATAGGAATGCCTGCAAAGTCAGGAAGCCTGATCTCATTGCTAAAACAATGATGTACAGACTGCCCTCTGTCTGCCACCATATGGCTTGGACTGTCTTCCTTTTCTTGTTGTCCAGACCTCATGGGAGGCATCTGTGATGGCAGCCACAACTAAGGTGGGAATTTGAAAGGGGCTGCCCAGAGACTCATTCTGAGTATGATGCCACTAGTTTAAGCATGTCTCACATGCTTTGGACATTTTCAAATGAAAAGACAACAATCAGCCAATAATGATCAATGCATTGCTGCAGCTCCCTGAAATATCCTTGTGAAAAACCTTTCACTAGGGACCACACAGATTGTTGCCACTGTAAGTTCTAGTGTCCTGAGGCAAACAGTTGTTACGATTACCTGACAATGGAGTAACTGGGACTTTTTAGAATGTAAAGGGAAAACGCTGTCTAGAAGAAGATATACTGTATTGGGTAGTGTGCCTGAAGTGCACGCTGCAGATTTGAGGATATGGGAGGGCTCCATCTGTGACAATGAAGTATTAACCATGATCTTCAAGAATTGGAAAAGATCTAGAAAAGACACCCAAGCTGAAACTAGTTTGTCAAAAATCTGGGTATCTAGGAGCTACTGCCCAGGTAAAGAAACAACCTGATCCCTTTCAACTTCTAGGCTGGTGCAAATAAAGGCATGCAACTGATAAAGATTCTGGAATTTGAGGTGAGACCAAAAGGGAGAGTTTGGTGCAGATGATGAATGGCTCCTATCTGACCGTGTAACAAATTCCATACCCCTTGACAATCTTTACATGGAGACAGCATTCTTGGAAGCCCAAATAACTCACCCAGTCTCCATACAAAAAGCAAATAACAGGATGTAATGCAGTGACTATCAAGAATATTGTTAGGAAAATACTCAATGAAGCATCCTTGTATAAAAAAAAAATCAGTCTGAGCTCCTCCGTCTACTTTGCCACAAAAAAAATTCTAGAGTGATAAACAATTTTGCTCTGGTCTAGTGCAACTTCTTTTGCTGATGAGGTTTAACACCTGTTTTTAGCTGCACTGTTCTGATGGAGTGGTTGTGTCAGACAATTGAAGAGAGTAGGGGATGGCTAAGAAGTAGAAGAGTATAGCATATCCACTGGATATTACTGCTTGGATCCAATTGCTCTATATAATGGTTCACAATGCAGACTATGGGAATGGCGGGTAAAACGTAATTGCCTTTAGACTGGGACAGTAGGGTAACACCTGATGGACCTGATAGCTGTTCCCACCAGAAAAAGGAAAACAGCAGTCTTATTGCTCTGATTACTCTTGCCTTTGAGATACATCCACTCTTCTATAGCCTTTTGAAGGGGAGTTGTGGAGTCTAAACTTCACACTACCAGTTGTGTGGGTTTTGCTCTCCTCTTCCAAATTATCCAAGTTTTCTTTACCAAACACTATAGATAATGAAGATCAGGCAACAACATGTGTAAGGTTGAGCCAACTGTGACAGCAGATGGTTATGCCACTGTCAACTACTCTAGCTGCATCATCCACAAAATTGTGTGTCAAATACACAATGAGACTAGATACAGAGGACATTGCAGACACCTGCAAACTTAGCATGATGTTCTTCATAGTGATCACTGCTTCAGTAGTGTACATCAGTATGTATGTATAGCCCTTTAAGAAGCTATCCAAGGGCTTGCACAAGTGTATAAATACTGAGCACATGCATGCTAGAGTACCATTTTGTAGTAAGCAGTTGAGATGTAAGCCATGTATGTATATAACGTCTGTCTGTTAACTAGTTCGCTTGTATTTAAAGATGCTGCTATACATCCTGATGTGTTTCTATGTATTAAAGCATCTAAATGAATACCCCAGCCTTCTTGTTATATGTGTTAGAGACGAACGAGCGACATGGTGTCAGAAGCGGCATGTCTAAAGAACAAGGCATATCCAAGGGGCATGAAGTCAAAAGCAGCTTGGGTAAAGTGAACAGAGGTACTTGCTTAGAGCTGGAGGAATACAGATGAGCCGATCATCCCCAAAATGTGTAAACTTCGCAAAACAGGTCAGAAATGAATTTCAGGTATTAAAACTTCCTCAGCGCTATTTTTTTTTTGCATAATATGAAACGAGGCATACAGAATGTTATAAATATTTGCATAAACAGATATGTACAATATTGATAAAAATATTTGAATTACTACAGAAAATATTTGAAATAAAAGTCCAAATTGCATAAAACTAATAAAGGGAAACAACTGCATTTTCGTATTAAGCAAGATATCAGAGTTATCAGAAGTGTATAAAGTGTTTGCATGTTTGTGTAGTGTTACAGTAAAGCTATTTCACAAACACAGCCATTACAAGGCATATTTCGTAAAAGTATGGCCATTACAGGGCACATTTCGTAAACTACAGCCATTACAGAGCACATTTCTCTACAGTATTTTGAAGAGTTTATTGTGCATTTGAATGTTGTTACAAGCTCACAAAACAGTTTGTTCATACATAATTACAAGGGCCATATTTTCAGTGTGTTTGTGTATACTTTGTGGGCATGGCAGATGGATTTCGAAAACCCAGTGCACTTGTGTTTGACAGTAATATTGCTGAGAACTAGAGAGTGTTTGAGAAAGAGTACAAAACTTTCATACAGGCTGCATTTTCTGATAAAGATGACCGTACAAAGGCAATTATTCTACTTAATTTAGCAGGGTCAGAAGCCATGGAAAGGGAATGTTCATTTATGCATGCAGCTGGTATCTATACAGGAGAAGGGGAAAACTGTCATAATGTTGTACCGGTTGAGTCGGGGGGACCCTGAGTGCTTAAAATGCAAATATACAGAAATGTGTAACCCCTAGACAAATGTTACAATGGAAAGGCACTTGTTTTACAAAAGGGATTAAAAGCGTGGTGAAACTTTTGCAGTATATATAACTGACCTGAGAAATCTGGTGATTTAAGCAATGAGTTGATAAAGGACAGACTTGTGTGTGGTATAAAGAATGATGCTGTGAGAAAGATTTTGCTTCATGACATTGATTTAAGTTTGAATAAGGCCACTGAGATTTGTCAGATATATTAGCTCATAGAAAAGGATACAAATATGCTTACAAACGAGAACAACTCTAGAAGGCACACTGGTAAAGTTCATGTTGATAGTATGCAGCACATTATTAAAAGAAACAGGCCCAAGCATATGGCAGCAGCTGTAACCCCTGCAGCACTCACTGGTGAACCCCAGAATTTTCTAGCACATTCCAGAAGTCACACAGTCTCAGTGAAGCATAAGAGTGAGTCAGCAAACTCAAATCATGGGCCCCAACCCAGTTTCACTGCCAACTGTCATAATTGTGGTGGAAGTCATGAATCTAAAAGGGAGAAATGTTTAGCTTTTGGTCAACATTGCCACAAATGCAATAAATGGAATAATTTCAAAAGATTTTGTAAATCAAAAGGCCCACATTCTTTTATTAAAAGGAACATTTTAAGAAATGAGTTGATCAGTTAGACTGTGCAACTCTACTCTTTATACTGATGGTGTATCAGTGCTTCTTGAAATGGTCAATGCAGTAGATTTAAGAGCAAAGACTGAAGTATTTTGTACTGCTTGGCTAAATGGCAAACCCACAGAGCTCAAAGTTGACACAGGTTCCAAGTGCAATGTGACATCAACAGAAACATTTGCCAGAGTATGTAAAGGTGAAAGACTTGATCTGGTAAGGTGTGCGAAGCTTGTTGCTCATGGAAGTGAAGAAATTCAAACTGAAGGCACAGTAGTGCTTTCATTTTACTCTGCTAGAAGAAGCTATGACTTATTTTATGTGGTCAAAAGGCACATCCAATCATTATTAGGGCTCAGAGACACTTTGAAAATGGGACTGTTTCCATTTAATAAGGAAGTCCATCACGTTAGCTTAAAAGACCACTACTCTTAATTTTGCCCAGTACATTTTATTCTACCTATGTTGATCTTTTCAAAGACAAAGTAGGCAAACTTCCAGTTGTATACTCCATGAAGTTAGACCTAGAGGTCAGTCCAGTTATCAGGCCAGCATGTAAATTTCCAATAGCCATGCAAGGCAAAGTCAAAGCTGAGTTAGATAAAATGGTGCAACAAGGTGTGATTTGTCCAGGTGAAACTCCAAATAAATGGGTATCTTCCATGGTTGTAGCTCATAAGAAAAGCTCAGATGACATCAGAATATGTATGTACTGACCCACGAGATTTGAACAGGCATTAAAAAGACCTCCTCATCCAATGTCAACAGTTGAAGAAGTCGCAGCCTTGATGCCAAATGCCACTATTTTTTCTGTCTTAGACGCAGAGAGTTCATTTTGGCAAATTAAGCTTGACAAGAAATCATCATTGCTCACTACTTTCAGAACTCCGTTTGGCAGGTACAGATTTTTGAGAAGGCCACTTGGGATAAATTCTGCAAGTGAAGTCTTTCAACGTGCAATGTAGCAAATTTTTTTCTGGGCATCTCTGTTCTATTATAGTCAATGACATACTGGTAGGAGGTTGTGATGAAGCACAGCATGACAGAAACCTCAGAAAAGTTCTGGAAAGGGCACATCGAGTGAATCTTAAGCACAATGCCCAGAAATGCAAGTTCAAGGTACAAGAAGTTACTTACGTTGGTCATTTATTTACAAGTACAGGCCTATGACTAGACCCTTCAAAACAAACAGCCATTCTCGAGATGCCAGCACCAGACAATGTTCAAGCCCTGCAATGTTTTCTTAGCATGGTAAATTACCTAGGCAGGTTTATTCCAGACCTGCTCCAACTATCAGCACCACTCAGAGAGCTGACACGTAAAGATGTATCCTTGTCTTGGTTAGAAAAATATCAAAGAGCATTTGAAGTCCTGAAACAGAGAATTGCTAGTGCACCAACACTCAGATACTATGATGTTCACAAACAAGTAACACCTTCCTGTGATGCTTCGAAATTTGGTTTAGGTGCAGTAATTCTACAAGAGGTCCAACCTGTTGCCTACGCATCGAGAACTCTTACCCAAATTGAGATGCAGTATGCCCAGATCGAGAAAGAGCTTCTGGCAATTGTGTTCGCATGTTCAAAGTTCCATGATTATGTTTATAGTAGACCTATCCAGATCACAGCAGACCACCAACCCTTAGTCACTATCTTGAGAAAAAACAATGAATTTCAGCCCAAGCCAGGCTGCAACATATGATGCTGAGATTGAAAAAGTACATTTTCAATCTTGTCTACAAGAAAGGCAAACTTCTTTATCTTGCTGATACCTTATCCAGATTGCCCAGAAATACCACAAAACAGCACGAGAATGAGAACCTTGGTTTTGAAGTCATGGAAGTGAGAATTTTTTTCTTCCACATGTCTTGATGAGCTGAGAGATCACACAGCCACAGATCCAGTTTTACAAAGGCTCATTCACTTTATCCATCATGGATGGCTGTCAAAGCAATCTAGTTTACCTCAAGAAGCACAACCTTATTTTCCATACAGAGGTGGGATTTTGTCTGACAATAGTATCATAATGAAAGGTCTGAAAGTGATTGTTCCAAAGTCCTTGCAATAACAGTACATTACTATCTTGCATCGTGGTCACTCAAGTATCGACTCTACCAAAAGAGGGGCGAGAGACCTAGTATTTTGGTCTTCTATGTCACAAAGCATTGTGACAGTACTTTTATCTTGTTCAGTGTGTAACAGTACAAAGCCACATCAGCAGAAGGAACCACTTCAGCTAAACCAGATTCTGGAACTACCTTGGTCGACAGTAGCCACCAATATCTTTGAGTGGAATTATTTGGTGTTAGTAGACTCTTACTCCATTTGGTTCGAGACTGACTTACTTCCCAACCTAGCATCCAGTACTATCATTACTATGATGAAATGTCATTTTGCAGTCCATGGTAGCTCACACAAAGGTATTTCTGACAATGGCACACAATTTACAAGCCAACAGTTAAAAAGATTTGCTGAAGAATGGGACTTAACTCATGTCACAAGTAGTCCAGAGTACCCGTAGTCAAATGGTTTGGCAGAATGCGCAGTTCAAAGTGCAAAACAGTTAAAACAAGACAATAGTGATGTTTTTCTGAATCTCTTGAATCTCAGAAATGTTCCTTATGATAAACATCTTGGCTCACCTCCTCAGAAACTTCTGTCGAAACAAACCAGAACCACATTACCAATGGTTAGTGAAAGCTAATCTGTTGAAGAAATGTCTAACCCAGAAGTCCTGTTACAATAAGACCAGAAAACTGTTCAACCCATTACGAGAGGAAGAAATGGTAAGGATGCAAATGTCTAAAGGTTATGATTGGATTGGTGTTGTGAAGAATATTGGTCCAGAGTCGAGATCGTACATTGTGGAATCAGAAGGAGCAGTTTTTAGGCGGAATCAGAAATATTTGAGACCGGAGTCTGAGCCTACACCACAGCACATAGCCTGTGAGAAAGAATCTTTATCTCAGACTAAGTTGTCTGGTGTTCCAGTTCCAGAGTAAGTTCCAGAGGACATTCCCGTTCCCAGGACGAATCCAGAAGTTCCTGATACAAGTTGTCCCTGTTGCTAAATTTGGTTCCAACTGTTATGTTACGAGATTCGGTCAAATCTCTAAACCCTGCAGTAGATACAAAGCAACTTGGACATTAACATTGTGTTTTGTTTCCAATGTATATACTAATGCATGCCTATCTCTGATATTGTTTTGTACAAAGGGCAATCTTTGTAAGAGGGAGGATATAGATCAATATGTGCGTATATACCTTTAAGAAGCTATCCAAGGGCTTACACAAGTGTATAAATTCTGAGCATGTGCAAGCTAGAGTGCCATTTTGAAGTAAGCAGTTGAGATGTAAGCATGTATGTATATAAAGTCTGTTAACTAGTTTGTTCGTATTTAATGATGCTGTTAGCCATCCTGATGTGTTTCTATGTATTAAAGCATCTAAACAAAAACCTCCTTGTTATATGTGTTAGAAGAGAACGAGTGACAAGTAGCATTTGCTATGTGGGTTACAACCTGCCAAGGATATAACAGCCAACCAGCTTCCAAAGCTTCAGGGCACCTTTCACATACTCAAATTGCCAAGCAGCTTGAAACGAGCTGATTAAAAGACAAGTTTAAAACCAAAGCCCTTTGGAGCTTTACTGGCGCCGACAAGTACATGAGTATGCCCCTCTGAAGCTTTTGTGGATCAACTGTCGTCTTGTGCTTTCCTTTATTGTACAGATCAGTTCCCTTTGGGGAGGTAAAACTTCCATTTTCTTATATTTACTGATGTTTTATTACTTTTCTCTTCAGGATAGTTATTTTAAAGCTAAGAGTATTATGTTTTAATGGACTCTCTCAAGACTGCAATGCAAACCGAGCACTTGTTATTTCTCTCAGTTTTACAGTAGTGTAAACTAACGGATAACATTTTCCGTGGAAAAAGTGTGGTTAATTTTCTGCTGTGGGGGCTGCCACAGGGTTTGCAAATGACTTTTACTGTGTTTTAATGTCAAAAAAGTAACCTCTGTGGACTGGTAGTTTTACCAGCATTTCCGCTGGTCTTCCCCGAGAAAGAGACATAATTCTTGGCTTGATCATGGAACAGATTTGTTTGTCCCATCGTTGGTCCTTCTTTCAGCCAGAGTGAGAAAAAGTTAAGCAAACACCCTTTGCCATCACAGCAAGCTAACAATTTGCCTCAGCCATAGGTGGGTGACTCTGCGGTGGCCATTTGTTGTACCTCAGCCCATTCACCTTTTACCCAGAAACCCTCTGGAGTAGCACCTACAGCCACTATGGACCAGGGATTAGCCACATCCTCCGCTGCTGCTGTAGGGAGTCTCCTCAGTTGGCAGGGGACAGCCACTCTTGTTGGTCCTGGGAAGGTTTCCCCTGTTATGTAAAATGCTATGCCCATCCCTGGGGAGGCAGCACCTGTCATTAGTTGGCCCCATTTTTTCCTGTCAAAAGAAACAGAAAACAAAACAAAACTCTTCCTCAAATTTCTTTGGAGAGGAGTAATTTACTGGGACTAGCTCTAGGCTTAATTCAAGCTATTGATCCTTTTGGTAGAGCATTTTCTGGTAAAAGAAAGAGGGATGCTTCTTTTCCTAAAGAGATTCACGACTCTGAATCTGAAATGAAGATGCAGGGATGAATTCAGGGTTACGTCCTCAGATTTCTGATTCAGACTCACAGGAAAAGCTCAGTTTTTGATTCTTCTGGTGTGGGTTTCTCTTCCTCTGAGATTGCTGCTAGAATGTTCCAGCGTTCTCAGTGGGAGAGCACAGAGGTTTCTCAGCCCCTCAGAAAATACTAGGAGTTGTTACAGAAAGATTTTTCAGAAAATACACCCACTTTTCCTGCCCTGTCGGTGTTACAAGATGTGTCTTATGGCCTGCAATTTTCCTGATAATCAGTGAAATGTCCCTGAAAAGGAAGACAGGATGAATAAAGTTCCTCACTCTTTTAAACGTTTACACACTATTCCCAAACCTCACCCAGCAACTACAGCCTTACTTGACTCCACTTCTGCTAAGCACTTGGTTAATTCCAATACTTAAGTATGGGAAATTGTGTTTAATTCTGCAACTTTGATTTTCAGAATTTTAAAGTGTCAGGCTCATATGTTAAAGTTTGTTCTGACATACTGTGAAAGTATGAGGAATGTTTCATCTACAGTTTCTTCTTGTGAAGAAGAAAAAACTGCTTCAAATATCTTAGTTCCTTCCCTGCACAGGTTAGTACTCATTGTTTGCAATGTGTGTATGACTCTGTTGATACTTCTTCCAGGGCAATGGCCAGTGAACAGTTTTACGGAGGCTTGCTTGGCTGCATTTTCAGAACCTGCTAAATTATTTAAAAAATGAGATTTTAAATTCTCTCTTTCTCCTTAGACAGAGATTTACTGCTTGACCCCTCTGCTGAAGAAGTGATTAAAAAGTGAGATGAAAGGGGCAAGGTCATCCAGGGAATTTTTCAGCCCTCATTTTCCTAATTGTACAAGGGATTTTCTTTCTCCTCGTCCAATTTTGTCAAAAAAGCCTCAACAGAATTCTTGTAAACAGACGTTTAAGAAGTGGCAAGGGGGTTCTAAAAAGAACTCTCCAACATCCCAAAAGCAAGGACAGTCCAACAAGTCTGAATGACTATTCAAGGGACTCTGTGACTCACTCCTACCCGACCCCTATTCTCTTCCAGAAAGTCTGAATCTCCATTTTTCTCTTTGGCAACAGATTTTTTCAAATAAATGGGTTTTGAAAATCATTCAACAGGATTACAGACGGCAGTGGGAGAAAATTCCTCCTTTCCAGGGGGTGTCATTCCTCATTCTGCAGATCAGAATATTTTATTTCCTCCTGTTCTTCATCACTTGCTGTCCCAAGGAAAAAACAGAACCAGTTCCTCCTTCCCAGGTGGGGAAGGGGTTTTATTCAAGGATGTTGTTAGTGTCTTAACAAAACAAAAAAAAATGGAAAGACCAGTTCTGAATCTTAATCTTTCTTTCCTAAACCTGTTTGTGACAGTGCCCAAATTCATAATTATATCACTTCACAACCTATTACCTCTTCCTCCTCCTTCAGGTTTCATGGTAACATTAGACTTAAAAGATACTTATCATCACATCTCTATTCATCCAGACTTCAGGTGTTTAAGGTTTTGTGTGTCTGGATCACATTATCAGTTCTCTGCCTTCCCCTTTGGACTATCCACTGCACTAGGACTGTTCACAAAGTGTCTGGTTCCAGTTATAGCTCATTGCAGGTTACAGAGTTTCCAGATTTTTCCATATTTAGACAACTTGCTTATCTTTGCAAAGTCTTTTTCAAAATGACAGGAGTCTCTCTATTGGGTGAGAGATCTCTTGCACAAGCTGGGATTCTAATATAACATTCAAAAGTCTTTCTTGGCTCCCATACACAGGTCTGTGTTCCTGGGATGTCTAGATCTGTTTCTAAGGGTTTCCACACAGACTTCAGTCCTTGCGATGGAATACCTCAGAAGTCTGGGTCTCACAGCATCTATGATTCTCATGACACCCCTGGCAAGACTCCACATGAGAAATATACAGCGGTATCTAAAATCTCTTTGGCCAAAGCATCAACACCTTTATCGTTTCAGATCCCAGTAATGGGGTTTGTCCGAACAGAAATGTTTTGGTGGAGACAGCAGATATCTTTAAATCCATTTCTCTCCTTTTCCATCCTGCTGCAAAGCAGTCAGTCACCACAGACGTTTCAAACTTTGCTTGGGGGGGTTCAGGAGGGATAAGAATGCAAAGGGTGTGGGACACCACGGATAGTTGCAAGCACATAAATATCAAGGAGATGCTTGCCCTGATCACTGTACTCAATTCTCTGAAACATCTTTGGTCCCCGGGACCTCAGACAATACCTCAGTCATGTGGTACACCAACAAGCAAGGGGGAACCAAGTTGTACTCCCTCTGCAGACTAGTCATATTAGCTTGGAATACAGCTTCACATCTCACTCTACAGGTATTCTACAGGGTGGCCTAATGATTAAGGTGTTTGATTTACAAACACAAGGTGGAGGGTTTGAGCCTCTCAAGGGATAACTGGCTAGGCTTAAAATGGCTCGCAAGGGCAGTTAGCCTAGTACTAATCTATGATCCTATGATCCTATTCTTGTCAGTGCAAAATTCTGTGGTAGACAAGCTGAGCAGGACCAAGGCAGATACTCATGAATGGAAACTAGATCGGTGGGGGTGGCTTTCAAGATTTGATCCATCCATGGGGAGTTCCTCAAGTAGACCTCCTTGCCTCCTCTCTGAACAATCAACTGGCAACACTCTACTCCAGGACTCAATGCAAGAAGGCCTGGAAGACAGATGCCTTTTCTTTCTTTGGACAGGAATGTTCTTGCCTTTCCACTAATATCAAGGGAACTTCTTAAGATTTAGAAGGAATCCTCCAAGATCATTGTAGTGATTCCTTTCTGACCCAGGCAACAGTGGTTCTCTCGTCTTTTGGAAACGGACAGGGGCAATTACCATAAGCACAGAATGGATCTACTCACACAAGAACAGGGGTGTGTGACACATCCAGACATCAGTCATCTTCATCTGGCTGCCTGGATGACAGGGTCTTAATTCCTTTTAGGCACCTGTTTTTCTGAGGACCTGTGGTAGGTACTCTTTCTTCTTTTGGCTTTTCCCAGTTAGGGGGTCTGCTAATGATTGGCAGTCGATTTTTATGGTGCCAAGATGCCAGCCCGACATCCAACCTTCAACGAAGGCACGCTCATTCACGCATGTCTTTCGAATGCCACTCGACCGCGGGGAGGACATGCAGACTCCACATGGAGGTAAAAAAGCCGACTACTAGAAAACTGTATATTAACAAATGGAAAAGGTTTTCTAGTTGGTGGGAACAACATAGCCAGCACCAGTTCAGGGCTAACTGTTCTCTGTGTTTACAGTATCTGTGTGAGTTACTATCCTATGGTCTTTCATATTCTCTAACAAGGTTCATTTATTGACCATTTCAGCATGTCTGCACATAAGGCAGTCTCTACACTAAATGATCTTGAAAGGGGTTTTGCATAAGAGGATGCCAAGTGAACCAGTAGCCCCTCCTTGCGATCTTAATTTTTAGTTAGAGAAGTTAATACTTGCTACATATGAACCAGCTAAAGCTAACTGACTTCAGGTTCTTAACATGGGAAACAGTTTTACTGACTGCTCTGACCTCAGCAAGAAGGGTATTCTCAACTGCAAGATCTTATGGTGAGTCAACTCTACCTCATTTTTCATACGGGTAGGGTTTCTTTGAGAACTAATGCTTCTTTTCTGCTTAAAATAGTATCCAAGTTTACTTTAAGCCAAACTACCCATCTTCCCATTTTCTTTCATGAACCTAAAAATGAGGGAGAAAGGATAGTCCATACTTTGGATGTCCACAAGCAACTCAGGAACTATCTTGACAGAACTAAATCTTTCAGACCTTCGGATCAACCGTTCATTTCTTGTGAAGGTAAGAAGGGACAACCTGTGTCAAAACAAACTATTTCCAAATGGTTGTCGAAGGCTATTACTTTTTGTTATACTCATCATGACAAATCTATTTCAAGCAGGCTCAAGACACACACTAACAGGGCCTTGGCTTTATCTATGGCTTTTTGGAAAGGGTTTAATTCTAGAAGTATTCTAGAAGCTGCTACTTGGTCCTCTACACATACTGTGAATGTTTTACTTCTCATTTTGCTAAGGCAAAGATGATAAGTGGCAAAAGCACTGAAAGTAACCATAAAAGAGTTGAAAAACGAAGACACCAGTAAGAACAGGTGAGAGGCAGAGGAATACAATAGCAAAATGATCAACAATATTTAGCAAATAAGCAATAACAGTTTCCTCTGCCTCTAGTTTTTATATCCAAAAACAGAAATTTCAGACGATATAAAAGACAGAGTAGAGTAGCACTACAGAAAATGCCAACTAAGAAGCAATGAAATGCCAGTTTTTGGGTTGTAGTGAAAAAGTTGTTTAAGAAATAAGTAAAATCACTTAAAAAACAAAAAATAAATAAATAAAAAATAACTAGGCTGATCTGAATAGTACAATGGGTTGTCAGTAACAATAAAATGCAGAATAACAAAGCCCTTGATTTTTTTTTTTTTTTTGTTACATAAAAAGCATTTTTACCCAATGCAAGCTTGATGAGTGACAAAAGAGATCTAAACAGGAAGCTAGCTAGCTGAGCCTGGAAACATTTTAGGTACTGATCTGAGTGACAAGCCTGTGTTTTCTGTCCCTACTTGTTGATGAGAACAAACGTCTTCATACTACATCCTACATTTCTGTAATACCAGATGTCTGTTTTTGTTGTATCTGAGAATTATAGCATGCGTTACTATTATCAATGTCTCCCTTGTCTCATCACTGTTGCTGTTTCTACACCAATCAGGAATACATCAAGGATATTAACTTCTTGGTTATTAGGTTCATAGGTAGGTACTAGGCTATTGGCCCTAAAGCCTATATAAGCCTAGCCAAAAATGTACCCTGGCTTTCACCACCCAAGAAAATTATTTTCCTGTGCCCCTGTTGAGCAGAGCCACAGAAGTGATCCCTGGGGTGAATTTCCTATTTCCCATCCAATCATCAAGATTTTTCTTGAAGAGTGCTAACGAGGAGCTCCTATTCTCCTCTGTAATCCAATTTCCAGAACAGCCTGTGCCACTTTCCTCTCTTTTTTATATATGAATTATTCTCTCTCTCTGTGCCATCTAATAATCTTATTTTTAAGTCTATTATGATTACTGAATACTATTGTTACATCCCAGGAATACCATGATTTCCCATATACCCTTAAGACTAACATTTTCAGTACCCTTTCCCTTACTACATCACTAGCAATCTCTCCAACACTGCATTCCATGGGGCAGTTTGTAGGCACCTTAATGTTTACAGACATCCTGCTTGATCTTCAGCTCTAAATTTCAAAAGTTTAGCCAAATGATCCACTTATGCTGTACTGATGAGCTCAGATAAAGGGTGAAACAGGCATGTCTACAACTACTGTTTTTTTTTTTTTTTTTTTTAGCTTTTCTGGCCTGAATGCACCAGTAAAAACTTAAACAGCAAAAAGGGAAAAGTCACGGGCATTTAGAAGCCATGTATCTGAAACAATGGTATGCTCTTAAGTGGTCATTTGCATACATCTCACAGGCCTCCACTACAGGAAGTTTAAGGCCTTATAGAATGAAAATGATAGCTTAGACAGGTCTTTATTGAAGTTTATACAGCTCTCTTCATCTGTATAACATTTTTACCTTTTGTTTTGTTTTTTTTTTACTCTTCATGTCAATGAAGCTTTTCTAATTATTAACTGAGAGAAAAATCCTTCCCACTAACTATATCCAAACACAATACAAGACAAACACAACAGCAAAAGAAATATCACCAGTAATACACTGTCCTCTTCAGTAGTAAGCAAACATTCAAGATCACATATACATGCCAACCTGCATAGTGGCAGTGTACACACTACCAAGGCAAAGGCCTTACTGAGATGATAAATAAGGCTGAGAAATTTGTTCTAATACATGCAATTGCAAAATCTTCAACCAAAGTCCAGTAAAAGTAATATAATTTGGAATTCTAGGAAACCTACTTTTTATTAGGCGTTTCAGCAAAGCACTTCAAGGAGGAGGTTTCGACCACTGTTTCACAGAATGTTACAACTGGATCAGCAACCTGGATGTAAAGAGAACATAAAATCTCACATTTGGCCATATGCCTGCCATTGCATGTGACAATTTGTAAGACATGTAAAGGAAAAACATTCGTATTTGCTCCTAGTGGCCTGAACTCTCTAAACAAGGATAAAAATGCTACCTAGAAAGCAGAACAGTCCATCTTTTCTACTTGGCAAGCCTATTTTTAATTACTGAGAAGTACAACTATTTGGAAATGAAGTAAAATGTTTTAAATGAGCACTCAAAAAAATTGTGCTACTGATTTCTGCCTGCGGTTAGAACATTTGTAAGCAAACAGGCTCAAGACATCATATGCTCCTAGTTTAAAAAAACATATACAAACACCCTCAATACATCAATTGCTCCTATTTTAAGAATAATTTCCACTGTACACTCTTAGCTACACTTTAATATGTCATTATGGGGTTATCAGAGTGTCACAAAACTGCAATGAAAATAAAAGTGTCTTACGACTGACATTTCTTGCTGACAAGCTGAATACTAATCACTTCATATCTTCCCTTGTGTTTTACAGGGGGCTGGAAGAAATGAACAAAAAGACTTAGTTCATACTTTTGTCACCATCTGTAATTACTTTTGCCCCTTGTTTTGCATAGTACTTGGATAATGGAATAAGATGTGTTGTGTTTGTTTTTACTAAGCTTAATTCAGGCAAGTACGCACTTGAGAGGGGGTTATAAAGCTAACTCATAATTAAACCACTGGCAGTAGATTTACTGTGCTTCAACTACAAAGCTCTCACCTTGATATCAATCTCAGAATACATCTTCCTGAGGTCATGCATCACACAATCCAAGTACAGCTCCCCTGTTCCCAAGATGACATGTTCCCCTGATTCTTCCACCTAAGATAAGCAAAAATCATTAGAACGTGCAAGACAGATGGCTTTATACCACTCAAACACCAAATGGGGTGACACTACAGATTGATTATCCTAAAAAAAAAAAAAAAACAGCAGCAAGCACACCATGCACATCAAATGCCACAGCAGTTCACTTACTACTCAGTCCTGCTTCTTAATGTGTGATTATTTGATATAATATACAAGGGTTCATTCATGGTCAACTTAAATGGTCATGTTTCAGCTGTGCTCTTTGACTTTGGATGATAACTGCTACAGCTGACTGTTCAGTTGACAGTAGCAGTGATACTGTTATAACAATTTAGTTGCAGTTGTGCAACTGTGGAATCAGTATGTGTGTGCGTCTCAGATGGGTTAGGGGAGGAACTCCATAAATGCCAAACACTTATTTGGAATTGGAGTTTTATATGGTAGTATCAGTTAACTGTCCCCACATAGCTCTTTATATATTTAATGTTATTTCTTGCTGTTTTGCTATCAGCCTTGGAATTACAGTTTAATATGACAATAAAAGTTGTATTTTTCAGTTAAATATGTCATATATTAAAAGATTAGGTGAGATTACAGTTCAGTAAAGTTGAAATATAGAATCTTTTCAATCTGTAAAATGTTGAAAGTTGGCTTTCTAGCAGAATCCTGGAATATGAAAATGACTGCCAGCAAACCCAGAGAAAAGACTTCCATCGCAGAAGAAATATGCTCAGAAAACAGTGTACAAGCTAGAGCACTAAAACTCCCCTGTCGACACGAGATTCAAATATTGAACAGCTACAGACAAAACCTCTAAAAATCAAAAACTCTGCAGCTACTACAAGATTATCAAGGAGAACTTGGGCTTCTCCATTTAAATCTTCACCAGTGGGTGAAATATCAACAGAAAAGAACAACAAGACGGAGACACATACATGTATCCCAAAACAACTGAAAAAAAGCATTCACAGCTCATTTCTTTTAGTCACTCTGTAGAAAGCATAACTTTGAAAACAGGTCAATTTCTGATCTGTCCTAAAGGCTGAAAATCAGGTTATGATTTGATACAAGCTTAAGTGATCTTAATGGCTAAGGCTTGCAGTCTTGATGATTTTTGTAAAGGTGTGCAAAGGTACAGGCATAGATGATAGACACTAGTGTCTCTGTACATGGCCAAGGCTTTTCAGGTAGGAGCCTGGAAGGCTTAGACACAGATGCTTTGGGTAACTCAGTCTACGCTGGTGCAGAGTGCTGCTCTCTCTCTACTGACAATGAGAGATGTGGTATACATAACATCTCAAAAATGAAGTTAGAATAATCTAGGAGTAAAGGGTTTTTAGTAAACATGAGGCAGTTCCTATTTTGCTTCAGCACTAGGGAAAGCAAGCAGTAACAGAGTCTGTGACTCCATAATGATAGACATTAACCTAGTGTGTTGTAACTGAGCAGTGAACATTATTAAGTATTTGGTACATGGGTTGTTGGGGTGATAGGGGAAAGATAGGGTAAGGGGAGTTAGGGAGAAAGAATAAATTAACAGCTAGGAGATTACAAGTGATAGTAGTAAGTGGGGTAGTGAGGCTGGAAAAAGCATTTTTGACTGGGTGAGACAGACAGAATTAACAGCTAAGCAATTAACAGTACTGGTAGTAAAACTCATTAAAGGCAGTTAGCCAACTGCTCGGACAGTAGAGGTAGCAGAACAGGTACAAGAAAGACCAGAGTGAAACTACTGCTAAAAATGACAGGACAACAAATAACAGCAAGGGCAATGAACTAGAAACAAAATAAATGCTGTGAAGTGGGCTGGCATTAAGTGGGGCAGTTAGAAAGAAGAAAAAAGTAGTAGCTTACAGCTGGGGGGATCTGGGATGTTAATCAACAGCTAGATGGCTAACATTACTATTAATACAAAACAATAAAGACAGTTAACAGCTAAGTGACTGGACAGTATTGGCTCAAGCTACAAGAACCATGGTGTAGCCATTGCTAGTAAAAGGGAGACGCACAGGATGAAAACATAGTCTAAAAAAAAAATAAACAGCAGGAAAGAATAGTTGTGTAAGAACTTACCATAACCTTAGATGTCCTTCTCTCCCACGTTGCAGTATTCATTACAGTAGGGAGGTTGTTGCCTGCAGCGCCGACATCTGGACAATATACCAAAGTCTTTGGTCCAGGAGGGTATGTATGACGTCCTCTGTCAGAGCCATAAACTGACGTAGGGTATAAATGTGACGTCTGCACGTACCCTCTTCAGAATAGACTGCCACATACAGTAGTACTCCTGTAGGTTTAAAGAGGGTCAAAATGGATAGACCCTTGAGACTCGCATGTAGACTAGACCCTAGGGTACTTGATAGGCTGTGTATAGTGGGGAAACTGGGAAAGAAGGGTGACTATGACCTCTCAGGTAAGCAAAAGTATGTTAGATAAAGTAAGGAAGAGGGGGCAGGAGGGAGGGAGTGAATACTGCAACATGGTAGAGAAGTACATCTAAGGTTATGGTAAGTTCTTACACAACTAGTCTACGTCCTTCTATTCTCATGTTGCAGTATTCATTGCAGTAGGGAGAGTACCAAAGCTTTTAGGTATGAACCTGGGTGAAGGATTGAGGTCCCTGGTCAATGAGACTGTGAATAACTGATTTGGCAAACCCAGTTCTGGCTCTAGAGACTAGGTCCTATTTGTAATGCTTGGTAAAGACATGTACTGAAGCCCAAGTGGCAGCTTCTAAAATTGAGGCGTAATCAACTCCTTTGAAAAAGGCAGCTGAGGAAGCAGCTGCTCTGGTGGAGTGGTGTTTGACATGTCTGTGTAAAGTCTTCCCATAATAAAAATAGCATATGCCAATGGACTTAGAGATCCATGATAAAATGGTCTGTTTGGAGACTGCCTTCCCTAAAGCCCTTGGATGGAAGGAGATGAATAGCTGGTCAGACTTTCGAATAGGTCTGGTTTTGTCTAAGTAGTACCTCAGTTGTCTGTGGACATCTAGAGAATGCAGAGTCCTCTCTGAGGGATTTTGGGGGTGAGGGTAAAAAACAGGCAGGTTAATGGTCTGGTTTAATGAGCGTTCATTAACCACCTTAGGCATGAAGGAGGGGTTAGTCCTGAGGGCAACTCTGTCCTTATGAAAAATAAGGTAAGGAGGGGTAGCCATAAGGGCTTGTATCTTTGACACCCTCCTGGCGAAGTAAAGGCCACTAGCTGTTTTCAGGGTGCACAGTTTTAGGGATACTGAATGTGCTGGTTCAAAAGGTGACAATGTAAGTCTTTCTAGCACAAAATTCAGGTCCTAAGGGGGAGGTACAGGCTTTCCGGGTGGTCTGATATGAAGTACCCCTTTCAGGAAAAGCTTGACTTCCAATCTTGAAATCAGGGGTGGTAACATGGGCAGACAAGCAGAGATAACAGATAAATGGACTTTGACGGAACAGTAGGTTAGTCCTGAGTGAAGGAGCTCACACAAATAGAAAAGGACCAAGGATACAGAATTTCCTTTGACACCACTTGCAGAATCTCTTCTATTTAAATACATAATTTCTCCTGGTACTTTGTTTTCTGTCCTCCTGCAGAACATTGAGTAAGTCCTCTGAGTATAGGTGTCTGAAGGAGATTAGAACCCTATCACCCATGAGGTCAGTTTCAGGTTGTTCACCTGAGGGTGTAGTAGGGATACCCTGTCCTTTGTGAGCAGGTCTATTCGCTGGGGTAACCTGTGATGACTGCCCTTGGCTAGTACATGGAGTGGTGGAAACCAATGTTGTCTTGGCCAAAAGGGGGGGGGGGTCACCAACAGGATTTTGGGTTTGTCCCTCTGGATTTTCAGGAGGACTTTCTCAATCAGTGAGAAGGATGGGAAGACACAGAGATACATTCCCTCCCAAGGAAAGGAGAAGGCGTCCACTCTCCAAGCATCTGGATGTGGGTCCCTTGTGCAGAACTTGGGCATCTGTCTGTTCTGGGAGGAGGCAGAAAGATCTGCTTGTAGAATACCCCACCTGTGGATAATATCCAGAAATACCGCTCTGGAATCCTCCATTCGTGAGAGGGAGCTGAAGTTCTGGTGAGAGTATCTGTCATAACATTTTCTGTGGAGGGAATATACACTGCTACCAGATGAATCTGGAGTTGTGATGCCAGGGTCCAGATTTGGGTGGCCAGGCTGCAAAGAGTGTAGGGTCTTGTCCCCTCCTGTTTATGTACCACAGGGCAGTCATATTGTCTGTGATCACTTTCATGGTGCCTCGCTATAGAGCTGACTTGAATGTTTGTAAGGCTAGCAGCAGTGCCCTCATTTCCCTGATGTTGATATGATTGTTTTGTCGTAGGGTGGACCATTTCCCTTGCATGGTGAATTGTTTCTGGTTGTGTACTAGCACTGCACCTCAACCCAGAACTGATGCGTCTGTGGAGAGTTGTTGCAGGGGGGCTGGTACCTGTAAGGGGACTCCTTGGTTGAGGTGGATGGCTGATACCCACCATTGGAATCCCCTCTTCAGGCATTGAAGCAGGGGAAGAGGGGTGCCCAGGGGGGGTGGGAGTATTGGCTCCATAGGTTCTTGAGGATCCACTGGATTTTCCTTATGTGCAATCTTGCCAGAGATAGCATGGGTACTAGTGATGTCATGTGGCCTAACATCCTTAAGAACTCTCGAGCTGGCAAGGAGATGTGGGTGATGAGCTTGGTGAAGTATAGACAAAGGTCTAGGATCCTTTGGTCTGGAATGAAGGCTTTCATTCTGCCTGTTCTGATCCCGCATCCCAAGAAAACCAGGTCTTGAGTAGGGTTCAGGTGAGACTTTTTGTTGTTTATGGTAAACCCTAATTGAATTATAGTGGATATCACCTGTTGTAGGTGGAGGAGAAGGACTTGGCTTTCCTGATGAAGAATAAGCAGCCATCTAGATATGGGTATATTTGTATACCCTGTGTTCTGCAGTGAGCAATGAAGGCTGCTAGACACTTTGTCAGCACTCGAGGAGCAGTGGAAAGTCCAAAGGACAAGGCAGAGAACTGAAAACGCCAAGAACCTATTGAAAAGCGTAGGAATTTCCTGTAATCTGGATGTATAGGAATGTGAAGCCAGGCAACCTTCAAATCCAGGGCTACCATGAAAGCATGTGTTGGCATGACTGGTAGGAGCATGGGTAGGGTAATCATTTTAAAGCTGTGTACCTTGAGAAACAGGTTTAGGAAAGATAGATCTAGAATTGGCCTCCATGGGCCGTCTTTCCTTGGTACTAGAAACATTCTGGAGTAGAATCCTTTGTTTCTTTGCGGGGAGGGTACCTGTTCTATGGTGCCCTGAGCTAGTAGTTGTTGAATGATGGGCGGGAAAAGGTGAGCTTGGCTTGTAGGACATTGAGGAGTTCCCTGGAAGGTGGGGAACATCCACCAGGTCATGAAGTATCCCCCTCTGAATGATGAAGAGGACACATTGTTCTGATACAATTCTCCACCAGGAGGGTAGGGAGAGGGTGAGCCGAAAGGATGGGGGGGGGGGGTGTTTGGGTCTAATAGTTGTAAGTCACAGTGGAGATGGTCTGGGTTGGTCAGACTGACTCCAAAAGGGGGTGGTGGGACGGTTGGTAGGAAACCTGGGAGTAGAGCTTTTCCTGGGGTGCCTACGTCCCTTTGGCTGAGGAACTGAGTGTGAGGGCTGTCTCCTAACAAAAGAAGGTCTTTGTGGGTAGTTTCTGTGATATCTGGGGATAGGAGACACCAGCAAATGTTTTAGGTTTTGAAGTTCTTTTCCCTTTTCTTCAAGGGATTTGAGAAGTTCTGCTGAGGCTTGTCCAAATAGGGCTTTACTGTCCAGTGGTGCATCAAGCAATTTAGTTTGTACATCCACAGGGACTGGTTGTAGTCTCACCCAGGAGGATCAACTCAAAACTGACCCTGATGCAGCAGACTTAGAGGAAGCTTCCACGGCATCATAACTGCACCTGATGGAGTCCCTAGTCACTTGAGATGCTATGGAAAGTAGGGTGTTAAGCTGGGCTTTAATGAGAGAGGACGTATGGTCGTGGGCCTCGGCTAAGCAAAATACACACTTTTCGTGCATGTCTTTGTGAGGAATTTGTCTCCCACAAGCACACTTCCCCTTTCTAGTGGACATGTACGTCTTCACAATTAACAAAAAGCAAAGAAAACCCAACAGGGTACTTATCCGTAGCGATAGATAAAAGCGGTCGCCTGATCTATAGCGGTTGCTTTAACCGGTCGTCTGAGAATTAACGATCTGCTTTCCTAACTGGCAAACAGGAGTCTGACCGTTCACTGCGGCAGAAAAATTCTAAAGAGGGTACGTGCAGACGTCACTTTTATACCCTACGTTGGTTTATGGCTCTGACAGAGGACGTCACACATACCCTCCTGTACCAAAGACTTTGGTATACTGGTCGGATGTCAGCGCTGCAGTCAGCAACCTCCCTACTGTAATGAATACTGCAATATGAGAATAGAAGGACATCAGCAAAATACAAACAAGAAGTTTTACCATCGTGCTGGGAGTTGTGTGAAGTGGGACTACTGTAAGAAGTATGAAGAGTTACCTAATTGGCTGGATGTAGTCATTTGGCCGATGGGTATTTCACCTCAAATGTGGGCTGTCTCAATGATGTTGCAGTAAGGCAATTTTGAGCAGCAGACAGTAGTAATAGTAGTCCTGCATCTATTCAGTCCTCAAGTTCCATGGAACCTGTGTAGGAAGTCTGTAATGGGTGATGTGTAACTCTTGTGAAGAGAGGACGTTTCCTAGTACTGAGGAAGTGAAAACTGACAGCTAAGCAGATGGAGAGCAGATTA
The DNA here is from genome assembly GCF_019279795.1 of Protopterus annectens. Taxonomy (NCBI): domain Eukaryota; kingdom Metazoa; phylum Chordata; order Ceratodontiformes; family Protopteridae; genus Protopterus; species Protopterus annectens. The sequence goes on from NC_056747.1 coordinate 1,131,868,776, forward strand.
GCATTTGTATACTGGAAGGTAGGGTTGCTGCTGCTCATCAGTCCAAATTAAAAATCCAGCTAGCTCTGACAAAACAGAAGACAGTCAGCATACATTTAAGTGGAATCTTCCCCTCATTAACAGTCGTCCAGAAGGAAGAAACATGCCCTTCTTTCAAAAACAACAAATTAACATGTACTGTAGACAGGTTCAAGAAAGCAACAAGCAAAGGAATCCTGACAAATATGAAATGAAGTTCCTGTATGGAAAATAGATTAAATGCATCATATTTCTGTCACTTATGCAAAATACGTTATATTGTTTATTTGTTCTTCTGACCTGGGTCATGACTCAGATGGGTCCTTGAGCTAATGTATCTCAATAGGATATGAAATTAACACACAAAATCCATCCTTCAAGCTTATGGCAGTCTACCAAGAACATCTCCTTAAATAAAAGGTCTCTATTCCATTATATTAAAAGGGGCATTTAATGTTTTCTTTTTTCATTTCTAACATTTAGAAAAAATAAGATTAACGTTTTAATAGCAACTGCATGATTATTTGTTGTATGCCCTGGAAGGTGTTTGGATCACCTGGATGTACTGAACGGATACTAATCTACAATAACATTATTATGTATCAGCATAATGAAGGCTGCAAAGCTTATGTCATAATTGTAGGATCAGAACTAACAACACTACTGTGTAAAAGTAGAAGCAAACAGAGATGTTTTGATAGCACCTGGCTCTGTGGAGCAGAAGGATGCAGCACTAACCGCGACTCAAGTGGCCGCAGCACTTGAGCAGCCAGCCAGGAAGGGGAGGAGTAAAGGAGTGTGGCCCACTTGCCTCTCCTGGGGGGATCAGTTTGCACACTCACAGTGGCACATGGGGAAGTATGACCTCCCTGGTGGAGACTGGAGAGACCACAGTTCTTTCTGCAGGGTGGAGAGCAGGGTTTCTTGGCTGAAAATCCACCACAGAAGTGAAAAGGCACCCTCCACGAACATCCCACTGCACATTCCCCCAGTCACCTCACCTGGTGCATGAATAAATAGGGCTGTGAGAAAGCCAAAAAAAAATTAAACTGCCTCTGACGGCTGCATGTATGATGACACTTCTTGGTCGTCTCTCCTCTGGTGATGGCAGCAGATGTGTTGATTGACTTAAGAGAGGGTCTTGATGGTTGGCAGGCAGTAGGGGAAAAAAAATCAAAGAGAGGGAGAGAGAAAGAAATATTTTGACAATCCTGCAGTATGCAAGTTCCTGATATTACTAGCGGCTAACTATAGCAAAGTAGCTGTGCACCACTTGTAATATGATCAGCTGCTCCTTTACAAAATTTTGAAGAAAAGAATTTAGTAGCAACCAAAATTAATTTCAAAAAAAGTAAAAATCACTAACTGCTTCTATCTGCAGCAATTACCTTTGTTGTTAGGGATGGATAACTCTTGTTCACTTTTCGTAGTCCATCCAACATTTTTGGCAGCTCTGAAGGATTCACTGGCTCAACAGCAATTTTAATGACTGATACAGTGTTAAATTTCAAGGGCCGGAAGATCTGGGCCTGGAAAACAAGAAAACCTAAAATCAATAATCACTTAAATGTACTTTTTTTATAAAATCCAAATATGTTTAGAAACAGTTCAGACTAGCACATTACATGGGAAAGTTTGGCTCTGGTAGAATGCTTATTGCAAATGAGGATTTCAAACAGATCATTGTTACACAGCAATCACAGATGAACTGAATATGGCCACATTTATTTTATTTATTTAACATTTATTTATCGGTAAAGTCCAACTTGGAACAAAGCCAACTTTCAGTGGAGGCGCGAGGAAAAAAGCTCCAGACGCATGTCTTTACAACGCAGACTTGTCTTTACAAATGCAGACATCAGTCTTCCAAAGAGATTTAAAAAGTGGCCGACTGTCCTGTAGAAAGGGTGTGATGTTACTCCCCACATAGTGGTCACCAGTAGGAAGTTTGGTTGTAAAGCAGAGCATAACTCATGCCATCTTCTGTGCTTTTTGGAGCATCTTAGGCCCTCAGTGGTATTCAAATCATGCCCCAAATGCACTTTTTTTAAAGAGGCACGCATATATTCTTTTGCAATCATCTTCCTGCTAGTTTCAATATATACATATCAGACTGCTTTTAATGATTTAATAAATAATTTACTGTTAACGACTGTAAAATTTGACGTTGAGCTTTTACATCAAAATGTGAATAAGAATTACCAAAAAATATAACATTTAGGAACATACTGCTGTCATTACAATCTGTCTGTACTCAACAATTACAACCACTTTGAATTTGTACACCTCACATCTGATGGTGACAAGTATTTCAAATCGGTTTATAGAAATGCAAACTAGTCCAGCAAAGTCTGACTAATGACTGTTTAACTTGATCATTTACATTTGACAGCCCATTTACTCATCACTTATAGCCACATTGTGGAGTATGTGCATCTCATGTGTCCAACTATGGTAAATATAATAATGGCCACAGTAATGTATTTCACATTTCACACTAATACACAATTGCCATAGTAAAGTACTCTAATTTAATTCAAACAAATGTACAGAAATCCTTCTTCCACAGATGGCCTCATCACCCCCACCCGGCCAGCAGTTACAGCTATTTTGTTAGCTAAATACACCTTAGGCATGGCACTGTAATTAAAAGTAGTGGCCCATAGTAATATAGTTCATGTTTGTTTCATACAAACACACAGCAGTCACAGTCAAGTTTTCCTGCCTTTCTCCTGCAAATACTCATTACTGTAAAGCCAGACTAAAGATGGTTTAGAATGAGTAGATAACAATAGGGTAAGTTACTTTAATTCACAAAAAGGTCAGCCCACCACACCCACCTAGCAGTTATAACCGCTTTCAAGAGTACACCTCAGACATTTGCTTGTCATAAAAATAATGGTCACAACAATGTAATTCAAGTTTGTTTCACACTAACACACAGCCAGTGTAGGTACAGTAAAGTATTTCCAACTTATCACACAAATGCACACCACTACGACTGCAACACCATGTTAACAATAGTTTAAAATGAGCACATAACAGCAGGGTAAAATATTTTCATCCACAAACAACCTCTACCCACACTAAGCAGTTATAGCCACTTTGTTGATTGTGTACACCTATGACGCTGGATTGTGATAAAACATAATGGCCACACAAATGCATTTCAAATTAGCTTCAAAGTATTCCAACTTCTTTAACCAAATCATATTACCTAGAAAGCCAGAATAAAGACCAAACATTAGCAGTCCATCATTTTCATCTGCAAACAGTCCCCCCACTCAACAGTTATAGCTACTTTACTGTCTGCACATCTCAGATTTCCAAATGTAATAAAATAAAATAGCTGCACAATGCAGTTGAAATACTTTATAAAAAAAACAAAAACAGATGCTTGTCAGCCACCTCCTCCAGCAAAGTATCACAGCTCTCAAACCTTTAGCCCAAAATCAGGGACATAATTTATCTGTTCCTCTTTTATACTTGGAAAGTTAGCAGAACAACAGGTAGAAGTCATTTGCATTAGTATGTACTTTCTGAAGGATACAAAGTCAGGAAGTCAGATATCTATTATTTAGCAACTGCAATCCTGCTAGAAAACAAACATTTTCTATGGGATAAACCAGAAATATATGGCTAAAGTAGGGAAACATACCTTTTAGTATTAGTCTCTTGGCACAATAATCAAAGACAAAGCCAAAAAATAATAAATGACAAAGACCAAAAATCGGGGACTGATAAAACATATTGCTGTTATACACTTAGAAAACTGGTAGAACAACAGCTTTCAGCAAGTATTTTTTGAAGGAGATAAAGTCTGAAACTTAATTAGTGGCACAGCTGCTCGAAAGCCACTGCCATATCAATCAACCTTTTAGCACAGGAATCAGATACAAAGCTAAAATATAATAACAGTCAAATGTCCAAAACCAGGGACAGATTTTAAAAATTGCTTTTCTATACTTAGTAAAGCATCCTGCATTCATTAAGGATATGAAGTCTGAAACTCAAACATTTGTCATTATTTATTGTTATCTGCAGGGTTGCTGTCACTAAATAATGGCAGATATTTGAGTTTCAGAAATGTCCCCTGTATAGTGAGGGTGATTGGCTATCTTCCTTTAAACATAACCTAGGTGACTGAATGAACAGCCACAAATTTATTCCAGGACTGACTGGTATGACCCTCCTGGTGAAAGGAGGTACAGCACGATGAAGGGTAGTCTTACGGAATGAATAATCGTAAGACTTAGTGGCCTTGGAATATCTATGAAATCTATTAAACAGCAGATGTTGCAGTAGTCTTAACTACAGGGATTTAGCACAGGTATCCTTGTATGCCTGACCTGTCCTCTACAGCACAGGACCCTTTTCCTTGGTGCAACAGGCATCATCCACAAGGAACATCAGGATGATCACAATACAAATCTATCTACCTACAACCCCTTAGAAATGTCTTGTCCAGAGAACAGAGTAAAGCTCTTGCAAGCAGTAGTAAAGCAAAGGAACTGTAAGTAGGTAATGAAGAAGGGAAGGGATATCCAAGCCTGCTCGGGAAGTGGGAAGAGAAGAAAAGTACAGTTGTATACCTACCATAAATGTAGATGTTCAAGTGTATTCACTGCTGCAGTCATTACTCTTGGGTTATCCTGCTGGCAGGCTACCCTCAGTCGGCCAGAATTCCAAAGTCTAAGTCCGGCGCCGGTTGCCGTCGCCTCCTCCCTGATGTCAGTGCGCCAGGGGTACAAAAGATGCAGCCGACGCCATTTTCTTCAGTTTTTCTTGCCCCAGATGTCAGGTGCCCCCAAATTGGTAGGCTGAAAAATATGCCAATAAAAATGCATGCACAAAAATAACATTTCCTTCATCTACAAGCAAATACACCAAATAGGTTGTGTAGGATAGAGAAATGCAGATAAGCCCCAGCTAAGAAAAGGGGGATGGTGGGTGGGTAACCTGGACTGCAACAGTGAATACACTCGAACATCTACATTTATGGTAGGTATACAACTGTACTATGTTCATTGTGTTTCACTGTTGCAGTCATTACTCTTGGGTTGAATCCCAAAGCTGAGGATGGGTGGCTGGGCTAAATAGGATTAGGAGAGGCTATGAGCCCCTGCAGTACTGCAGTGGCAAAGCCTGCTCTGGACTTAGAGTAAAGAGGTAAGTGGTAGTGCTTTGTGAAGGTGTGCACTGAACTCCAAGTTGCAGCCTCTAAGATATCTTTGGTTGGTACTCCTCTGAGGAAGGCTGCTGAAATGGCTGCTGCTCTGGTGGAATGAGGCCTAATGCCCTTAGGCACTGATTTGCCATGTTGAAAATAGCAGAAACGGATGCAATGGCCTATCCATTTAGAAATAGTTTGTTTTGAGATAGCTTTTCCTTGTGATCCTGCAGCATATGACACTAAAAGTTGCTCAGTCTTTCTGAAAGCTTTAGTTCTGTCCAAGTAGAAGCGTAACTGCCTGTGTATGTCCAAAGAATGCAGAATTTTCTCACTCTTTTTCTGTGGATTTGGATAAAAGGTAGGCAAGTGAATGGTTTGGCTGAGGGCCACACTGGACACCACCTTAGGCATAAATGTAGGGTTTGTCCTCAGAGAAACCCTGTCAGGATGAAAAATGATGAAAGGTTCTACAGCCATGAGGGCTTGTAACTCCGAGACTCACCTTGCAGAGGTTATTGCTAGGAGCAGAGCTGTTTTCCAGGATAAGAATTTTATATCTGTTGTTGATGCTGGCTCGAAAGGAGGCAGTGTGAGTTTTTCCAAAACATAATTGAGGTCCCAGGCCGGAATTGGTGCTCTCCTTGGAGGCCTAATGTTTTTGGCCCCTCTGAGGTACTGCCTTATTAAAGGATGAGAAAAGATAGGTGGTTCCGTATTGTAATAGGCTGAAATGGCAGAGGCATGAATCTTAATAGATGAGAAAGAAAGGCCTTTGTTTAGCATCTCAGTTAGGTATTGTAAAATCTGAGGGATATTTGGTAAACACGTGTCAATGCCCTGTTCCTGGTTCCAAGCACAGAATCTCTTCCATTTTTCTGCATAAGATTTTCTGGTACTGGGCCTCCTGGCCTCCAAGATAACATCCATAACAGCTTTTGAAAGAGGAGTGTTCTGAATGGCTACATTATCCGCCATGCTGCCAGATTTAAGGTCCTGAGTTGGCTGTGCAGAATCTGATTGTTTTGTTGGGTCAGCAAGTGAGAAGTTTGAGGCAATATCCATGCTGGACCTTGAAACAAGCTCTTTAGGATTGGGTACCAGTACTGGCATGGCCAGTCTGGTGCAATCAGTATCATTTTTGGCTTCTCTTGTCTGACCTTTAGGAGTACCCTGGGAAGGAGAGGCAGTGGGGGAAAAGCATATACTGTTAGATTTTTCCAGCTGAAGGATAGGGCGTCCACTTTCCATGCTTGCTTGTGATAAATCCTTGTGCAAAATCTCTGCAATTGGCAGTTGTGAGGGGAGGCAAATAGATCTATGTCTGGGCATCCCCATTTCCTTATTATCATGCTGAAGACTTGTGGATCCAGTTTCCATTCGTGGGGATCCATGAGGTTTCTGCTTAGTTAGTCTGCCAGAGTATTTGTTTTTCCTGGCAGGAATTGTGCTTGCAGGTGAACTTGAAAAGCCAATGCTGTGTCCCATAAGGTCATTGCTTGTCTGCAGAGGGGGTAGGAATGTGTACCTCCCTGCTTGTTTATGTATCACATGACCGTAGTGTTGTCTGTCTTTATCAGTAACTGTCCTGGATGAAGCAGGTCCTTGAATGTTGTCAGGGCATTTTGAACAGCTAGCATCTCTTTTTGATTGATGTGAAGATGCATCTGGTTTGCAGGCCATGTGCCCTGAATACATTTTCCTGCCATATGGGCCCCCCAGGCATAATCTGATGCATCCATTGTCAGTGTCTGCCTGGCTGTGGGTAAACTGAATGGCAGAACCTTGTTGTGGTGACAGGCTTCTGCCCACCATCGAAACTCCTGTTGCAGGCAGGGAATGAGTGCAATTACTGTCTCCAGGCTGTGGCAATGCTGAGTCCAAACACTTTTTAGATACCATTGTAGTTTCCTCATATGAAGTCTGGCATATGGAATTAGTAGAATGCAGGATGCCATGAAACCCAAGGCCTGCAGGATTTTCCTTGCAGATAAGTGGGTTTTTGTTGCCAATTTCTTGTAGTAAGTAGTCAATTGCTTTTGTTTGTCTGGCGTGAGATAAGCCATCTGGGCAGTTGTATTTAAGCTTGCACCCAGGAATATTATCTCTTGAGAGGGCACTAGTTTTGATTTCTTTTCATTTTAATGTGCACCCTAGGCCAATTAGTAATATTTTTACAAACGCCAGATGCTTTAGAAGAATGTCTTTGTTCTCTGCTTGAATTAGGCAGTCGTCCAGGCATTTTGTGAAGACCCTGGGCGCAGTAGATAAGCCAAAGGGCAGTGCAGAGAATTGGTAATGCAATGAGCCAGCTATGAATCTGAGGTATCTTCTGCAAGACTGTCTGATTGGGACATGCAGGTATGCCTCTTTTAGGTCCAAAGTTACGAGCCAAGCCTGCTTGCCCAGCATGGGCAGTAGCTGCCGTAGAGTCAACATCTTGAATTTTGGAACTTCCAGAAACGTATTTAGTATAGACAGGTCCAGTAGTGGTCTCCAGGTTTTGTCCTTTCTGGGTACTAGGAAAAGTCTGGAGTAAAATCCTTGCCCCTGCTCTTGTTGTGGTACTTGCTGAATGGCCCTCATGTCCATGAGGGCTGTAATTGTTTTTTATGCCTCTGCCCATTGATTGTGTGGCAGGTCTGGCATACCTTTTGACCTTGGTAGAGTGTGAAAATGGAACCTGTAGCCTTGGGAGACTATGTTCAGGACCCATTTGTCTTGGGTAACCATTTGCCAATTTGATGAAAAAAGTGCTAGTTTTCCCCCTAAGGGGGCTGCCAAAAGAAAAGTGCTTGGATCTGGTAGAGGAAAGTCATTGGGACTGTTTCCTGTAAGGTTGTGATTTGTCTTCTCCGCTTTTGGAGGTAGGAGCACCCCATTGTTTAGGCCTGTATGAGCCTTGGGGCTGAGATCTGCCTCTGGGTCGCCTGTATCTGCCTCTTTGTGGTCTGTCTGAGACTGGAAAGGACCAATTTTTAGTAAACCTGGGTGGCTGTACCTGTAAGAAATCCTTGACTGTCTGCATGGATTTTGCTTTATCCTCCATTTTTTTTTAACACCTCTTCTGCTTTAGTACCAAACAAAGTATCATGCTGTAATGGTGCATCTAATAATTTTGCTTTAACATGATCAAGCAGATTTTGTTCCTTTAACAAAGCATGCCTTCTAATAACAGAACCTGTAACAGCAGCCCTGCAAGAGGCCTCCAGTGAATCATAACCACATTGCAAAGTATGCTTTCCCACTTGTTCAGCTGCATGCAATAAATCCTGCAATTCCTTGTCCTCTGAACATTCAGTATTTGTCAACAATTTCTGTTTAAGCCGTGACATTAAAAATTGCTGATATTTAAGCATATGAAACTGACAATTTAAAGCCCTTACAGCCAGGGTAGCAGAAGTGTAGACTTTTTTCCCCCCATCTGTCTAGAGCCCTAGAGTCCCTATCAGAGGGGACAGGGTTTTTTGCAGTGGAAGCTTTAACCCCTTTGGGAATCTGAGATATAGGTTCTGGGTCAGCAGCGGGGTTTCTATAAAGGAATTTATGAGAATCCGGAACCCTGTAGTATCTGTCTGGCTTAGCAGGTGCAGGGGGTAAAGAGTCAAGGGACAGGCCGGACTCTGAAAATACATCATCTACAATGTCTAGAACAGGTGGAATAGCAAGAGGTCTGTGCTGAGGAAGTAGCAGAAGGTCTCTGAGCCTTTTCTTAGATTCAGAATACTCTTGGCTCTCCCAGTGGAAATGCTCCCTCATGGTATGCAGGGTTTCCCCAAAAGAATAATCCTCAGGAGGAGAGGCTGAAGGAATGGATTCTTCAGCATCAGAATCCTCATAGTGAAGCATGGAGTAATCCTGTTCAGAAGAGGAATCAGAGGAAATAGAAACTTGATTAGAAGAATCATACTCTGTCTCTTGCCTAGGCCTCTTATCAGGAGGGGGATGGGAGCCCCTGATCAAAGTAATTAGGTCTTCGGCCATTTTAAGCATCTGTTTTTTAGGCATGGAAGTCTGAGTAGGAGAATGCTATACTTGTTTCTTTGTCTTTACAGCTGCTTTAGTCTTTGTCTTTGAAGCTGAAGATGGCTTAATATATAGCTGTGTAGGTCTGAAGACACCCTCAGAAGCCGATGCCTGCTCAGCGGCTCCATACCCATCTGAGGGGATGATTTCCGAGTGTCCAATACCTTGAGTATCCAGAGGCCCAGTCGGCTCCACGTGGGAGTCGGAAGTGGCCTGTGGCTCAGAGGTAGCAGGCGCCAGGGGCTGCGAAAGCGTCTCACTGAGAACCGGCAAACCGGTGACTGGCCTAGCAGAGGCTTCGTCGTCGGTTTTGGACCTCGGATGCCTATCCTTTTCCTTGTCCTTGCATTTTTTGTAAACTCCGGTTGTCGGCTGGTCCGACGGCATTATATAATTAAATCTTCGGCCAAAGTAATGAAATGCAAAATCAAACCGACGCTTGATAGTGCGTTGGTTAAATCTAGCACAGAACCGACAGCTAGCAACTTTGTGATCAGGGCCTAGGCAAGGAATACAGTAAGAGTGAAAATCCTTATGAGGTATTTGCTTCCCACAAGAAATACAATTGTTAACTTTTTCTGACATCGGTCTGGAGCAAGAAAAAAGTTTCCCCAACGGGGTACTTAGCTTTAATGAAGACTTCGGTTCTGAAATTCGGATTTGAAAATCGCAGGAGTCGGCCGACTGGCACTTGCGAACTGCTTTTGCTTCGGGCACCGCGCGGCAAGAAAGACTGAAGAAAATGGAATCACCTGCATCTTTTGTACCCCTGGCGCACTGACATCAGGGAGGAGGCGCCGGCAACCGGCGCCGGACCTAGACTTTGGAATTTTGGCTGACTGAGGGTAGCCTGCCAGCAGGATAACCCAAGAGTAATGACTGCAACAGTGAAACACGATGAACATCAGGCCTTCCCCTAATAGCTACTCCGACCCAAGGCTTTAGACAAGAAGGAAACAGAAGGGAAATATGAGCATGGTTACCCCAGCTGAGCCCTCAATGTCTATAATCCAAGGGAATAAAACAAAATGGAGGAAATACTGGCATTGCAACACTGATCTACTTCAACGCCTATAACATCGTGAGTTATTGCACTATGCACCTGTACTATATTCTTTGTTTAGATCAATCTGCAGTACTCTTGACTACCTATACAAGTTTCAGAGCTTCAGGATGACAGGGAGGTGGCCTGAGAAGAATGGCTGGATTGGAGCATGCCAACAGCTGTAGCAAAGGCAGCTCTAGAATTAATGTCAGTAGTTGCGCTGTCACCTCACAGCAAGAGGTTCTTTGGTCTGATTCTCAGCTGGGGTGCCTTCTGTGTGGAGTTTGCATGTCTTCCCTGCATTTGTGTGGGTTTTCTCTGGGTGCTCTGGTTTCTTCCCATGTTACAAAGACAAGTGGGCCTATGCTGACAATTGGCTTTGTTCCAAGTCGGACTTTCCCAGTAAATAAATGTTAAATAAATAGATGGATAAAATAAAAATGTATAGAAACTGTAAACAAATGTCCAATGGTCTGCTTCCAGAATGGCTTGAGGCAGATCAACTAGTAGTACTAGCCATGACTACACCTACCAGGTGTTTAACTTGGGAGGAGTAACAAAAATGTGTACATTGTGCTAGCCTCTACCTCTTTTTGACAGCAAGAGACAGACAATGAAGGATCTGCTTGTTCTCAGGCTCAGCCTATCTTATAAAGACTACAAAGGCTCCTTACACTTACATACTAAAGTTTCCAGTTCTGAAACCCTCAAACTACAGGTGATATTTACAAGAATGGCAATTTTCCGTGTCAAAAACTTGAGAACGTTTTTTTTTTTGTTTGGGGAACATAATTTAGGTTACTAAGGGGCAAGCAATTATTTTCTGTGTAGGTCTTTAATGATATAGGACCCCTTTAAGGAACAGCTTTACTCGCCACAGCAAGGCCAAGGGTTGATCGAGTGGCAAACAGGCTATGAAGGCAAAGAGATGAATTAATCAGCGGTATAGCCAAGCCTATAGCTCATTGGGTAAAGAAGGATCACAGGCATAAGTGAAGTGCTACGGTTCTGCTTTCTTGCCCAGCACCAGCTCCAAAACCTCTTCCAGCTGAATAGATAGGGCTCTGGTAGCATGTTTTCTTGTCTTTCTAATAGTTAACTTATCCTCTGTGTCTAAAATAAAAGAGTCAGATCATCCAAGCTATGATAAGTAGTGTCTCCAGGCTGGAGTGTATTAGGGACCCTTTTTTCTGTGCTAGCAGGTCCACCATTGTTGGTAGCACCTGATGCTCCCCCTGGATATTTCCATGAGAAGGGAGAACCAGTGCAGCTTGGGCTAAAATGGAGGTATCTAAAGCATTTCTAGCTTTTCCTGCTTGCATATGGATCACCCTGGGGAGGAAGGTAATTGAATCAGAAGAAAAAAAGAACCAGATCTGTCCAGTTGATGGGCAAGGTGCCTGCTGCACAAGCCTCTCTGTACGGCACTCATGAGTAAAACCTCTATAGCTGTCTGTTGTATGGTAATGGAAAGATGTCTATCCGAGGAGCATCTCAAGTGTGCACTAGTTGTAGAAGACACCCCTATGTAACATCCATTTGTGTGGATCTGGCTTTGACCTGTTTGCTTGGTCTGCCACTGTTCTGCTGTGATAGTATGTAGACTGCAGGACATCTGGTTTTGTAAGCAGGTCCACAGCAGTCATGGCTAACCTGTAAAGAGTGTTGGATCTTGTTTATCACTGTCTACTGATATACTACCTCACTATTGTGTCGTTTGTAACTACTTTCAGGGTACCCTCTGTCCACAGTTGATAGAAAGTTTTGAGGGTCTGAATCAATGCCATCATATCTCCTACACTGATGTGATGTTTGTTTTGTACAGTGAGCCATGATACAGTAAAACAGGTCGTCAGAAAACTACAAGTATTTTCCTTCCATATATGCACATCAACACCTAACTCCAAAGTCAAGCAATAAAGTTTGAAAGGGCAAAGTCAGGTTCTCTGAAAGTGGTTTTTAGTGGACCTGCTTCACGTATTGGGAATTGTAATTTCCATTATCTACCTGCAAGGTTCCAATCACATCATGCTCTTCACCTAAACAAAAAGATACTACAAGTGATAATCTTTTGCAGGAACTTGTTCCCATAAGTACATATATTTGTAAATTTTTCTGGGGAAATCATTAGCTACCCGAAGACACCAGAGGACATACTATTAGGGAGGCAGGAAAGCATGCTGCTAGAGAATGTACTAGAGAAAGATAAAAGCCAAAAAGTATGCATCACTCCTGTAATGTTGTGAATTATGTCTTTCACTGAATAATCTGTAATTGCATACACATTTCTAATATGCTCATTTATAACAGTGGTTAGTCCCAGGTCTTGGCTGAAAATGATCCAAGGAACAGCTCACTTAATTGTTAACAAAATACAAATAAAATAAATAAAAATAAAATAAACTACTCTCAGTTTTGTTGGGACCTGTCAGACTTCAGATGAAGAGGATGACTGTTCACTTCTGAGATGCTGGGGGTTACATTCCCCTCCACAGCTGGCCTGCCCATTGATGTCCACAGCACAAGTGACAACCTCACACATTATCAAGGGGATATCTATTACAAGTCTGGATGGAATAGAGGTGCTTGCCTCTGACTGTAAAGCATTCATTTACGAAAGCAGTGCAACACAGATCCATATGAACATTTATAAAAGAGTACTTGCATCATCTGATCTTCAAGAGTGACATTTGCAGTGGGTAGAAACGTACATCATCTTGTGCTCTTTCATGAAGGTCTTGTTAAAATCTTGTGCTCAGCTGCTCGATGCACCTATAATCCAATTTGGGGCAATGCAATGACTTTTCTAAACCTAAGGAGGTAAGACCTCCAGGATCCCCCAGTTCTTGACACCACCACCAGGGACTGCATCTAGCATAAAAATAAACTAAAAAGCACAGATAATTGTAAATATGAAACTAACTAAAGGAGGGTCTGCTGCCATGGTGTAGTGGTTGGAGATCTCATATAAGAGGGCTGCAAAGAGAAGAAATAAAACAATCACTGAAGAGGGCTCTTGTTAAAGGCCAACTATACTTAACTGCATGTTATATTTTACTTCAACAGGCCCTCTAAACTAAATAAATACTTGGGTAGAAGTCCAAGTTGTCTTCTAAAACCAACCAAAAAGGAGAAGAAAGAAGCCTGAAGGCAGAAGGATGTGTCATCAGGGCAAAATGCCAGAAGACAGACCTTCTCAAAAGATCCTTTGATTCTTGAAGTCACAGTCCAAATTATAATGTGGTGTAAAGGTACACACTAAAAATGCCTCAACATGGACATATTACAGAAACTTTTGTTATCAGAAGCAGACCCCCCCACTTGCAGTTGAATGTACTGTCATCTCAATGGCTGAGGGCCTATCAGCCTTCTAATGATATATTGCCAATCTATTTTGATAGGGATGTTCATTCTGCCATGGAAACAGGAAAGGCACAGTTGATCTAGCTATCTGTGCTCCTGGACTCAATGGAAACACCAGTAAAACTGAGAATGAAAATCCAGGGCATGGAGAGTACAATTTCCCCTGCTTTCAACATCCAGAAGAAAAATGGAGAGATGAATGTATTGGATGAATGACAACTCAGAAACCCTCTTTGGAAGAAAAACAGGAAACAGACTGGAGAGTGTCTCCCAGAACAAAAGCTCCAGGTGGGGGGGGGGGGGGGGGCAAAAGGTATGTACTCACCATAAAGTACAGTTTTGTACCTACCATAAATACAGATGTTCGAGTGTACACCCTGCTGCAGTTATCACACTTGGGTTATCCTGTCGTCAGGCGGTCCCGCAGTCGGCCGGAATTCCAAAGTCTTGGTCTGGTGTCGGTTGCTGTCGCTTCTTCCCTGACGTCAGTGCGCCAGGGGTATATATAATGCAACCAACGCCATTTTCTTCAGTTTTTCTTGCCCCAGATGTCAGGTGCCCCCCAAAAGGTGGTCAGTAATTAGTACCAAATTGAGTAAATTTTGCACAAACACAAAATCTCTCCAGCTATAAGCAAATACATCAGGAGGGTATTGTAGAGATTTAGCCAGTTAGATCAGAGGGGATGGAGGGAGGGTAACCTGGACTGCAGCAGGGTGTACACTCGAACATCTACATTTATGGTAGGTACAAAACTGTACTATGTTCATCGTGTTACCCTGCTGCAGTCATCACACTTGGGTTGAATCCCAAAGCTAAGGATGGGTGGAGGAGTCATAGAGGGTTAGAGGAGGCTAGAAGGCCCTGCAGAACTGCAGTGGCGAAGCCCGCCCTAGTCTTAGAGTAAAGTGGTAAGTGATAGTGTTTGGTAAAGGAGTGTACTGAACTCCAAGTTGCAGCTTCCAAAATCTCCTTGGTTGGAACCCCCCTGAGGAAGGCTGTAGATGTAGCTGTTGCCCTGGTAGAGTGGGGCCTAATGGTAGCAGGAACTGGTTTTCCATGATGGGTATAGCAGAAACGAATACAATGTCCTATCCATTTGGAAATGGTTTGTTTTGGTATAGCCTTCCCTTGTGAAGCTGTAGCATAGGATACAAAGAGCTGGTCAGATTTTCTGAAAGCCTTAGTTTTATCCAAGTAGTAACGAGGTTGCCTGTGAATGTCCAAAGAATGCAGGAGTCTCTCTCCTTTGTTCTGTGGATTTGGGAAGAAGGTGGTTAAGTGGATGGTTTGATTTAAAGCCACACTGGAAACCACCTTAGGCATAATGGAAGGATTAGTTTGCAGAGAAACTCTGTCTTGATGAAAAATGAGGAAAGATTCCACTGCCATTAGTGCCTGCAGCTCTGAGACTCTTCTAGCTGAAGTTATTGCTAGCAGCAGGGCAGTCTTCCATGATAGGAACTGAAGATCTGCAGAGAAAGCTGGTTCAAAGGGAGGTAGCGTAAGTTTTTCCAGAACAAAATTGAGGTCCCAAGTTGGTGTAGGTGCTCTCCTGGGGGGCCTAATGTTTTTTGCCCCTCTGAGGAACTGCCTTAGAAGTGGATGCGAAAATAAAGGTGGATCCATGTTGTAGTGGGCTGAAATAGCTGAAGCATGGATTTTAATGGAAGAAAAAGAAAGTCCTTTGTGCAACATCTCAGTTAAATACTGTAGAATCTGAGGCATGTGAGGATGAATTGTGTTTTGGCCTTTAGCTTGGTTCCAGGCACAAAACCTTTTCCATTTGTCCGAATAAGCCTTCCTGGTGCTTGGCCTCCTAGCTTCCAGAATAACATCCATAACTGCTTGGGAAAGAGGAGCTGGCTGGATGCTTAGGTGATTTGCCATGCAGCCAGATTTAAGGTTTTGAGCTGGCTGTGAAGAATCTGATTGTTTTGCTGTGTGAGCAAATGGGTAATTTGTGGTAAGATCCAAGGTGGGCCCTGGGCCATATTCCTCAATAGTGGGTACCAGTGCTGGCGTGGCCAGTCTGGGGCTATGAGTATCAGTTGTGGTCTCTCCTTTCTGACTTTCAGAAGCACCTTTGTGAGGAGAGGCAATGGAGGGAAGGCATATACTGTCAGGTTTTTCCAACTGAATGAGAGTGCGTCCACTTTCCAAGCTTGATGGTGAAGTGTCCTTGTACAAAATTTTGTTAGTTGATAGTTTTGAGGACTGGCAAACAGGTCTATGTCTGAAGGCCCCATTTTTGAGTTATCATTGCAAATACTTGTGGATCCAGTTTCCACTCGTGGGGATCCATGATGTTTCTGCTGAGGTCGTCTGCCAATGTGTTCTTCTTTCCTGGCAGGAATTGAGCTTGTAACTGAACTTGGTAAGCCAGAGCTGTGTTCCACAAGGTCATTGCTTGGCTGCATAGAGGGTAGGAGTGTGTACCCCCTTGTTTGTTTATGTACCACATTACTGTGGTGTTGTCCGTCTTTATTGTAAGTTGTCCTGGATGTAATAGATTCTTGAAGGCTGTCAGAGCATTCTGTACAGCTAGCATCTCTTTTTGATTGATGTGCAGATTCCTTTGATCTGCAGTCCATACGCATTGAACGCACTGTCCTGCCATGTGTGCCCCCCAGGCGTAGTCTGATGCATCTGTTGTCATAGTTTGCCTGGCTGGGGGCAAGGTGAAAGGCTGACCCTTGTTGAGGTGACATGCCTGTGACCACCATAGAAACTCCTGTTGTAGGCAGGGAATGAGAGATATCACTGTGTCCAAGCTGTGGCTGTGTTGAGACCATACGCTTTTTAGGTACCACTGTAATTTCCTCATATGCAGCTTTGCAAATGGTATTAGTAGTATGCAAGATGCCATGAAGGCCAAGGCCTGCAGAATTTTTCTTGTAGTTAGTTGGGTCTTTGTTGCCATTGTTTTGAAATATTGAGTCAGTTGTAGTTGTTTGTCTGGCGTCAGATAAGCCTTCTGGGCCGTTGTATTCAAGCTGGCACCCAGGAATGTCATATTTTGTGAGGGTACTAGTTTTGACTTCTTTTCGTTTACTGTGTAGCCCAGGCAACTTAGTAGATGTTTTACAAAAGCCAGATGTTGTAAGAGAATATCCTTGCTTTCTGCTTGGATGAGGCAATCGTCCAGGTATGGGTATATTTGAATTCCTCTTTGTCTGCAGTATGCAATTACTGGTGCCAGGCATTTTGTGAAGACTCTGGGTGCAGTAGATAAGCCAAAGGGCAGTGCAGAGAATTGGTAATGGGTTGAACCTGCAATGAAACGTAGGTATCTTCTGCAACTTTGTCTGATAGGGACATGCAGGTATGCCTCCTTGAGGTCCAACGTTACTAGCCATGCTTCCTTGCCCAACATGGGAAGAAGCTGCTGTAGCGTTAGCATCTTGAATTTGGGTACTTGTAAGAAAGTGTTTAGAATTGAAAGGTCCAGAATTGGTCTCCAGGCATTGTCCTTTCTGGGCACTAGAAAGAGTCTTGAGTAAAATCCTTGGCCTTGCTCTCGTGTAGGTACCAGCTGAATGGCTCTCATATCCATGAGAGCTGTAATTTGTTTTTGTGCCTCTGCCCACTGATCTTGTGGCAGGTTTGGCATTCCTCTTTTCATTGGCAAGGTGTGAAAATGGAATCTGTATCCTCGTGAAATTATGTCTAGGACCCATTTGTCCTTTGTGACAATGTGCCAGTTGTCTGAAAAAAGTGCGAGTTTTCCTCCCAAGGGGGCTACCAAGAGAGTGTTGCTTGGCCAGATGAGGTGCAAGTCATTGAGTTTGCCTTCTGGTAGATTGGGACCTGTCTTCTCCTCCCTTCTGTGTTGCAGTGCCCTATTGGCGAGGTTTGTACTGGGCTTGTGGTTGTCCTCTGCCTCTTGGACATCTGTATTTACCCCTCTGTGGTCTGTCAAGTAGCTGGAAAGGACCAATTTTTTGTTGGCCAGTTTCTGCTGAAGCGAGGGGGCTGTACCTGTAGGAAATCTTTGACTGTCCGCATAGATTTTGCCTTATTCTCCATTTTCTTTAAGACTTCTTCTGCTTTAACTCCAAAAAGAACATCCTGCTGTAAGGGAGCATCTAGAAGCTTTGCTTTAACATGATCAGGCAGAGTTTGTTCCTTTAACCAAGCATGCCTATGTATAACAGACCCAGTGACAGCTGCTCTGCAGGAGGCCTCCAAAGAATCAAACCCACATTGTAAAGTATGTTTGCCCACCTGTTCATTTGCATGCAACAGATCCTGCATTTCTTTCAATTCAGACTGTTGAGGGAGAGTGCTCATTCTTTGCTTTAACTGAGAGATAAGAAATTGCTGATACTTTAGCATGTGAAATTGGCAATTTAGTGCCCTCATAGCTAGAGTGGCTGAGGTGTAAACCTTTTTCCCCCACCTGTCTAGTGCTCTGGAGTCCCTTTCAGAGGGTACATGATTTTTAGCCATAGAAGCCTTAGCCCCTTTGGGACCCTGGGAGATAGTCTCTGGATCAGCAACAGGGCTTTTATAAAGAAATTTGTGGGAATCAGGCACTCTATAGTATCTGTCAGGTTTGGCCGGAGCAGGAGGTAGAGAGTCTGGGTTCAAACTGGATTCTAAGTAAACATCATCCACAATGTCTATAACTGGTGGGATGGCAAGTGGTCTGTGCTGGGTGAGTAAAAGAAACTCTCTGAGCCTTTTCTTAGAGTCAGAGTAGTCCTGACCTTCCCAATGAAAATGTTCCCTCATAGTGTGTAAAGTTTCCCCAAAGGAGTAGTCTTCAGGAGGAGAAGCTGAGGGAATGGAATCCTCAGCATCAGAATCTTCATAAGGAGAGAAGGAGTAATCTTGGTCCTCAGAGGAGTCTGAAGAAATGGACACTTGTTCAGAGGATGCATAATCTTCCTCTTGTCTAGGCCTTTGTCAGGAGGGGGCTGGGAACCCCTGATTAAAGAGATCAAATCTTCAGCCATTTTGAGCATCTGTTTCTTAGGCATGGGGCCTTGAACAGGGGACTGAAGTGCAGTCCTTTTAGGTTTAATAGGAGTCTTCGTCTTAGGATACGTTTTAATGGTGAGCGTCGTCGGTCTGAAAACGCCTTCAGAAACCGAAGGTGTTTCTGCAGCACCGACATCTTTTTCAGCAATGTCGTCGGTAGGGCCTGAACAAAATGGCTGCGTCGGCCTGGTACATTCCGCCAAAAGTTCCGAAGCGGTCTCGGGTTCCAGATCTGCGGTAGTCAGGGACTGCGTCGGAGCCTCACTGAAGACCGGAGAACCGAAGACCGGACCAGCCGAGGCCTTGGAATCTGGCTTAGGCCTGGGCTGCCTGTCCTTATCCTTGCGTTTTTTGTGCATGCCGGTAGTCAGTTGCTCCAACGGCATAGTGTAGTTAAATTTTCTACCGAAGTAGTGTCGTGCGAAATCAAAGCGTCTTTTTATAGTACGCTTATTAAACCTAGCACAAAAACGACAGCTAGTGACATCGTGGTCTGGGCCTAAGCAAGGTATGCAATAAGAATGAAAATCCTTATGAGGTATTTGCTTCCCACAAGAAATACAATTGTTAACTTTTTCTGACATCGGTCTGAGGCAAGAAAAGTTTCCCCAACGGGGTACTTAGCTTTATAGAAGACTTCGGTTTGAAATTCGAGTTCGAAAATCTCAGGAGTCGGCCGACCGGCACTTGCGAACTGCTTCTGCTTCGGGCACCGCGCGGCAAGAAAGACTAAAGAAAATGGCGTCGGTTGCATTATATATACCCCTGGCGCACTGACGTCAGGGAAGAAGCGACAGCAACAGACGCCGGACCAAGACTTTGGAATTCCGACCGACTGCGGGACCGCCTGACGACAGGATAACCCAAGTGTGATGATTGCAGCAGGGTAACACAATGAACTTCAATAGATTTGTGTCTGTTTCCATCCTACCTCAACATATGGCTCTTCTTCAGATCCATGCAAGATCTGACTTTAGCCACTTTCAAGCTTTGGATCCAGTGCTCAGGCTCCTCCCCTTACCCATAATTCCTATGTACTGACCAAGCTACTACAGATCGAGTTTGCCCACAAGAAAAAAGCCAAGTATACAGTGTTTAGGATAGAAGTAAAGAAACCAGCTAGCACATACCGTCATAATAGGAAAACGCTAGGAACCAGGGCTAAGTCAGTCAGGGCAGTCCAGGAGTTATAACGGCAAATGCATCAAATACATGGAACGGGGAAGGAGGGTGGGAAGTTGAGGAAGAATGGAAACAGATAACACAGATCTAGCATTATGATGAGTACATAACTTTCGTATCTAATGCTGCCTTTGCCGTCCAATACTCAATATATAGGACAGAGTCCCCAGCTACTGTAAAACCCAGGTGGTCTTATGTAAGGATATTCTGGAGTACAGACAAACCAAAAGAGGCTCTTGACCTGGACTGTATGCCCACGTAATAATGTTAGATGAAAGTATGGACCTTGGACAAGGTAGCAGCAGCACAGGTGTCAGCAAGTGGTACTCTGGAAAAGAAGGCTGTTGAAGCTACAGATATAGCAGAATGAGCTTTTGGGGGTATAGGCAGTGATAAACCTCTTTTTTGTAAACATAAGCTATGCATTCAGACAGCAAAAGGGAATGAATGACTTTGAATACCACTTTTCCAATCCTAACAGGGGAGTAAGAGACAAACAACTGATCAGCTTTTCTGAAAGCTTTTGTCTGACAAACAAAATCTTAATGGATGGTATACTTTTAAGTAAATGCAAAATATATTAACCTTTGTTTGAAAAATTTGGTGAAAAACACAGGACGATTTATGAATTGTTTGAAAAATCATTCAGTAGCCACCTTTGGAAAAAAAAGAGGGGTATGTTTTCAAGCACACAGAGGCTCTGTGAAAGATGGTAGGAAGGTTTCAAAGACAAAGCATGCAGGTAAAAAATTCTCTTAGCAGACATAAAAGCAACCAAGAACAAAGTTTTCCATGATAAAAAAAACTTGAAATCAATTTTGCTAGTAAGGTCAAAAGGAGGGCTAATTAAGGCCTGCAGTAACATTGTAGTATCCTAGGGAGGAACTGGGTCTCTAACTGTGGAATGTAATAGAAATGTTCGTCTAAGAAAAGTCTTAAGGATGTGATGGGCAGGTGACTAGCCAAAGTGAAAGGAAGATATTGCTGCTAACTGAAACTTGATAGTGGAATAACTGCCTCCATTTTGAAAGACAGGCAATAAATTCCAAGATTGCTGGAAGGGGAGCCAAAAAAGGTCAAGATTGTTTTCAACTGCACAGATAGAAAACCTTTTCCATTTGCTTTTGTACATCTTACATGTAAAAGGTTTCTGGAAGAAGTAAGAATATGAACAGAAGATAAAAACCTGGACTGTCTAACCATCACTGGAATTGCAGAAACCATGCAGTCAAATTATGGGACTGAACGTCCAGGTGAGAGAGTAGCTCTGGAGCTGAGACCAGCACCCAGGCAGGGTGTACTAGATGAGGCCAGAGAAAGGGAAACCATATCTGTCGTGGCCAGTAAAAAGACTATGAAGATGACTGTGATCTTTTAAAAATTTTGGAATCAAAGCAGTAGAAGGGCAGGCGTGAAGTAGTCCTGGGGGCCAAATGTGGGTTAGAGCATCTCTCTACCTTCTTGAGGGATCGGAGTGAAGAACTTCCTTCACTTAGTGTTGTGGAAGATGCAAACATCTCTCATCAAGGTCATCCCAAACAGCTGAAAATCTGCTCTGTGACTACTGGAATGAGACACCACTCATAAGGGAGTAGGATCGATCTGCTCAACCTGTCCATTAGCTCACTGGACTTCCTTGGAATATGTGTTGCTATTAGAAAGTGGTGAGAAGATATCGCCCATTGCCAAACACTCATGGGCCTCTTAACACAACATGTAAGATCTGGTTCCTTCCGGTTTGCTGATGTGCCAGATGCTTGTCATGCTGTCGTTCTGGATAGATATCACATCTAAGGGAAGAAAATCCTGAAAGGCTTGCAAAGTTATAAGAAATGCTCTCATCAACAAGACAGTGATGTGTGGACTGGCCTCTGACTGGGACCACATAACTTGGACTGGCTTTCCCACATAAAGCCGCCCACCCCAAATGAGAAGCATCTGTCCTCACAGTGGCTTGGGGAGATGGAAGACTGAAGGGATGTCCTTGTGATGAAATATGGGGAGACTCCAACCACCACTGGATGTGTGTCTTGCAATTCTTTGTTAAAGATACTTGAAAAGACATGGGTTGCTGTCATATCGACCCACTGGACCCCAAGGGTTTACTGCAGAATTTACATGTAGTACCTAGCCAGAGGAACCGGGATAATCAAAGCTGCCAAGCAGCCTAAAAGGCAAAGAAATGTTTTTGCTGGTGGCGTCTGACAGGACAAGACAGCCAAAGCTTGTTGATGAATGGATGTAATCCTTGTTTTGGGAAGTTCTGCAGTTAGCAATTTTGTGTCCAACTGATCTCCTACGAACTCTAAAGACTGAACTGGATGAAGTCTGGACTTTGTTAAATTTACTGCAATCCCTAGGTTTGAGCACAAATGGAGCAATGAGTCCATGAGATCTCTGGTAACAGTGATGACGAGCCAGTTGTTCAAATAAGGGAACACCCAGAACCCCTGTAT
This sequence comes from Protopterus annectens, assembly GCF_019279795.1. Classification (NCBI taxonomy): domain Eukaryota; kingdom Metazoa; phylum Chordata; order Ceratodontiformes; family Protopteridae; genus Protopterus; species Protopterus annectens. The sequence continues at coordinate 1,131,891,022 of NC_056747.1, forward strand.
TCAAATACGAGCTGCTACTACTGCCACACATTTTGAGAACACCTGGGGGACTGTGGTGAGACTGAAAGGCAAAGCTCTGACTTCCTGGAGTGTATGTCCATCATTATATGGTAGTATGCATCCTGAAGATCTACTGAGCACTTTCAGTCATTCTCCCTCAACAGAAGAGGAACAGACTGTACCATGACAATCCAAAATTTTGTTTTTCTTACAAATTTGTTGTGACTTAGGTCCGGAATTGGCCTTAGGTCCCCATTTTTCTTTGGCACTAAAAAGGACCTTGAGTAAATTAAGGAAACTCTCTGGCCTGGACAGACCTCTTGGATAACTTGATTGCTTAGAAGCTTCTTTATTTCTGAAGCAGCTATTTTCCTCTGACAGGGTGGAATGTCACAGAGTCTTTTTGGATTTAAAGGAGGAGTGTGGAAGGGAATAAAGTAGTCTCTGATTATAATCCTTTACATCCATTTGTCTTGAGTGATTGAAGTCCAGGTTATTGGATGCAGGGATTAGCGCCCCCACCAACTCCCTCCAGAGAGTGGTCAGATAATCATTCAGGAAAACTGAAAAGGCTTGTCAGAGAAAGGTCTCCCTGAAGCCTTAACTGTGTGGACCACCTCTGCCCCAATGGCAAAGTCCATTATAAGAGTTTCCTCCTCTGCCATGGGAAGTTCCATCTTCGGATGTGTCAGGTGTAAACTTTTGAGATTTGTGGAACCAAATCCTCTTGCTGCCTTTCTGATTCCTCAAGAAAGTACTTTGAGAAGTAAAGAATTTGATCCTCACAGCAGAAAGGGATTTACCATTTCTTCACTTCTGAAATTTGTCTCTCTCACTTTGAGATCAAAGATTGTTGATCCGTCCCTAAGGGCCATTCAGAAAAGATGTCTAAAAATGTTCTGAAAAACCACAGGACAGCATCTAATCATGTCTCTTGATGGATATACCTGTGCTGGCTGCTCCAAATGCATCCTCCATGGAGTTGAAGATTAGTCTTCCTTTGATCTGCACACACGGTCCCTCTGAGTCAAATCCCTCTGAAAATGTGTAATATGTGCCAAATAATTCAATGCCCACAATGAGAAAATAGATAAGGTCTAAACTCACTTCTCAAATCTGTCCAATGCACAAGACTCACTGTTTGGTGAATGGACAGAGGAACATTCTTCTACCAGTTCCTTTTTGGTGGCTGCAGGTGCTACCATGGACTCCACAGCTGGACCCTTGCTCCAAAGGGGATGATCTTTAGGAGCAATAAGGATCTTATCTAGTTTCTTAGGGATGGATTCAGCTGTGTTCACCTTCTTTCATACCCTCTGACAGACCAAGTCTACCATCTTATCAGCAGGCTGGGTTACCCAAAACAGTACAATACCAAAAGCCACAATAAAAAACGGACTCCTCTGTAGAAAGCATTTGGTAGGACCATCCCCCTTTCTGTTTAATCAGTTCAAGGATTTCTCCAAACAAAACATATATACCTCAAAGGGGTCAGGTTGAGTTTAGCAGGTAAACTAAGATGCCAAGCTTCGAGGACTGGGAAACCACCTCACCAGTTACAGTATTTAAGGGCCTAGCCAACACCAGGAAAGTAGACTTCACACCTGGAGCACATCTTTCTTAAAAGTCCAATTGCCCTCAAATTGTTTGTGCTGTATTCTATGAGTTTTCTTGGGAGACAAAGACGGTCTCTGTAACTAATGGCTAGTCCAACTGTGGTGTCTGCACAAGAGCCTCTCTAGCTTTTCTGTACCAGAGAGACTTCTCTAAGTTTTCTGAGGGAAACATGCACAAATCTAGTACCTTACAGAATGCAAGTTGTCATACAGGCTCTGATGCCTGAAGTTGCACAGACTTTTCGGGCTTTAGGAATCAAGCCAAAGAAAACAGAAAACGATTCCCTAGAAATGATTTACCAACAAAAACATAAAACAATACGCAATGAAAAAGATTTCTCAAATTGTGTTTAGCTTTTGTAGAAAGAAGCTTCAGGGTGAAGACTGGACAAAATGATTGCAAAGCTTCTCACCAAAACTCAGAATACAGCTACAACCCAAAAAGTGCAGATGATGTGGGTTAACCAACCCTTTATCAGTGGCACAGGGTGAGACTCTGAATTGGGAAGGAACCAGCCAGCACCATGATAGTCATACAGCTCAGGGAACAGGGCTGGTTGGGTGGCTGTCCACCTGAAGACAATTTAGAAAGTTATTAATATGACTGCAACAGTGAACCTCACAAGAACATTTATATGGGTAAGACACACGCACACGCACATGCACACGCACGCACACACACACACACTCTCAAACCTATCTCAAGTTTAACTATACCTCCTCATTCCCTCTAGGCTCGGTGATGGTAGCCGTTTTCACTATGGGCTGATCCACTCCTTCAATTAATACCCAGTTTCCAGCAGGTACTCTGTTTACTTCTATGTTATACCTGAAATCAAAATATGCAACAGTCAGAAACATCTCTGAATACTTGCACACATACAGGCTTTCAAAATATTAAAGTGCATTCTTTTACTTTGCCAAAGACCTTGCTCTGAGAGTGTTAATGCTGTGATGACTGCTTAGCAGCAGGCACACAATATTTTGTTCAAAACAAAGCAGTTTTTCTCTTATTTTGGCTCCCCACAAGTGACCATATGTATATGCTGTCCTCAGGGATGTCTCTTTATCCAATGGGTTTAATGAACCAGATTTAGCCTCCCACTGACCAACTCCAATCTATGTTTGGGGCCAGGGAGGAGCTCAAGGCACCCTTGGGCAGAGTCGTGCTGTAGTTGAAAAGAAGGGACCAAAGTTCTCACCTCCATGCAATGCAATGTTTGTGCAAGGAGTGTGCAGGGGTACTACTGTTCTGCCTCCATGGTGACTCAGTCCCTGCCTTAAGTCCCCAAAGACAATGCCAACCTGTGTGCTCCTGACTGCTGCCAGTGACGAACCATGAGTTGCTTCCAGGTGTGCAGATTCTATCCTACAATGGCACACTCATCCTTCAGTGCCTGAGCCACTAATCGAATTGAAGTTACCTATGCTTAAGTCAGGGTTTTATCGCTCTACACCATGACACTGGCAAACTAAGCATTTAAGCCTCATCTATTACTTAATTTTAATTTTCTACACGTCAAAGACTGGAGTACACAGTAGTTTTTAGACAAACTTTTCAAGGGTATTCAGTTCAAAAGGAATGAAATTCAACACCAAAAAAGAAAGAAAAACTAAGAAAAATAAATGATTTCTCCTGTGGGTCGCTTACATTTTCTGACATCCAACTACTGATCCAGACTTGTGGTTACCCAAGTTTGCTGATGGCTGCAGACCAAGTGCAACTGTCAGCTGCAAGGGCTTCAGTACACTGACTCCTGTTGTACTAATAATGGTTTTAAACTAAATGTTAAGACATTCAGTGTGGTTCTAACTTGGTTAACATTTTCCCACTTCTTAGCACATAAATGACACACCCCTTCAAACTGATACTGTCAGGGGACTTGGCCATCTATGTAGACAACTCATAGTCATTTAACCAGCATATCTCTACAACAGTTGAGAAATACTTCCACCTGATCCCAGCAATGCCCAATGAATTTCCCAAGGCATTTCATCTAAAGCTAAAGAAGTCCTAGCTCCCTTTTTACTCATCTGTCATAAGGCCCATCACTGAATATGCTTCTTCAGGCATTCACCTTTCTTAGCATACTGGTTGACCTGGCAGGCTTCACATATTCTTAACTAAAAAAATTCACTGGTCTCAAGTTCCTTGGTTGCCCTCACAGTCTGGTAGCCCTCTCCCTGTACTCAGGCTCCTTCTTACTCCTATGTGCTGTCCTTTGCCTTGTTTTTCTAGCCATGAAAGTCCCTACCCTACTCAAACTCTTCCACCTCCGCAGAAACAATAGCTTTTCAAGCACTAACACCAAGGATATCAACCTGCATCAAAAAAAAAAAAAATCTCAGCAAGACAGGTACTTAGTCCAACATACGCCACTGGCTGTTGAACAAGCTCTTTGTGCACATCAAACAAAGCTGAAATCTGGCCACATTCAAAGTTAATCTCAATAACTGGATGTGCAGTCAAATTCTCGAGTTATCTTGTGTAGCTGTTTTAGACATAGGGGTAAACACTATTTAATTACCTAGTAATTCAAGTGGGTTATCTGTCTAGGTACCAAATGGCTTTACTGACGGCTTGTCTAGTATCAGTCTATGAAACACAACTAGGCTGCGACACAAACACAGTTACCAATGCAGTACTGACAATAGTAGTATCTTTCTTGCTTATCTGCATTTTGTCTTAGATTACAGACTTCTACAACCTGCAAATGAACCTCTGATAAGTTATAACCGACAGTGCCAGCCATGTCAGCAACAGCCATGATGTTTATTCACAAATCATTAGATTTACATGAAATAATCAGTCTGAGAAGTGAAGTACCTGGCCACAAAGACCCACAACCTGCCGACCATGCAGATCTGAGAATCCTCCTCATCTTCTAGAGTGTAGTTCTCCCCAAGGACTTTGACAAGCTGCCCTGCATGGATTGTTCCACTAAGCACTCTACCAAATGCATGGAACTGAACGCCATCTTCCGTGCTGTACATTTTTGTGGTGTGACACATAAGGGGACCCTGGAGAAACAAAGCAGATAATTCAGACAAAATATACCTCCCATCTTAAAATTTTAACAATTAAACTGTTATTATTGCTTCTGACAGGATAATGCAATTTCAAGGTCATCAGACTAAAATCCTTAATAAAGATCTAGAAGGTGCATTACCAAACGTCTTCACCAGAACTCTCGAAGCTACCCATTACAATTATTCTTATAACAAAAATATTCTGTTAATTTTTCACTAGAAACTGAAGACATTTAAATGCTCATAAATAACCACCATCAAAATAATTTCATTATTTTTCCTCTTGCTTATCTTCCCTTTCAAACGGCCTCTAATTTGTCTGTCATGACCACAATGAGGAGTGAATCAGTCAGAAGTTTGTACATTACAAGTTCCTCATGTGTAACAGACTTACCCGCTTAAACTACTACTGACTAATTTTCTTACAAAGTGTTCCAATCTCAAAATTTAGTAAAGCAGAAAACACTAAAAAGAAAATAATAAGAAATAAATTATGAACTAACCTCTACAAATATGCTAAGCAATATCAAGGACAATCTTGCATATTTAATACTAGATAACAAAAACTACAGCTATTGACCACTGCTGCAGTACTACTGGGTTATTTTGCCAAGTAACTTAGACGTCCAGCCAGGGTACCAAATCCAAAAGCTTCCATACAGCCACATGTCTGATGCTGACCTAAGCCCAGGGGCATAAGGGTACATAAGTGGATGTATGGATGGATATATATCTAAGACCTTCTCAAGGCCAGGAGAAATGGAGACACCTAAGGACACAGGACAGGAAAATGTCCGCTAAGAGGGCAGAAGTTAGAGAATGGTAAAACCTAGTTAGACACACTTAAGGGGATAGAGACGTAGGAAGGCATATGACAACAGTAATCAGTACAACATCTATTGTTAAGGTAAAGTCTTAATTGTACTATGTCCTTCCTTAGATCACCGGTGCAGTATTCGAAACTGTTGGGTGATTCCCAAAGTTTACTAAGTCAGCAGGAAACAAACTTTAGAAAAACGGGAGAGAGTATGAAGTAGTCCAAAAAGTCCAAGTGCCTTAACGCGATTTTATTAAAATACAAACAAATGGCGTTTTCGCTACTACCAACAAGTAGCTTCCTCAGAGGCTAAAACACAGAAAAGGCGCCAAACAGTTTATATACTGTAGGCAGCCTAATTAAATTCAGCTGTCATTGTTAAGAACATCGCTTCTTTAAAGTTACAAACAGTTTCCTTTAAAAATTTACCAAAAAAGTCCTGGTAAATAATCCTAAAGTATTTAAAACATGTCATGAATAAATTCTTGATACAAAACAAGTTCATTAGCGTAAATAAGCCCTGTACTTTAGCACAGGGGCTATGTTACAACTTTCGTTTAAGCCTGGCATATTAAAGGCATCCAGTTTGAGTTGCCAGTGCAATTCTAAAATTTCTAACAATAAGGATTTGTATCAAGAATTTATTCATGACAGGTACTGGCTAGTTTTTTCAATCAAGTGTTTCTGTGTACACACATTGAGTTATACTTGTCAATTTACTTGGAGTCCAAGTGGGTTAATATTTTATACAAAAATAGGACTTAGTAATTCACAATATTTGTTTTTTGACAACAATGGATATGTATTTCCCATAAAGATTTATTATTAATATATGGTTATGGCATACCTTTGTTGTTAATTGTTTTAAATACTTTAGGATTATTTACCAGGACTTTTTTGGTAAATTTTTAAAGGAAACTGTTTTTAAAGGAAACTGTTTGTAACTTTAAAGAAGCGATGTCCTTAACAATGACAGCTGAATTTAATTAGGCTGCCTACAGTATATAAACTGTTTGGCGCCTTTTCTGTGTTTTAGCCTCTGAGGAAGCTACTTGTTGGTAGTAGCGAAAACGCCATTTGTTTGTATTTTAATAAAATCGCGTTAAGGCACTTGGACTTTTTGGACTACTTCATACTCTCTCCCGTTTTTCTAAAGTTTACTAAGTGGTATAGGTGGATGCATCAGTCAAAGGAGAACTGTCAATTAATCCAGAGAGAACTGACCTGGCAAAGGAGGCTCTGGATCTAAAGAAAGCATCTACCCTCTGGTGTTTGGCAAAAGTATGCACAGAAGACCAAGTTACTGCTGCTAGGACAGCTCTTGAGTCAATACATCTGTAAAAGATTCCAAAAGAAGCAACTGCTCTAGTGGAATGTGCTTTTACAGCAGAAGGTAAATACTTCTCACCGTGAGTATAACTAAAGAAAATGGACTTAAAATTTGCTTATAAACTGGGTTTCCCACCTTGGCTTGTTGAAAGGAAACAAATTGGTCAGTCTTTTGAATGAACCTGGTCTTGTCCAAAGTAAAATTTGAGCTGCGGACATCCAGAGAATGGAGGATTCTCTCTCCCTTTTTCTGAGGGTTAGGGAAAAAAGCAGGAAGACTGATGGCCTGACATTGAAGAGGCACTCTGTCCTTATGAAAAATAAGGAAAGGAGGGGATGCCATCAGGGTTTGGAACTCACTTTGTGGGGTAACTTGTGGTGATGACCCCTGGCTATTTGCAGACAAGGGGAAATGTGAGTCACTAGCAAGATTTCTGGGCTGTCTCTCTGGATTTTTAAAAAGACCTTAGGAAATACTGGTGCAGGGGGTGGACATAAAGAAACCTTCCTTTCCAAGGAAAGGACATGGCAACCGTCCTCTATGCCTGACAGCAAGGAGTCTTAGATCAAATGCAATGTAGCTGTCTGTTATGGGTGAATGCAAATAGGATTATTTGAGGAATACAACATTTATGGATGATGTCTAAGAAGACCTTTTTGTTCAGCATTTATTTGTGAGGGTCTTTACCTGAGTGCTTACAAAGTCGGCCAGAACATTGCCCTGAGAGGGAATGTAAACTGCCTGGAGGGGCAGGTTTGCTTTTATGGCCTGTTTCCATGTTAGAACAGCCAACCTGCATAGTTGAGAAGACCTTGTCCGCCCTTGTTTGTTAATGCACCACATGACAGTAGTGATGTCTGGGAAAATTCTGAGGGGACCTGGAGACAAAGTGTGACAGAAGATCTGCAGGGACTGAATCAGAGCTTGCATCTCCTTTAGGTTGATGTGTTATGTCCTCTGATTTTGTGGCCATTGGCCCTAGTCTCTCAGGGAGCCTTGTCCATGCACTCAAACCTACATCAGTGGGATCTTTGTGAAGCTACTGGTGAGGTCTCTGCATTTGAGGTTTACCTACGATATCCACCACTAAAATTCTTTGTTTAGAAAGGGAAGAAGTGGGATCTGGGTGCCCACAGGATGCGAATGCTGGGACAGGATAGATTGCAGGTACCACTAAAGCTTTCTCATCTAGAGTCTGGTGAAAGCCACCATGGGTATGGTTACTGCCATGAATTCTAGGGTCCTGAGAACTTCCTTTGCAGAGCAAGTATGAAGGGACAGGACAGAATGAAAGTATTTGAAATGGCTCTGTACATTGCCCAGTGGCAGGAAGGCCTGCCTGAGTTGCGTGTCCAGTCTGTAGTCCAGAAAGATCAGGTCTTGGTTAGGTTTCAGAATGGACTTTAAGCAGATCATGAACCCCAGACTCTGAAGGAGAGAAATAGTGACGTTGAGATACTGTAGAAGGATCTGCTGTGATGCTGCCTGTATGAACAGATCATCTTCATAAGGGAATATTTAAATTCCCTGCGTTCTGTAAAAGGTGATGTCTGTTGCCAGGTACTTTGTGAATACCCTGTGGGCAGTAGACAATCCGAAGGCTAAAGCAGACAACTGCAACTGTGATGAGCAAACTGAAAATCTTAGAAATGTCCAGAAGGAATGGAGGATGAGGATGTGGAGGTAGGCATCTTTCAGATTCAAAGACATCAGGAAGGCCTAAGGAAGGATGAAAGGCAAAAGAGTATGGAGTGACATTTTGAATGAGGGAACCTTAAGAAAGGTACTGAGAAGGGAAAAATCCAGTACAGGTCTCTATTCTCCTTTTCTGGGTACTAGAAAAAGTCTGGAATAAAACCCTCTTCCTAAGTACTGTTGTGGAACAGGTTCTGTTGTAAAACCTGTGCTGACAATGCACATCACGAATATGAATAGTTGACCCAGTTCTGAAATTAACTGCAATTCAAATGATTCTGAATTTGATTAGCAGGTGAGTTACTGGAAAACCCAGACAGAGGAAGGTAGAAGCAAGTGGCAAAAACGTCAGCCTACCCTCCCAAGAAGGGAGGACCTGGTGGTCCAGTTGTAAATTCATGGCCTTTAAGCAAAGGCTTGGAGGTAAAACAGCCACAATTGGAGATGTGAACTTGGCCTACCAAGATGGAGACATTAGCCATCATTAGCATGGGTAACAGCACTCAAATGGAGAGGAAGGACAAAGCAGACCTTCGTATGATGCTGACACTTACATCAGCCAACATGGCATGGAGTCAAGGCTTTAATTCAAAGGAAAAAAGAAACCTTGACAGCTACCAGAATTTTGCGCGATTTCGCGCACTGTGCAGCATCGGGCAGCGCCGCTTAAACAGGTTTAAACTATTGAAAAACAAAATTAGAGAAGAAACCACACAGTGCTACTGCGTGGTTTCTTCTCTAATTTTGTTTTTCAGTAGTCTGTTCTTGCCTGTTCAGTTTACAGGTTTAAACTATTCCCAGCTCCACAAAGTCTGCTCTTCACTTTTTCCCTTATAACTGTTCTAACTCTCAAAGTAAGCACTCTATTTTCCTGATAAAGCCCTGCACTTGCTCAAATCTTATAAGTAAACACTAACAAACTAAAGCACTACACCCTCTTATACACTTTATAAGTACTTGGCTCCCTATTGGTCTTTTCTGATCAGTCAATAAACAGTTCCTTATACTATTCTGGTATGTCCAAAAGACAGTTTCAGGTTTACTCTCCAGTCCAGCTGGTGAATCTGGGAATCTTGAGGCAATGTTACAATTGCCTTATGTACACAGACCACCCCCTCCTCCTCCCAACAAGCTCAAATATATGTGAGAGATGCAACTATACAGCCAAACTGGAGGCTGAGCTCTCTCAACCCAAGACTGGCACAGTCAGTCAGGAGGAGAAGATAACCACTCCCACCACAAATCCAGTCTCACATAGACCTATCGCATCAGCAAACCAAACACATAAACACACAAAAACATACTCGAAGGCTCTAAATAAAAATCTGCCAAAGCAGCACAGACCTCCAAAGCAGACATCCAAGCAACCGCTACCCCACAACAACACCCACATAGCACATACTTCACAAAGTCAGTGTGCCACACAGTCACAGCCCTTAAGGCTAAATAACACACCAAATACACTTGTAATAGGTGACTCTACTGCCAGACACACTGACGTCCCACTCACCAGACTGAACAAGGAGAAGGTCACTGTATGCTGCCTCTTGGGTGCCAAGATCCGCCACATAACACAAGCACTCAGGTCACTCCAAAGCAAGTACAAATATGACTCCATCATTGTCCATGCTGGTGTGAATGACCTGACATGTACCTCCCTGGACTACATGAAAAGAGACATTGAGGAGCTCTCTGATCATGTAGCCCAGGCCGGTATGACCCTGACCTTAAGTAGCATCTTGCCCTCACCAAGAATGATGCCACAGTATAAAGACAGAATGATAAATTTTAACAATTGGCTAAAGTATTGGTGTCATTAAAAGGGGATCCAGTGTCTGTCAGCCTGGGATGACATGCTCAACAAGCCACGTTGCTTCGCTAGGGACGGCTTGCACCTGTCACCCTTGGGCTTTCGAATACTGGCTAAGGCTCTTGCCACCTCCATAGTGCCTTTTTTAGGCAAGGCTCAAAAGACAAACCCACCATAGAAAACACAAGGAGAAAAAAACTAAGGATAATGCTACTCAACGCCAGAATTCTAAATCTCACGATGCATGCACTCGAGGCTCTCCTCAGTATGGAGAATATCGATATCTGTGCAGTAACTGAAACCTGGTTCAAGGCTCCCGAGAGCACCCCAGCACTACCAGGTTATAACTCATACCATGCTTTTCGGCCCCAAAACTCAGACCGAAACACAAAAGGAGGGGGGAGTATCCATATTCATCAAAGATACCCACACCTCCAGGTTAGTGGCACTGCACAAAGCAAAGGAGACCATCCCTGTGCAACTAACAGTGGGCAAAACCGCCCTTCAGTTTGTAGCTTGCTACAGATCACCCTCCCAATCTCAGGAACCTCACTCGGCTTTCCTGAGAACATTGGAGAATATGAAGGTCTCTCCAAACACCATAATAATGGGTGACTTCAACTACCCAAACATTGATTGAGAAAACTACTCAAGCCCAAACACCCTTGCCCAACGGTTCCTAGAATTTATAAACTCAAATGCTATGGAACAACTGGTCACCACTCCCACAAGAGGGAACAACATATTGGACTTGGTCATCACCAACATGGGGACTATGTTCCACAACAGAGGTAAACCCCTTATTGGTAAGATCAGACCATAAACTAATCTCACTGGACATCCATATCCCGTCCCCACCCCCAGCCACGGAAACCACTGTGAAAAATTTCTCAAAAGCAAACTTCACACTTCTCAAAAGCAAGGTGGAATCCTTCAAAGCCCCAGGGCCAGTGGAAAATACTGCCCGAACCGCAGAATCCTTTTCAAACGCATTCTATGAGCACCTACAGGAATGCATGGATCATGCTATCCCAAATAAAACCAAGACACACTCCTCCAAAAGCAGGAGACCTGTCTGGTGGACCCTGGCCATAAATAAGCTATACAACAGAAGGAGGAAGCTACTACATGATAAGAGCAAAATCCCAAAAAGGGAAGGCATCTCTGATCAGTACTAGCAAGAAACTACGATCCCTCATAAAATCATCAAAGGTCAGCTTCGAAAGAAAAATTGCCCAGGACGCTAAGGATAATCAAAAGGCCTTCTTTAGTTATGTCAGGAATCTGGGTGGCAACTCCCAGATATGCTCTGAGTTAGTACATAATGGCAAAAAATACACTGAACCCACAGACATTGCCAACATCCTCGCAGACAGGTTCAGTGCAAACTTCTCCCCCCTTCCCCCCCAAAAGAGCAAATGTCTATCCCAACAGAATGTAGCCTCCCAGACATCACAGATGCACAGGTGAAGGCTGCCCTCTCCAAAGCGAAAAATACAGCATCAATGGGACCGGACAGTATCCCGGGGCTGCATCTTACACGAGCTCCAAGAAGAACTGAACCCTCACAAAGTCACTGTTCAAACTCAGCCTTACTACAGGATACGTACCCAAAGAATGGTGTATAGCAACAGTGGTCCCTCTCCACAAAGGTGGTGTGCCACAACGGACCCCGGCAACTATTGCCTATAAGCCTGACTAGTCTGGTCTGCAAAGCTATGGAGCGTATCATCATGGAACTCATAAACAAAGACATTGGGAACCTCCAGGCACTGGACCCTACCCAATTCGGCTTTGTTAAGGGCAGATCTTGCCTCTTAAACCTAGTTGACTTCTTTGAGACAGTCACCAAGGCCATAGATGAGGGAAAGGTAGTCCACACAGCCTACCTGGACCTCGCAAAAGCCTTCGACACAATACCCCACTCTGGCATCATAAATAAGCTTACCAGCTTAAATATCAACCCCTATGTCACAAGATGGGTTGCAAACTGGCTCAGGGATAGATCCCACATGGTCAGAACTGCAGGTGCCATGTTCAACTCTAAACCAGTTACAAGTGGCGTCCCACAAGGCTCAGTCGTGGGACCTCTCTTGTTCGGTATATACTTCTCTGTGGTACAGGCTAACACGGGAGGACTACGGCTGACCAAGTTCGCAGAAGACTGCAAACTGGGAGCCATAATCGACTCTCCAGCTGACACAAGCATCCTCCAAAAGGTCCTCACAGAGATGGATACCTGGTGCCAGCGCCACTGCCTCAAGCTAAATGCAAAAAAGTGCATAGTCATCCCCTTTGGGAAAAACAAAGTGCCCACAAATTACAACATAGGAGGTAATCCATTAAGTACGGAAGACGTAATTAGGGATTTGGGGACCCAAGTAGATAGTAATCTCTCCTTTGACAATCACGTTGCCAAAGTGGTTAGAAAGACCTTCTATATACCCCACCTCATCACGAAAGGGTTCACATCTAGATCTAGAGAGGTCATTGTGCCCCTCTACTCATCAGGCCCATCATTGAATACAATGCCCCATTTGGGATGTACCTTACCAGACACCTGCAGCAACTGGAGAGACCCCAAAAGTACCTCACCAAGAGGATCACGGGCTTCAAACAGATGCCCTATGTAGTTTGACTAAAGAAACTCCAGCTCTACTCAGTTGCTTACAGCCTACTCAGAGGCGATCTTTGCCTGATGTACAAAGCCACGTCTAACCCAGAATTAAATGACATGCTCCACATCAGGAAATCCAAATCCCTTAGAGCTACAAGCTCCAGGGACTTAAACCTCAGCACAGCAATAAACAGGACATGCTGGAGGGACAGATTCATATCCCAGAGGCTCCCCTCACTCTGGAACAGAATCCCAATTCATGTTAGGCATAGCCCCTCACTGACCCTCTTCAAGAGAAATCTTGATGAGTGGATGGGAGATCATAAGTTTACCCCTGGGATCTCTTCTGTGTCCCTGCTAGACAGAGGCACAGTAAACTAACCTTAAAGGGCTATCCTCTGTGACCTACTATACAGAGGCACAGTTAACTAATCTAAAAGGGAGGCGAAAACCAAACACACTCTGGGTAGGCTTATAAATGCCCTAGGGCAGACAGCCTAGTATCTACCCATGAACCTATAATTAGGGTTCCTATGATTAGCTCTTCACCTATGGGGAATGAATGGGTTGAATGATCACAGATGGTTCATGGTTGGTGGGCAGTAGAGGGATGATGATGACAAAAAGACATAAAAATAGAAGTTATGTCCTTACCATAACGTTCCATGTGGAGTGTTCATCTCGCCTTTGTTCTTACACATGGGTTCGGAGCCGATCCTCGGCTCCGTGCCAGCCTCTTGCAAGCTCTGCATCGAGAAGAAGCTCGAGACAATCTAATACCCACAATCCCCCTCTGCCTTTACCTCAGATCTAGTTTGCAAGCAAACCAATCTACATAAAAGCACATTCATGCTTACACACATAAACATATCTAAACAGACACATATAAACATATATGTGTATACCAACTATGTACACAGAATAATAGCAGTAGCAAAAAATGCTTCTGGCCAGGCATCAAAGAACGTTCTTCCTAAGGGTGGGAGGGTGGGACTGTAAGAACAAAGGCGAGATGAACACTCCACATGGAACGAAATTGTCCCCCCAGGATATAACATCCTGAGACAAGACCGCTTAAGCAAAAAAGGTGGCGGAGTAGCTATACTCTATAAAATAGGCCTACAATTAAGCATAACAAATCATTCCCTTTTAACAAACACACATGCAGAATTAATTATCTCAAAACTTCAAATCAATCCTCATAAAACCATAAATATTATCTGTACCTATATTCCCCCAGGCAATAACACTATAATATTAGAAGACCTACTAAACTGGCTTTCTTTGAATCTCCACCAAGAAACAATACTCTTAGGAGACCTAAATATTGATTGGAACTTATGCGAACATAATAATCCACCTACTTTTATTAATCTGCATGGCTTCACTCAACACATAAACATCCCTACAAGAACTAACAAACAGAGTAACAACGAAACTGTACTTGATTGGATCTTAACAAATAGTCCACAACTACAATATACAACAGGTACTCTTCCAGATGATCTCAGTGATCACTCCCTAACCTATATCATCAGGCATAAAACCAGCTTATCTATCCCAGCTCAAGTTCGAATAACCCGTTGCAAAAGAATTTTGACCCTACCCTGTTTCATAATGAACTTATGCAAATTAACTGGTCACCTCTAAAATCCCTCCCAATAGATGAAGCTGTTAATCACTTCAATAATACCTTTCTCACCATCCTAGAACATCATGCTCCCTTGCGTTCCATTCGTATGAAAGCTAAGACAGCACAATGGCTCTCTAACAAAACTAGGCAACTAATTCTTAATAGAAACAAAGCTTGGAAAAAATGGCATACCACTAAAAATTTAACTGATCATCTCTCTTTTAAACAAAAAAGAAATATAACAAAACAAGCCATACTTCAGGATAAAAGAAACTACTACACTCAATTACAACAATCTTCCCTCCATCAACCACAAAAATTTTGGACCGCTATTAATACTCTTTTATCCCTGGTAAAGCTGCCACTCCAAAACCATCAGACTCCAACTCCAACTCCCCCACAGAAATAGCTAATGCCTTCAACACCTTCTTCACTTCAGCCATTCAAAAGCTAGCAAACCAACAAAGCCCTGATACCTCTAAACTATCTATGCCTAGCTCTACACCCCACCCCCATTTAACATCCAACCCATACCTACTTCCTACATTTTATCCCTACTTCAAAAACTCAAGCCAACAACCCTTCAGCCGACAAATTACCTGCAGAGTATCTCCAACTAGGTGCCAAGGCTATAGCTTATCCCATCTCTCTATTAATTAACAGGACTATAAAAGAATATACTATCCCTTCAACCTGGAAAATCTCACACATTATCCCACTCTTCAAAGGAGGTGACTCTTTGGAGTATTCTAATTTCCGCCCTATAGCACTACTATCTCCTCTTGCAAAAATAATGGAGAAATGTGTACACAAACAGCTACTAAATCACCTATTAAGCAACAATCTCCTAGCTAGCTGTCAACATGGGTTTCGCCCATTCCATAGTACTACCACCGCCCTACTATCCTTCATTGACTCTATCAACATAAATCGCAACAATAACACTCCTTCCTCCGCTTTCTTTGTAGACCTGTCAAAAGCCTTTGACATGGTTAACCATCAACTTCTACTACACCGCTTAAAGTCCCTCTCTTGACAACAAGGCCTTGAGTTGGTTTTCATCCTATCTTGAAAATCGCAAACAGGCAGTCCTCTGGGATAACCATCTCTCTGATCTTCTCCCCACCTCCATAGGAGTCCCTCAAGGATCCATCCTAGGTCCTCTTCTATTTTCCATTTTTATAAATGATCTGCATCTAGCCACTCCTCTATCTACTTGTATTCAATATGCTGATGACACAACCATCATTTGCTCCAAAACCCAGACTGAACTTCACCTGCTAACACAAAACACCTTCACCACCATCGAACAATGGTTCTCCAACCACTGCCTCCTCCTAAACCCCAAGAAAACCAAACTACTGATCTTTCCACCCACTCACCTATCTCCCTATTGACTTCACACTTACATCTAACAATGGCACACTTATTGCTCCAGACCAAACAACTAAACTATTGGGTATTACTATCGACAACCAACTAAAATTTGACTTTCATATCAACTCCACCATAAAATCAACTAACAGGAAACTTGGATCTCTATATAGAATCAAATCTTTCTTAACATCTGAAGCTAGAACTATCATAGCTAGAACCCACTTAATCTCTACCCTATTATATGCTTCTTCTATATACACTAACCTTTCAAAGTATAACCTTAAGAAACTAGCCATGTCATACAACAACATAGCCAGATTTGCCACTGCCTCTCCATATAAAACTCACCACTGTTTGAATCTTTTAAAACTAGGTTGGCTGGAATTACCCCACCTCATACAATACTACCAACTCACAATTGCACATAAAGTCCTTTATCACCCTGAAAACACACCAATGCTCTCTACACTCATAACACCCTATCACAATATGAGGCATCTCCGTTCCTTCAACAAAACTCTGATAAAACTTCTAAATCAAACAATGTTGCAGGAGATTCTATATTTTCCAACTCAATTGGCAAAATTTGGAATCAACTTCCACCAGACCTCACAACACTGACTTCTATTCCACTATTTAAATCCAATCTAAGACTCTACCTAAACAACCACAGGCTATGCTCCTGTAACGACCCTGGGTAACCTTTCTCACTCACCCTGCTTCCCTCTTTACTCTTCACCTGGCCTTCTTCATCATGTCTCCAGCTTACTTAACTTTCGCTCTGTTTAATCTATCTCTCTATCCCTCTTTATTCATTCATATTTCTTAACCTAAATACTGATGTCTTTGAATAACACACCTTAACCTAGCATTTTTATCCAACCTAGACTTCTGTTTGGCCTCACATAGAAATCAATTTCTGATATACCCTGTAATTAACCTATGACATTCTTATTATTTTATATTTTTATTCTTAATATTATTGTATAAGTTTTTGTATATTTTTTATCTTGTTAAGTAGTAGTTAGTGGAGCTTTTCTCCTCGGGCCTCCACTGAAAATGGACTTGTATCCAGTTGGACTAGCCCGGTTAACAAATGTAAAATAAAATAAATAAAATAAACTTCTATATGTGATAGTGTTCAATCTCGCCGTTTGTTCTTACACATGGGTAGCGTCCCTAGCTCCTTGATCCTGAGGAACTCACGGGAGGACGTTCTTGAGCACAGTGGAACCAAAGGTTGCCCTGTCCCTAGAAACCTTGTCTACTTTATAATGAGAAATAAATGTATGTGGCTTAGACCAGGTAGCAGCCGCACAAATAGCATCCAGAGGTAGGCGAGCTGCATGAGCCAAAGACGTAGATATCGATCTTGTGGAATGTCCTTTGGGTTTGTGTAAAAGGGGTTGATCTGCAGAATCGTAGACATAGATTATACAATCCGTTAACCATTTAGAAAGAGTTCTTTTGGTAACTGCAAGTCCTTTCCTGCTATCAGCAAAAGCCACAAAGAGTTGATCTGTTTTCCTGTGATCTTTTGTTCTATCCAAATAAAACCTTAGCTGTCTGTGAACATCTAATTTGTGTAACATATACTCCATTTTGTTGGAGTGGTTTTGAAGAAAGTGGGTAATTCAATGGACTGATTAATATTGTTAATGGAACATACTTTAGGGAGGAAGGATGAATTGGTTCAAGAGAAACTCTGTCAGAGTGAAAGATCAAATAAGGGTGCTTGATGGAGAGAGCCTGAAGTTCAGACACTGCCTAGCAGAAGTAATGGCTACCAGAAAGAGAGTTTTCCAGGACAAAAATTTTAATGGGCAAGAAGAGGCAGGTTCAAAAGGGGGCAACATTAATTTAGATAGCAACAAGTTTAGACTCCAAGGTGACGAGGAGATCTGACCGGTGGTCTAATATGAAAAACTCCTTTTAAAAGGCTTTACAAAGTCTGTGAGCCATAACAGGAGCTCCACATTCTTCCACATGGAAATTGAAATGGCAGCCAATTGAACTTTTAGAGTAGCAGGAGAAGCACCCTGATGAAATAAGTCTGTTAAGAACTCTAATATCTTATTCAAAGGAGCTATAAAGGGATCCACATGGTGTGTCTTGCCCAGAATACAAACCGCTTCCATTTGCTAGTATATGTTTTCGTAGTGGAAGCTTTATGCGAAGCCACTAATATATCCTGGACTGCTGGTGACAAAAGATCAGACCTGGCTAAGTTAGAATTGGAGCAGCCAAGCTGCTAGATGGAGTGACAGGAGCGGGATGGGGAACCCCTGACGAGTGAGTCAATAGATCTGGCTCTGGGTCCAGAATCCAGGGTCCCCGAATGCAGTGTATTTTCAGGAAGGGAAACCAAATTTGACGAGGCCAGAATGGAGCAATGAGGATTATCGTCCTGTGTAGGTTCCCGGCTTTCTGGAGAAACTTCGATATCAGAGGAAATGGGGAAATGCGTATAGGAGTCCCGGGGCCAATCAGAAACCAGTGCGTCCCTGGGGACTTCCCTGGAGGGGTAATAGGGCAAAGTAGCTCCTGCATTTGGCATTCATTGGAGACGCAAACAGGTCGCAGGAAGGCTGGCCCCACGCATGAAAAATCCTTTCCGCCACTGACTGTTTTAGAGACCACTCGTGCGGTAACAGAATTGCTCTGCTCAGCCTGTCGGCTATGACGTTGGATGACCCCGGGATGTGCGTTGCTATTAGAAAGCGACCCGTGGACTCCGCCCACTGCCAAATTCTCATGGCCTCTCTGCATAGTTGATAGGACTTGGTTCCCCTTGTTTGTTTATGTACCAGACTACCGACATGTTGTCCGCCTGAACTGCAATAGTCCCTAGAGGAAGGAGGGAGCAAAGTGTTGCAACGCTAGAAACACTGCCCTCAACTCTAGAACATTGATGTGCAGATTGTACTCCAAATTGGTCCATTCGCCTTGGACTGTCTGTCCCTGAAAGATGCCCCCACCCTATCAGGGAAGCGTCCGTGGTCACCGTAACTGTGCCCGTGGGTAGCACAAACGGCCTCCCCTGGGAAAGGTTGCACGTTTGAAGCCACCAGTTTAGATCTGTTTTGCAAGTCTTTGTTATAAGAATCTCGTGTGTTAGAGGTAGTTGTTGAAATGACCATTGAGCAAACAGTAGCCATTGTAGGACTCTCATGTGCAGCCTTCCCAGGGGAATTGCAATAAGGGAGGCTGACATGAGGCCCAACACCTTCAGTACTAGTTTTGCAGGAGATTTCCTTGACAAGAGTAGAAGACGATGTGAGTCTGCAGTGATAATATCCTTTCTGGGGAGCTTCAGAATTAATTGACGGTGTTTAACTCTGCTCCTATGAACAAGATATTTTGTGATGGCTGAAGTAAGGATTTTCCGAAATTTACGGAGATCCCTAGGTGAACACACAGTTGAAGAACATAGTCTCTGGCCTGCAGTAGTTGACGCCGGGTGGTGGCCGAAAGGAGCCAGTCGTCCAGATACGGAAACACCTGGAATCCCTGACGTCTCAAGTGAGACGCTACCACTGCCATACATTTGGTGAAGACCCTGGGGCTGAGGTCAGACCAAAGGGCAGGGCTCGAATTGAAAGTGACTGGCTCCCAGCCGAAGCGCAAATGATCTCTGGATGCCCTGGCCATTTTGATGTGGTAGTATGCATCCTCTAGATCTATTGAGCACATCCACTCGTCCTTCTGTAAGAATGGAAGGATCGATTGAAGCGTGACCATTCGAACTTTTCTTTCTTGACGAAAGTATTGAGGTAGCTTAGGTCTAGAATGGGCCTCCAGTCCCCTGTTTTCTTTGGAACTATAAAGAACCTTGAGTAAGTCCCGAATCCTTGCTGGTCCGCTGGGACTGGCTGGATGACTTTTTTCTAGCAGCTTTGAAATTTCTAAAGCTGCTGGCTCTCGCAGATGGGGCGGTACATCTGGGAGTCTTTTCTTTGGAATGGGATAGGATAGGAAGGGTATGGAGTAACCTCTGGTAACTACGCTTTTTACCCACTTGTCTGTAGTTATACCTTGCCAGGCCTGAGGGTATAAAGCTAAGCGACCCCCGACTGCCTCCAGAGCAGGACAGTCGGGCCTCCTCTCAGGAGTGCTGGAAAGGTTTACCAGGGAGTGTATCCCTGTCACCTTGATGTTGCGGACCCGCTCTGCCGCCAGGGCGGCGTCTTCCACCTCTGCCCCCTCCTCTGCCTCTAGAGGGAGCATCACCCTGTGTGCCTGAGAAAGACCCTTGGGGTTTTCGAAACCACATTTTCCCACCGCGTTGCCCTTTGGGGTACGGTCTAGTTGGGGTGGAAAAACGGACTCCGACAGCAGACAGAGTCTTTCCCTCTTGTTCACACCGGGTAAGGGTCTCCTTTACCTTGGGGCCAAAAAGAGTGGCACCGTCAAATGGGGCGTTTGTAAAGGAAGACTTGAAGGCTTCCGCAAAGGAGCATAGGCGCATCCAGGATTGTCTACGAAGAGCAATCGCTGAAGCTGCTGCCCTACTCGAACCTTCGGCTGCGTAAGAAATCAGCCTCATGGACGAGTTAACAATCGATGTTAGGGTATTAAGTTGCGCTGTCACTTTCTCTGAGACAGCTGCATCTGTAGTACCCTGGAGGGTATCTCCCAACTCTTTGACTAGATCCCTCTGCAGATGTGTAAAATGGGTCAAATAGTTCAGGGACCGCATGGAAAAAGCCGCTGAACTAAAAATGCGCTTCCCATATCTATCCATCGCCCTAGAATCTTTATTAGGCGGATGGACAGACGAAGAAGACTGCGACATCTCCTTTTCGTGGCTGCAGCCACCACCATAGCGTCTACTGGAACTCCTTTTGTAAGGTAGGACTTATCCTGAGGTGCTGTGATGTACTTGTTCGGTTTCCTTGGAACAGGTTCCACTGTGTCAGGAGCCTCCCACGCCCTTCGAGCAATAAGTTCCATTAGTTCGTCGAAGGGCGGAGTGACCCAGGAGGAGGAAGGGCGAGCACCAAATGCCTTCAGCAGAACTGACTCATCCTCAGAAGGGGGAAGGGACTGCCAGTCACCTCTCTGTTTCAGGATCTCCAAAATGTCTGAAAAAGAGACATCTTCTGAAGGTGACTTAGGGGACTCCTCTGACTCATCTAAGTCAGTATCAGATGTTATGGATTCCTGTGGAGAATCCAAGTGTCTCCTCTTACACAGTCTCTTCCTAGGGACTTCCTCGTGGGAAGCATCCGAAGAAGCCTGGAGGAAGAGGGGGCAGGCTCCAGGGGTGGCTGAGGCACTGGTGCCCGACGCTTGGATGTGGCCGTGGGTGCAGATGAAGACAAAGGCCCTTTATGGGGAGGAGAAACTGCTTCCACTGATGTGGTTGTCTGGGTAGACAACACCTTCCTCATCAGGTCGAACGCCCCGGTCCCGCATCGAAGAGTCCCCGGTTCAAGAAATGGGAAGAATCCCGACACGGGCACCGAAGGCATCGACCCGAGGACGGAGCCGAATCGATCCGTGCGAGGCCCGAGGGGAGAGTCGGAACAGACACGCCGGTTCGACTCGGCCCCGGAACCAAGAACAGACCGTCGGCTCCGAGACTCCGGTACCGGGTCCGACGGAGTCGAGGTGAGGGGAACAGACCGAGAAAAGGACGGTTCTGGACCCGAGGGCTCCACAATCAGCAGATCAGCCTCTTCCGCCTCCAAAGACTGAATCGGTCTCGGAGGAGGAATGGATGGAGATACAGGAAGGCCTTCAAGTTTCGACACCAACTGGGTGGAAACCGAAATAAGTTTAGAGAGGGCCGAATGCTCCAACAACTTCTGCACCACGCGATCCACATCGACATCCGAAAGTTTGGAGGAAGAACGGGTCGAAGGAACCGAAGACGGAGCCGACCTCAATATGGCCGAAGGAGGGAGCTCCATCACCGGTTCCAAGACTCGAGGCTCAGGAACCGACACCAGTTGAACACTTGGCCCCGAAGTCTGTGGAACCGGTGATCTAACCTTTGAAGAAGAGCTCGGAGCCGATGACTTAGGCTCCGACGTCTTCGATTCCTTAGAGGACTTCGATGCCTGGTCAGAAGCATCCAAAGCCTCTTGGAAAGCTGGTTTCAGTAGACCTCTGTCCATCAGTTTCCTGCGCCTATCTGTCATGACCCTCCCACTAAAAGAGTGACAGATGGAGCAATCCTCTTGTAAGTGAAGAGGGCCAAGGCAGTAGACGCAGGAACTGTGGTTGTCAGTGACCGACATTTTCTGGCCACACTGACAACGTTTGAAACCAGACTTTAGCTTTCTCCGACATAGTATAACAATATATAACTACAGAAAAACACAGTCAATCCGAGAAAAAAGTCACAATCAGGTTAATGTCAAATCCGGTTAAATTGTCTCAATATGGTAGATGTGAAGGGAGTAGGCCCCGATACAAAAATACCGAAAATAAGGTTAACGGTACCAAGGAATTACGGAACCACAACACAATCACACTTGTTAATACAGATAATATCAACTAGAATATATTTCTTAATAAAATACAACAAAAAAAAGTTATATCTTAGCTTAGAAACTCTCGAGCTAGCTCCCAACAATGCGTATGCAGCAGCGGCAAACTAGATCTGAGGTAAAGGCAGAGGGGGATTGTGGGTATTAGATTGTCTCGAGCTTCTTCTCGATGCAGAGCTTGCAAGAGGCCGGCACGGAGCCGAGGATCGGCTCCGAACCCATGTGTAAGAACAAACGGCGAGATTGAACACTATCACATCAAAGGATAACAATCTCTCTCTCTCTCCCTCTCTCTCTCTCTAATACGCTGGTTAAAGGATAGCACACAATACCACTTTCAAAATGAAGTGTGGATTGTTTCTATGGAACACTACAGCATTCTGAAAGACCAAACAAGAATTCCAACAGTCTTCAATTACTCAGAGATCCTATATTTGGGAATAACGGCCAACAATAACAACATCTTAGAACAGATGAACTTCTTATCCAGTAAACCTAAATGTCTGAATGAAGGAGAGGCAAGCCTGTTTATCAGAAAAATTCAAGTCCCAAGGTAGAGAAGACAGCTTCACTCTTCAAAAGATAGGCACATGTGTAAAACACCATTAAGGAACTAGTTTAAAACCCACGTGACCCAGACCCTGTGGCAGAGAGGGATAAAGTGCTGACTACCAACCATAAAATCACAAACTGTCCAAGTACTACTTTAAAAAAAAAAAAAAACAAACAATTCACTTGGATGTTTAACTTGCATTAATTTTATTATTAAACCAGCTAAGTGCTTTCACCCTATACACCATGGGAACTTCCTCAGTTAAAAATCACACTACCAGTGAGCCCACTTATATCATAATGGACCAATCAAGTAAAAACAACCCTGACTGGTTCACTGCATGTGCTTTTAAAAACAATGACATCATTATTCCTGTGGATGTTACACTGGTACCTATTTTACCCATTACAATTCATAAAATTCACAAAAATGAAAGATAAAATTAAACATGCACAATCGTATAAAATAGTAGCTCTAGGCCACAAAACACTAGAAATGGAAATATGGTCATTTATCCCTGGTTTCACTCTGGCATTTAAGCTTCGTTGCCAAGCCAATTGCTTTAGCTCTACCAACGTATCAAAGTTGCCACTCCACTCATTTAAGTTGACCTTATCTATAACAAAGAAAATACATTTGTTTAAACAGCTAGCAGCATCCCTGCTCAGAGTACTTGTGAACAAGTTCTTCCCAGTGTCATAAAATGCTCTTTATTCCATTTTGAAGCCTTCTAGACATCTTTCCCACACAAAGTCAGATAGGAGGTAGAGGTTGCCAAATAAACAACTCCATACTTTTCACAATTATAAGGCCCCGGGCAAGCTATAGTCTTCTCATTGTGAAAGACACTCAGATAAGGCCCATCATCAACAAATCTACAGTATTTGCATCTGCCACATTTACTCATCCTTTCCCCTTAAATGACAGAGTCTAGTTTGGAAAGTCCTCACTACACCTCGGATGACTACTATTCAACTAGCACCCCAAGCACTGGAAGGATTTACTGATTGATGCTCGCTTGCTCATCATGGGGAGGCAACTTAGCTCACTGTACTGGTGACATCTGCAGGAATGCAAGTGTACTGCAAGCAGAATGAAGAGTCTGGTAGGTCCAAACTGCAAGTAGTGTGAGAGTTGGTGGGGAGGTTGTGCAAATGTACCTCCTGAGGCACTACAGCATAGTTCAAAGGCTGTTGAAAGGAAGGCGATAATACAGTTCACAGTACAGTAGAATGGCACACTCCCTAACAAGTGGGCTCTCACCTCCAATGAGGAACAAGTGGGCCAGAAGATTCCCAACTGATGATGGAACAAATGGGTCAAATTATGTGCCACTGGGCGAATTCTATAAACATCCCCCATCAAAAAAAGGCTGTTTGCTAACTGTGTGCTGTAATGACATCTAAAAGCTCAGACATTGCAAGTGTTCTGCAAGGTGGAAGGGTAACACAGGAAAAGTGCTCATTATCTGATTTAGGAATGACAACACTTTTCTGAGGTGCATCAAAACTGAAAGTGAGAATATTTATGTAATGGGAGTACAGAGGCAGAAAAAGGTTTGCACCTTGCAAAAATATATTTTTTAATTAATTAATAATGCACATCTGCATGAATACTCAGTGAATTTGAATATATATGTATAGTACATACATGTACCTGAATTATCAGATTTATAGTTAGAACTTGTGTATTTTGAGCCAATATAATTGACCCATTGTGACATATTACAATGACCCTCCCTGATGAAGACAGGGTTAAAATCTTTTCATCCTAATCAACTGACAAATCCCCCTACGTCTGATGCACAACTCGCTCAAGCGAATGTTGTTCTTGTAGTGAACTTTTAAAACCTGATCCTAAGTCCCAAAGCTAGTTATAGCTAAATCTTTAAGAACTAGATGTGAAGCCTCAAGACCCTGGGATACAGAACACCTGTGCAAGATGGCATAAGAAGGTGAGTTGTAATTCAAAGTGACTGAGATGGATGAGGCAACTGTACTAAAACATGAAACCAGATGTAACAAAAGGAGCCACAAGAATCATCTTTATAGGATTCCTCTGAGTTTAGAGTAAAAAAATCTCTGAATAAAAGTCAGGGGAGAAGGTTCGGAGATTAAATTCTCACTCCACGACTGGACAAAACATTGCAAGAGGAAAAACGTTAATACAGACTTGTCATTCTTGGGGAGTGTAGTGGTTAAGCCTGCTGTGTGAATGCCACCTGAAAGATGTGACCTGGTGCCAAAAAAGCACAGAATGGATGAAGACTGGTGCTAGAGCTTAATAAACAGCATGAAAGCAGTGCAGTTAGAGGTGGTGTACTCCAGTGCACATCACTTGTCCAGCACTGCAGACCCTTATCATGGTGAAGTATCAAAGGGAACGGGCACAAGACAACAATACCCAAACCACATCACGAAAGAAAACTGTAGGAAATAACACAGTTACTGGCCATAAGGGGGTGGGAGCTCAGTATCAGTGAAGGGGACAATAACAAATATACTAAAAAATGAAAAACATCCTTTGGAACTATCATCCAAAAGGGTCAAGTCCTCTAAATTTAAAAAGGGAATAAAACATGAACAGT
This sequence comes from Protopterus annectens, assembly GCF_019279795.1. Lineage (NCBI taxonomy): Eukaryota > Metazoa > Chordata > Ceratodontiformes > Protopteridae > Protopterus > Protopterus annectens. The sequence continues at coordinate 1,131,916,584 of NC_056747.1, forward strand.
TAGCATTCTGACTTTTAGGTACTGAATAAAGACATTAAAATCACAGAGATCCACTACTTGTCTTGGTCTCCTCTGTTTTTAGAGATGCAAAAAAAAAAAAAAAATAAAATAATAATAATTCTGGAATAAAGGAACCCTTTTTCCTCCAGGGAAACATTTCTAATGCCTTTTTCTGTAAAAGTAGTACTTTCTCTTCAACTAGCACTGATGCTTCAAGGCCACAGGAGGAGGTGCTGACCTACAGCAAAGTAATCGCACATCTGTGTGACATTAAGTATGATAAGCAGATTTTCCTTAAACAACTTCAGCAAAACTCAGAACATATATGAAAGAGCAGACATTCTAAATCAATCAACTGAAATGACACACAAATAAGGTTGCATCCTTGATAGATATTAAGACTGAGTTATCTTTTCTACAGACTAGAATTCTGCATCTTTTGTCCTGAAAGCTTCTGTATTCAGGGAAAGATACACACTCATAACAATGCATACCACGATCTCATGTGTGAACTACATATGCACAATTACCCCCCCCCCCATGCCCACCAGTTTGAGAATTTGCTCCCCCAATACCACAAAGGGATGTACGCTCTATTTATGTAACTGCGAATTGAGCTATAAGGACCCATTTTAGTCACTTCCTGTGATGACCACCACCAAAACTAGCCATCAGAACAGACTAAACCACATCAATACACATATATAAATAGATGCTAGTCAAAATATTGTGAACTACAGTACAATTTCAAAGGCAAATCAAGAAAAAAAATCAATATTTATACAAATAAATAGTAACTTTTAATCTGACATTTCAGAGGGGGCAAAGTTAAAAAAGATGGACAGAAATTAGCAAACTGCAAAAGTGCAAATTACTAAGCATATTTACAGTCAACATGTCAAAAGATGAAATGAACATGTTAGTTAATGCAGTGATTTCCTACAAGAAAACATACATTTTGTTACAGTAAAGTAATGACAAGATTAATGCTAATAGGCAGAAAAGAGAAGTGGTTTGAAAACTGGACAAGAAAAAAGTACTATTGTGTGCACTTACCATAAATATAGATTTTCGGGTGTATTCACTGTTGCAGCCCTGACTTGTGGGATTTCCCTCCATATGAGGCCTTGGCCAGTCAGACTACCACAGACTCTTTTTCAAACCACGATACTCGGACACCAACTAATCCACAAGAAATCCACTAGACCACTGAGTTCCTCTGTACAAAAAGACTTTATTCAGATAAAACGCTTGTTTAAAAACGCTTTTTGTCCGACAGAATCGTTGGACTTCTTCAGACAAAAGAAAAATGTTTGATACCATTCAAATCACGTTTAAATAACCTCTGTCATGTCACCAAGACTTGAGAATGAATTCAGTTCCAGCCGTTCCACTCTCCTTTGCTTGCTGATTTTATCACCCCTCCATTCCACTCTGTGGTCTGCAGTACTGCTAATGTACTGGGTAATACTTCTGGTGACAAGTCTCAACCAGCGCTAGTAATCCAAAAAGCAGGGCAAAAAAAAAAAGCTTCCACACTCCAAAATGCTTTTATTCCACGTAGAACAGCTAAAAACTGCTTCAGCCAAATGCAGTTCATAAAAAGGCAACACAGTAGTTAAAAGTAATCCAAAAAGATAAGTGCTCTCGTCCCACTAACATATAAAAAGGAGCAGACTCCTTTTCCCGCCTCCAGGAGCTGGCAAATGCCCAATCTGATGTCACTACACTTGGGTATAAAGGGAGTTGGATGACGCCATGATCTACTTTCTTGCCCTCAGTACGTAGAAGCCCCCCTAGCATGTCCCTGAGATCAGGGGTCTGAGACTGCGGATTCCAGAACAGTAGAAAAGAGGGAAGGGGAGGGGATCATCCAGAGTTAGAGGGTGTATGGCCTAACCCCTTCAGAAGATAAGCAGGGAAGGAGGGAGGGAAATAATATTGCAACAGTGAATACAACTGAACATCTACATTTGTGGTAAGTGTACACAACTGTACTATGTTCACCACATTTCACTGTTGTAGTCCTGACTTGTGGGATGATTCCCAAAGATGAAATAAGGGAAGATGGAAGAATTAGGGAGAGGCAAAGATGCCCTGCAAAATGGCAGTGGCAAATCCTGCTCTGAATTTTGAAAAGGCAGGAAGATGATAGTGTTTAGTATACGTATGCAGAGAGGACCAAGTAGCTGCTTCCAAAATCTGCTTAGTGCCCACCCCTTTCAGGAAGGCAGTAGAGGTAGCAGTGGCCCAAGTTGAGTGTGTCCTTACAGCTACAGGAGGCTTCTTACCATGATGGCTGTTGCAAAAGGAGATAGAGTGGGAGAAACATTTGGATATGGTTTGTTTGGAAACTGATTTCCCTTCAGAAGAATTAGCAAAAGCTACAAAGAGTTGGTCTTATTTTCTGACATTTTTGGTTATACAAGTGTTAACACAGTTGCCAATGTACATCCAAAGAATGAAAGATCCTCTCTTCCTTGTTTTGGGGTTTGGGGAAGAATGTAGGCAAATGTATGGATTGATTTAATAAAGTTTCTTTTACCACCTTGGGCATAAAGGAAGGGTTAGTCCTGAATGAGAGACTGTCTGGATGGAGGATGAAGAAAGGTTCCACATACAACAGCCTGAAGCTCAGACATCCTTCTGGCTGAGGTAATGGTTAGTAGAAAGGTAGTCTTCCAGGTCAGTAATTTTAACTCAGTGGAAGCAGCTTGTTCAAAGGATGGGAGGGGCAAGATTCTCCAAAACAAAACTGAGCGACTGGAGGCTTTCCTGGGAGGCCTACTGTGGATAATTCCTCTCAGAAACTGTTTCTTGAGGGTGTGTGAAAAGAAAGGAGGCTGAGAAGACAGATATGCAGATATAACTGAAGCATGGATTTTAATGGAGTACGAGAGACCTCTTTCAAAAAGGCCAAATAAATATGACAGGATGAAAGGCATATGAGCTAGAAAAGGTTTTTGTCCCTTTTATCTGCACCAAAGAGTGAATCTTTTCCATTTGGCGGAGTAAGATTTCCTAGTGCTAAGTCTCCTGGCCTCTCTTACAATGTTCAGGACCCGTTTGTCAAGAAGTGGTTCTTTCCACGGGATCAAGGTATCATCCATGCTAACAATGCGAGTATCTGTAGGTTGGGGTGCATTATCTTGTAAGTCCACTCTCTGTGGCTGTCATGGCTGGTTAGGCAGGATAGTATAAGGTACCAGTGCTGCATGGGCCAATCTGGGGCTATAAGAATTACTCTTGGCCCCTCTTCCCCTATCTTTAGGGATACCATGGGAAGCAGTGGTTTTGGAGGGAAGATATAGAGAAAAAGGCCTGTCCAAGTGACAGAGAAGGCAAGTGTCTTCCAGGTTGACTTAATTTTGTTCCTGGCATAAAACTTTTTCAAGTGAGCATTTTCTTTAGTGGCAAAAAGGTCCATTAGTGGCACACCTCACTTTTTGGCTATGCTGAGAAAGACTTCCCGATGCAGTTGCCACTCATTGGGGTCTAACAGGCTCCTGCTGAGGAGATCCGCTAGCTGATTGCTTTTTACCAGTAGGTACTGTGCCATTTCCAAACATCCATGGCTAGGTGGCAAAGCAGGTAAGAGTTTATGTACCACATAACCATGGTATTGTATGTTTTCACCAGGAGGACTCCAGGTTTCCATTTCATTCAAAAAGCAGAGAGATCTTTTTGCACTGCCATAAGTTCTTTTAAATTTGTGTTTGTGTCTGAACTTGGGAGTCCAATCTGCCTTGAGTCAGGAAGCTGTTGAAATGGGCCTCCAAAGCTATTTCTCATGCATCTGTTGTAAGAGTTGGTTCCTGAGGGGTGAACCTGAAGGGGAGGCCCAGACTGAGGGAACATGCTTGGGACCACCAGGCAAACTCCTTCCTGAGGCAAGGGAGCAGTTCTATTTTGAAGGTGGGAGACTGTGAATGTTGGCACCACACATTTTTGAGGTACCAGTGATGTTTTCTTACGTGCAGTCTGGCTAGTGGGATCATAAGGTTGCAATAGGCCATGTAACCCAGGGCCCTCAGATACTCCCTGGCTGTAAGGTAATCCCTGACTAAGATTTTCTTAAAATACAGGGTCATGAAGAAGACTTTGTCAAGACGTAAGAAGGCCTTCTGAAGAGATGAGTCCAAGTCCCCCACGAACACAATCCTGTTGTGGGGTCTGTCTGTCAGATTTTTGTGCAATGACAGTAAACCCCATGCAGGTTAGAAGATTTTGGGTGTAAAGCAACTCTGCTCTGAGATTTTCTTGGTGTGTTGCCTGGAAAAGGTAATTGTCAAAGGAAGGGTAAATTTGAATTCCCTTTGTCCTGCAAAAGACTACCACTGGTGCTAGGCATTTTGTGAAGACTCCGGGAGCAGCAGACGAGCCGAAGGGCAGAGCACAGAACTGACAGTGTCTTGTACCTGTTCTGAAAGGCAATAAGCTTCTGTGTGATTCCTCTATATAAATATGGAGGTAGGCATCTTTTAGGTCTAGGGTAACCATGAAGGCAATGGGGGAGATCATAGGTAGGAGTTTTTGAAGACTTGGCATTTTAAATTTGGAACCTGTAAGAATCGATTGAGCCTTGACAGGTCCAAAATTGGCCTCCAGGTGCCTTCGTTTCTGGGTAGAAGGAAGAGTCTGGAATAAAAGCCTCTGCCTTGTATGTGTTCTGGTACAGGTTCCACAGAGCCTTGTGCGTGCAGTATCTCTAGCTGGGTCAAGGCCTTGGATTTTTGGTTTGTAGGAATGTCTGGGAAGCCTGAGTGAACAAAAGTTTTTTTTAACTTGAATTTCTAACCCTTTGAAATAATCTTTAGCACCCATTGGTCCTTGGCAATGAGAATCCAGTTCCTTAGAACAGTAATAACCTCCTCCCAGACTGGGTGGGGGGTGGGGAGGGACAGGGGAAAGCAGTATATGCATGAGTCATGGCTGTTCCCTGCTAGGGGCCTGGGGATGAGAACCCCCTGGTCTGTTGAAGTCCGTTTGCCATTCTTTTTGCTGTTGGTGCTGTTTTTGTCTCCTTTCCTTACAGGGTTTTCTTTGTCTAGGCTTAGATTGGGAGCTGGAAAGGACCTATGCTCAGTGGGGTAATTCGCCAAAATGAGGAGGCTGGACCCGAAGAAACTCCTTGACTATTTGCATGGACTTGGCCTTATCTTTCATTTTCTTAATAACAGCTCCAGCCTTGGGACCAAAGAGAAAGTCTCTAATATTTGTCTAACAGTGCATCAAGGAGACTAGATTTGATGTGTTCTGGGAGGGACTGTTCCCTCAGCCAAGCACGTCTTCTGATGACGGATCTTGTGGCTGCTGCCCTGCTGGAGGCTTCCACGTCAGCATAGCCTTAGTGCAGAGAATATTTAGCTACTTGAGAACAGGAGTTGCAAAAATCTAATAATTCCTTTGAGAAGCTGTTGTTTTTAATGACCATCAATTTCTGTCTCATTTGCTCAAGAACAATTTCTTGGTACTTGCCCATATGAAACTGGCAGTTCAAAGCCCTCATGACAAGGTTAGAAGAGCTGTAGACTCTCTTTCCAAATCTGTCTAAGGCCCTGCTCTCCTTGTCAGTAGGCAAAGGATTTTTGGAAGAGCTAGCTTTGCTCCCTTAGGCCCTGGAGCCAATGTTTTTTCCTACCACAGGGTTCTTAAAGAGATGTCTGTGGGAATCTAGAACCCTGTAAAATTTATCAGGTTTTAGACAAGCAGGGGGCAGAGAGTTTTGGTTGCAAAGAAGAATCATGGAAGGCATCGTCTACCATCCCTAAGACAAGATGTATGGCAAAGGGTTTGTGCTCAGGGAGACTGAGAAATTCCCTACTCCTTTGCTTTAATTGTAGGTAGTCTTGAGCTTTCCACTTGAAGTGTTTCCTCAAGGTATCTTAAATTTCCCCAAAGGAAATGTACTTGGGGGGGGGGTGATGCAAGGTTCTCCTCTATGTCAGAATCCTGCATTGGAGGCAATGGAAACATCTTCTTTAGAGGAGGATTCCCCCGGTCAAATTCATCATCTGAGCCTAAAGAATCAGAAAATTATTTTAGAGGGCTGTCTCTTTTTCTTTCAATCTGGTGAGGATCCGGAGGTGGTGGTGTGTGTGTGTGGGGGGGGGGGGTTGTCTGGATCTAACCAGTTATATCAAATCCTTGGCCAAACTGACAAAGTCTTGTTGGTAGGCCTAGGAGTGGGAGCTGGTAGGCCTATGCTGAGACAGAGTGGGGATAGCTATCTTGGGAGCGGTCTTTGGTTTTGGTCTATGGACGACCTCTGCCCCTGGATGGACAACCAACTCCCACAAGCAAAAGGTGGAGGTAATGTCTTGAAGATGCAAGGAACCGTTGTCAGTCTTGGAATGGTCGTCAGAAGCCGGAGACTGCACAGTGTTCCCGGGCCCAACCAATGACCGGAGTCCCTCAGCTTGAAAAGAAGCTGAGGGACTGGAAAACATATTGGACTCTGAATGGGTCTCAATAGAGGCCTGTGCCACCACCTCAGTCACAGAAGTGGGCTGGGAAAGTACCTCAACTTCTTTAATAATAAAAGCCTAGGAGGACTGGCCAAAAGCAGTCATGTGTCTGAGACCCTAAACCTGAAGCGCTTTTCTTTTTTCCAACCAGGGAGACCTACTTCAGCTTGACCAGCGGATGCCACAGTATGCAAATGGCCTGACAACTAACTAAGATGTTTCGCAAGAATCTCAACCCTCTGCTTAATGGTTCTGTTAATGAAGTGAGGACAAAACAGACAGCTGAAGACTGCTCCCACCTCAAACAAGTTGCATAAAAGGAGTGAAAGTCCTGGTGTAGTATCTGCTTGCCACAGTGCAGACAATTATTAATTTTCTCTGACATTAGTCAAATGATACTTTAAAGGTTCCCCAAAGGAGTACTTAGCTTTTACCAGTCTTTATTTATGTATTCATTTAACATTTGTTTACCAGGAAAGTCTGACTTGGAATGAAGCCAATTTTCAGCGGAGGCCCAGGAGAAATGCTCTAGATACATGTCTTTGTGAGTCTTCTTTCTGGGGTGTGGACTGAACGACGCACTGATTGGCACTCTGCTTCTGGCTCCATTGGCAAGAAAGAACTGAGATCATGGAGCCTGTCGACTCCCTTTATACCTAAGCAGACTGACATCGGATTGGGTGTCTGCTGGTTCCTGGAGGAGGGAAAAAATCTCTGGTAGTTGGGCCAGCCAAGGGCTTCCATGGCAGGAAATCCCACAAGTCAAGACTGCATCAGTGAAACACGATGAACATCATTTATGTGCAGCTTATACATTCTAAGTATACTACCCAAGTCACAGGAAATCAAAAGCTGAGATGGTTTGAAAGACTACTAACCCACATGTGGATGAAGAGATGGCATGTCTGACCCCAAGCGTCATATGACTGTACTTGCTATATACACACTCTTAAATCTGGTAAGAAAGCCAAGCAGTAAAACTGCAAGGGAAAAAAGAAGCTGAGGAGCACATCAGGACCAGCATGAAGGATGGCCATCACTAACCTATCCAAAAACCTGACTCGCAATACAAGAACTGAACCTGAAAGGGGGATACAAGTTCACAGGCCAGGATGAGCCATCCTCCCAATCAGACTAAATGGCTCTTGTCAATTGTCCCATACCCTCCTAAGGTGTCAATTGTCCCATACCCTCCTAAGGGAAGCAGACAGAACTGAACCTGCATTAGGGTGGAAAAAGATGCAAAACAATGACCTCCTTTGCCCCTGTACAAGAAGAACCAAGAGATGAACTACAGAGAAGGAAGCAAATACCTTCCCTGCCAAGCACAGGCTGCAGGCCTTGAGGGAGATGACCTAAGTCCCCTTCCCTTACCACAATTGACCACACACCAAGGAGACTGGTAAAGGGGCTGTGAATAGATTAAATAGCAGTCTCCCCACACCAGGAAAGGAAGTAGCAGGAGCACTAGCATCTCCCCTTCCTATATACAGACCCTGCAAACCAATCTAACGGGGATTGTGGCCAGTAGACTCAAAAAGCAAAACAGTCAGAGAACCTCCAAGCTGGAGAAAAAGAAAGGAAAAAGTCTCCAAGATAGGAATGAAGACTGGCCTCTCCAAGATGAAAGGAGTCTGACCAGTAAAAACTCAGGTCTCAGCTCCATTTCACTACCAGGAAAGTACAGTTGTGTACACTTACCATAAATGTAGAAGTTCGGGTGTATTCACTGTTGCAGTCATTACATTTGGGTAATCTGCTGGTAGGTTGCTCTCAGTCGGCCTGATTAGCAAAGTCTTGTGTCCTGCATCGGTTGCTGTCCCTTCTTCCATAACATCAGGTCGTCAGGGGTATAAAACATGCAGCCGACGCCATTACATCAGTTTATCTTGCCCCAGATGTCAGGTGCCCCCCAAATGAGGAGCAAAAAGCTAAAAACACAAAAAATATATCTCCAAACAAAAGCAAATACACCAAAAGGGCTTTTAAACATAGTAAAAGAAAGTAGAGGTATAGTAAGAGAAAAACAGGGTCTGGAGGGAGGGTAACTAGGGCTGCAACAGTGAATATACTCGAACATCTACATTTATGGTAAGTGTACACAACTGTACTATGTTCTTCGTGTTTCACTATTGCAGTCATTACATTTGGGTAGATTCCCAAAGCTATGGTTGGGAGGATGGATTTATACAGCATTAGGACCAGCTATAAGGCCCTGCAAAACAGCAGTGGCAAAGCCAGCTCTGGATTTAGAGAAAATTGGTAAGTGATAATGCTTGGTGAAAGTATGAACTGAACTCCAGGTAGCAGCTTCTAGAATATTCCTGGTAGGAACACCTCTGAGAAAGGCTGTTGAAGTAGCTGCAGCCCTGGTGGAATGAGATCTGATCCCCTGGGGGACAGGCTTTCCATGGTGCTTATAACAGAAATGAATACAATGGCTTATCCATTTAGAAATGGTTTGCTTTGAAATAGCCTTCCCCTCTGCCCCTGCAGCAAATGCTACCAGCAGTTGTTCAGATTTTCTTCGAGATTTAGTCCTGTCCAAGTAGAATCTAAGCTGTCTGTGTACATCCAATGAATGCAGAATCCGTTCCCCATTGTTCTGTGGATTGGGAAAAAAAGTTGGCAAATGAATGGACTGATTAAGATCCACACTGGATACCACCTTGGGCATGAATGATGGATTGGTCCTGAGTGACACCTTGTCTGCATGAAAGATGATGGAAGGCTCCACTGCCATAAGGGCCTGTAAAATTCAGATATCCTTCTAGCTGAAGTGACTGTTAAAAGGAAGGCTGTTTTCCAGGAAAGAAATTTTAAGTCTGCAGTAGCAGCTGGCTGGAAAGGAAGTAGAGTGAGTTTCTCCAATACAAAGTTAAGGTCCCAGGCAAGGGTTGGAGCTCTCCTGGGTGGTCTCAAGTTTTTGGCCCCTCTGAGATACTGCTTTAGCAGAGAATGAGAGAAGTGGGGGGGGGGGTTCTGTGTTGTAATGAGCTGAAATGGCTGAGGCATAGATTTTTATGGAAGAAAGACAGGCCCTTGTGTAGCATCTCAGTTAAGTATTGCAAAATCTGAGGTAAATTGGGCACTGCTGTGCTCATCCTTTGAGATTGATTCCAGGCACAGAATCTTTTCCATTTGTCAGCATAACATTGTCTAGTACTAGGTCTTCCCACCTCCATGACATCCATCACAGGTTTGCTGAGGGATGCTAAGGGGGAATTTAAGTGATTAGCCAAGCTGCAAGATTCAATGTTTGGAGCTGAGGGTGCAGCATTTGGTTCTCCTGCTGAGACAGTAAGGAAAGTGTCTGAGGCAGGTGCCACGGTGAAATGTGTGACACACTGCGCAGGAGTGGGTACCAGTGTTGGCGAGGCCAGTCTGCAGCAATCAAAATAATTTTTGGTTTGTCCTGTTTGACTTTTAGTAGAACTTTGGAGAGCAGAGGCAGAGGGGGAAAGGCATAGACTGATAGGATTTTCCAGCTGAAGGACGGAGCATCCACTTTCCAGGCTTTTTTGTGATGAGTTCTTGTGCAAAATTTGTCCAACTGGTAGTTCTGGGGTGAGGCAAATAGATCTATGTCTGGGCTCTGCCATTTGCATGTCAACATGTTGAAAATCCGTGGTTCCAGTTTCCATTCGTGTGAGTCCATGATATTTTTGCTTAGTTCGTCTGCCAGAATGTTCAGCTTTCCTGGCAGGAATTGAGCGTGTAGTTGTACTTGGTAGCTCAAGGCCGTGTTCCACAATGCCATGGCTAGTCTGCAGAGGGGGTAGGAATGTGTACCCCCCCCTGCTAGTTTATGTACCACATTACCGTGGTGTTGTCCATCTTTATCAGTAATTGTCCTGGATGAAGGTAGTCCTTGAAGGCTGTCAGTGCATTTTGTACAGCTACATTTCTTTTTGATTGATATGAAGGTGCATTTGATTTGGGCTCCATTTGCCCTGAATGCACTTCCCTGCCAGATGAGCCCCCCATGCATAGTCTGATGCATCTGTAGTTAGAGTTTGGGCGGCAGGGGGTGGTGTGAATGGCAGTCCCTTGTTTTGGTGGCAGGCCTCTGCCCACCATAAGGACTCTAGGCGCAGGCAAGGTATGATAGGAATCATTGTTTCCAGGCTGTGACAATGTTGACTCCATAAACTTTTTAAGTACCACTGAAGTTTCCTCATATGCAGTCTTGCATATGGAATTAGAAGAATGCAGGAGGCCAGGAACTCCAAGGCCTGCAGTATTTGCCTTGCAGATAGCAGCGTTTTTGTGGCCACCTGTTTGAAGTAAGTCACCAAATGAATTTGCTTTTCTGGCGTAAGGAAAGCCATCTGGGCAGTTGTATTCAAGATTGCACCCAGGAATGTAATTTTTTTGAGAGGATACCAGTTGTGATTTCTTTTCGTCTATGGTACACCCTAGACAAGTTAGAACTCTTTTTACAAATGCCAGATGTTTTAGAAGAATGGCCTGGTTTTCTGCCTGAATTAGACAATCATCCAGGTATGGATATATCTGAATATTTCTTTGCCTGCAAAATGCAATTACTGGAGCCAGGCACTTTGTGAAAACCCTGGGCGCAGTAGACAAGTCAAAAGGCAGTGCAAAGAACTGATAATGCATGCAGCCTGCTTTGAAGCGTAGGTATCTTCTGCAAGATTCCCTGATTGGGATATGCAGGTAAGCCTCTTTTAAATCTAGAGTTGCCAACCAGGCATCCTTGCCTAGCATAGGAAGTAACAGGTGAAAAGTCAGCATCTTGAATTTTGGAATGTCCAGAAAGGTGTTTAGAGTAGACAGGTCCAGAATTGGACGCCATGATTTATCTTTTCTGGGTACAAGGAAAAGTCTGGAATAGGAACCTTGTCCCTTTTCATCTTCTGGTACTAGTTGAATAGCCCCCATGTTTAGGAGGGAAAGTACTTGTTTCTGAGCCTCTGCCCACTGATTTGGGGGCAGGTCTGGCCACCCGTTTGTAGTTGGCAGCATGCGGAAATAAAATTTGTATCCCTGGGACACTATATTTAAAACCCATTTGTCCTGGGTTATAAGTTGCCAGTTTCTTGAATGAAGAGCCGGTCCCCCCCCCCCCCAAAGGGGCGGCTAAGAGTTAAGTACTTGGTAATTTTAAAGGGAAGTAATTGAGACTGTTTACCATAGGGTGGTGCCTTGTTATTTCCAGATTTCGAAGTGGAAGCACCCCATTGCTTAATTCTGAAAGTCCCTTGGGACTGAAACCTGGTGCTTTTGGAATGTCTGGGTTTGGCTGGAGTAGCTCTGGAAGGAGCTGGAAAGGAACAGTTCTTAGTAGGTCACTGCCTACTAAATCTAGGCAGTTGTACTTGTAAGAAATCTTTCACAGTTTGCATAGATTTAGCTTTATCTTCCATCTTTTTTTAGAACTTCTTCAGCCTTATTGCCAAACAGGTGGTTCTGCTGTAAAGCAGCATCCAATAGTTTTGCTTTATCATGATCAGGCAGAGATTGCTCCTTAAGCCAAGCATGTCTTCTAAGCACAGACCCAGTAACAGCAGCCCTGCAAGAGGCCTCTAAAGAATCAAAACCACAATGCAAAGTGTGTTTGCCAACGTGTTCAGCTGAATGCAATAAATCATGTATATCTTTATTCTCCACAAAGTCAGAAATCAACATCATTTTTTGTTTAAGCAGTCCCATGATTTGCTGTTGATATTTTAGCATATGGAATTGACAGTTTAAAGCCCTGACTGCTAAGGTTGCAGAAGTATAAACCTTTTTACCCCATCTATCCAGCGCTCTGGAGTCTCTATCAGAAGGGGTAGGATTTTTAGCAGTAGAAGCCTTAACGCCCTTGGGCCCCTGAAAAATGGTTTCAGGGTCCGCAAAGTACAGCTGTGTACACTTACCATAAATGTAGATGTTCGAGTGTATTCACTGTTGCAGTCATTACATTTGGGTAATCCTGCTGGCAGGTTGCCCTCAGTCGGCCTGAATTCCAAATTCTTGGGTCCTGCGTCAGCTGTCGTCACCCCTTCCCTGACGTCAGGTCGTCAGGGGTATAAAAGTAGCAGCTGCCGCCATTTTCTTTAGTTTTTCTTGCCCCAGATGTCAGGTGCCCCCAAAAAAGGGTAGTCAAAATTTATATCTATATATAAAATAACATGCAGCAATATAAATTTTACCGTCATCCACCAGCAATTACACCACATAGGTTGTATAAATCAGAGAAGGAAAGATAGGTTCCATCAGAAGAAAAAGGGGGGATGGTGGGTGGGTAAAGTACAGTTTTGTACCTACCATAAATGTAGATGTTCGAGTGCTAATACAGCTGCAGTAATCACAGATGGGTTCTTTGCCGTCAGGCGGTCCTTCGGTCGGCCGAATTCCAAAGTCTTGGTCCGGCGTCGGTTGTCGTCGCTTTCTCTTCTGACGTCAGTGAGGCCAGAGTATATAAGACATAGCCGACGCCATGTTCTTCAGTCTTTCTTGCCCCAGATGTCAGGTGCCCCCAGAAGGAAGGCAATACATAAACTATGCTTATATGAATATATATCCAAGCAATGCAATATAATCCAAAATCAGTGGTTGCAAGCAAATAAACCAAAGAAGGATAACCCAGTCAGGTTGTATGAAGGGGTTGTTAGGCCCCATGCCTTTACCAAGAGGGGAAGGAGGGAGGGAAACCTGTACTGCAGCTGTATTAGCACTCGAACATCTACATTTATGGTAGGTACAAAACTGTACTATGTTCATCGTGCATACAGCTGCAGTAATCACAGATGGGTAGAGTCCCAAAGCTACGCACAGGGTGGTAGGTACTAGGAGGAACTGGGTTGAGCCAGAATGCCCTGCAAAACAGCAGTGGCAAAGCCTGCTCTTGTTCTGGAATATAAAGGCAGGTGGTAGTGTTTTGTGAAGGTATGTACAGAACTCCAAGTGGCTGCCTCCAAAATATCTTTGGTGGGAACTCCTCGGAGGAAGGCTGTAGAGGTAGCTATGGCCTGGTGGAGTGTGATCTGATACCTGTAGGAACAGATTTCCCATGATAGGAATAACAAAACCGTATGCAGTGGCCTATCCACTTTGAAATAGTCTGCTTGGAAACTGGCTTCCCTTGAGCCCCTACAGCATAGGACACAAAGAGTTGTTCTGATTTCCTGAAGGACTTTGTTCTGTCCAAATAGTAACGTAGCTGCCTATGGATGTCTAAAGAATGTAGTAGCCTTTCCCCTTTGTTTTGAGGATTGGGGTAAAAGGTAGGAAGGTGTATGGCTTGATTTAAAGCTACCCTGGATACCACTTTAGGCATAAATGATGGGTTGGTACGAAGGGCAACCCTGTGTTGATGGAAAATGAGAAAGGGCTGCACCGCCATGAGGGCCTGTAGTTCCGAAACTCTACGAGCTGAAGTGATAGCCAGAAGGAAGGCAGTTTTCCAGGACAAATATTGCAAATCTGTTGAGGCAGCTGGTTCAAAGGGAGGCAATGTTAACTTTTCTAGTATGTAATTAAGATCCTAGGCTGGTATTGGTTGTCTCCTTGGTGGTCTTATATTCTTATCCCCTCTGAGGAACTGTCGTAAGAGTGGGTGAGAAAATAAAGGAGGATCCGTGTTGAATTCTGCAGAAATGGCTGAGGCATGGATTTTTATATAAGAAAATGAAAGTCCACTGTTCAGCAGCTCAGCTAGATACTGTAATACCTGAGGCAAGTTCAGTTTTCTAGGGTCCTGGCCTTTTTTCTCATTCCAAGAACAAAACCGCTTCCATTTTGCGGAGTAAGCTTTTCTAGTAGATGGCCTTCTGGCCTCCAAAATGACATCTTGCACCTCCTTGGAGAGTAGGGTCTGTTGTGGTGTTAAGGAATTTTCCATGCAGCGAGATTGAGTGTTTTCAGCTGACTGTGAAAAGTTTTGTAGCTGTGCTGAGTCAGCAGAAGAGGCATTAGAGGCAGGGACCAGGGGGGAGTATGTGTTAGGCTCCTCAGCAGTGGGTACCAGTGTTGCCTTGGCCAATCTGGAGCAATCAGTATCATCTTCGGTCTGTCTGCTCTAGGTGGAAATGCGTAAACTGTCCATGCTGTCCAACTGAATGAAAGGGCGTCCACTCTCCAGGCCTTTGGATGAAAGGTCCTCGAACAAAACTTTTCCAATTGATGATTCCTGTGGGAGGCAAAAAGATCTATGTCTGGCCTCCCCCACGCTTGGATTATTTCTGTAAACACCTGGGGATGTAACTTCCATTCGTGTGGATCTGTCATATTTCTGCTTAAATTGTCTGCCAGCGTGTTTTCCAATCCTGGCAGGTACTGTGCTTGAAGTTCGATTTGCCATCCCACAGCCAAGTTCCAAAGAGTCATGGCTAGTCTGCACAAGGGGTATGAATGTGTTCCTCCTTGTTTATGTACCACATTACTGTGGTGTTGTCTGTTCTTATTAGTAATTGTCCTGGATGCAGGAAGTCCTTGAATGCTGTAATTGCATTTATTACTGCTAGCATTTCTTTTTGATTGATGTGAAGGTGCTTTTCCTTTTGGGACCATTTGCCCTGGATGCACCTGTCTGTCATATGCGCCCCCCGCTTTGCTTGAGGCTTGCAGAATGGGAGGCCTGTGTTTGCTTGACATGCTTGGACCCACCATAGATATTCCTTTTGGCTTTTTCCTCCATTTTCCGTAGTATCTCCTCAGCATTAGTACCAAACAGCACATCCTTTTGTAAAGGAGCATCTAGAAGTTTAGCTTTCACATGATCAGGCAAGTTTTGTTCTCTAAGCCAGGCATGTCTTCGAATGACTTATCCTGTAGCAGCCGCTCTACTTGAGGCCTCTAGGGCATCATAACCACATTGTAAAGTATGTTTACCCACTTGCTCTGCACTATGCATCATATCCTGTAACTCCTTCAAATCTGGTTGTTCAGGTTGGGAAATTTTATTCCTTAATTGTGATAACAGGAACTGTTGATATTTAAGCATATGAAACTGACAATTTAAGGCCCTCATGGCTAGGGTGGCCGAGGTATATACCTTTTTTCCCCACCTTTCTAAAGATCTTGACTCTCTTTCTGCAGGAAGAGGGTTCTTGGCAGTGGAGGCCTTCAAACCCTTGGGGCATTGTGAAATGGTTTCAGGGTCAGCATTATGGCTTTTGAAGAGAAATTGGTGAGAGTTAGGTACTCTGTAGTACCTATCAGGTTTGACTGGTGCAGGAGGCAGAGAATCCGGGTTAAGGCAAGCCTCCGAATAAACATCATCAAGTATGTCCAAAACAGGGGGTATCGCCAGAGGTCTGTGTTGAGGTAACAAAAGAAATTCCCTAAGTCTTTTCTTAGAATCTGAAAAGTCTTGGCCTTCCCAATGGAAGTGTTCCCTCAAGGTGTGCAAGGTTTCCCCAAAGGAAAAATCCTCAGGAGGGGATACAGAAGGGATGGACTGCTCTGCATCCGAATCCTCAAAAGGGGAGTAAGAGTGTTCCTCTACATCAGAATGTTCTGATAAAATGGATCCCTGATCAGAAGAGGGAGAATCTTCCTCCTCTCTGGGTCTCTTGTCTGGAGGGGATTGAGAACCTCTGATAAGAGTAATTAAATCCTCAGCCATTTTAAGCATCTGTTTTTTAGGCATGGGACCTGGGGATGGGCCCTGTGCAACAGGCCTCTTGGGATGCCTGGCTGCTTTGGATTTAGTAAAGGCCTTAATCGAAAAAGAAGATGAGGGTCTAAAGACACCATGGGTGGAGGTGGACCTGTCCACATTAGTAGGCTCAACATTAGCAAAGGCTTCGGTGGTTGTAGTCTGGGAAAGGGCCGAGGTCCCAGCGGTCTCGGGTACAGAGGACACCGCCAAAGGAGTGTCGACGGTAATCAGGGACTGCAAAGGCGTCGCTGAGAACCGGACCACGTGTAGCCTGTTTTGGCGTGATGTCGGCGGGACCGCGGGCCTCGCATGTCGGTCCTTCTCCTTGCGTTTTTTGGACAAAACGGTAGTCGGAGTGTCCAACGACATCTTATAATCGAAAGCTTTACCAAAATAGTGTTGAGCTTAACTCCCGACGCTTAATAGTGCGTTTATTGAAGGTAGCAAAGCGACAGCCCGAGACGTCGTGGTCTGGGCCTAAACAAGGTATGCAGAGGGAATGGAAATCCTTATGCGGTATTTGCTTCCCACAAGAAATACAATTATTAACTTTTTCTGACATCGGTCTGAGGCAAGAAAAGGTTCTCCAACGGGGTACTTAGCTTTAATGAAGACTTCGGTTTCCAAAATTTTCGTAATTCAGGAGCTGGCCGACCGGCACTTGAGAACTGCTTCTGCTTCGGGCACCACGCGGCAAAAAAGACTGAAGAACATGGCGTCGGCTGTGTCTTATATACTCTGGCCTCACTGACGTCAGAAGAGAAAGCGACGACAACCGACGCCGGACCAAGACTTTGGAATTCGGCCGACCGAGGGACCGCCTGTAGGCAGAGAACCCATCTGTGATTACTGCAGCTGTATGCACGATGAACATCCTGGACTGCAACAGTGAATACACTCGAACATCTACATTTATGGTAAGTGTACACAACTGTACTATGTTCTTCGTGCTTCACTGTTGCAGTCATTACATTTGGGTAGATTCCCAAAGCTATGGTTGGGAGGCTGGAGCTAAACAGCATTAGGAGCGGCTATGAGACCCTGCAGAACTGCAGTGGCAAAGTCTGTCCTGGATTTAGAGTAGAGTGGCAGATGATAGTGCTTTGTAAAGGTGTGCACTGAACTCCAAGTAGCTGCCTCTAAAATGTCCTTGGTTGATACTCCTCTGAGAAAGGCTGTTGAAGTGGCTGCAGCTCTGGTGGAATGTGGCCTAATGGTTTTAGGCACTGGCTTGCCATGGTATAAGTAGCAGAAACGAATGCAATGGCCTATCCATTTTGAAATAGTCTGCTTTGAGATAGCCTTTCCTTGTGATCCTGCAGCATATGCCACTAGTAATTGCTCTGTTTTTCTGAAAACGTTGGTTCTGTCCAAGTAGAATCTAAGCTGTCTGTGTATGTCCAAAGAATGCAGAATTCTTCCCCCCTTGTTATGTGGATTTGGATAAAAAGTTGGCAGATGAATGGTTTGGTTAAGAGCCACACTGGGCACCACTTTAGGCATAAATGTTGGGTTTGTCCTCAGGGAGACCCTGTCCGGATAAAAAAATGATAAAAGGTTCCATGGCCATGAGTGCCTGTAGCTCTGAAACTCATCTTGCAGAAGTTATTGATAGGAGCAGAGCTGTTTTCCAAGATAAAAACTTTAAATCAGTAATAGCAGCTGGTTCAAAAGGAGGCAGGGTGAGTTTTTCCAAGACATAGTTGAGGTCCCATGCAGGCATTGGTGATCTCCTTGGAGGCCTTAATTTTTTGGCTCCTCTGAGGTGCTGTTCTAATAAGGGATGAGAAAAGATGGGTGGCTCTGCATTGTAATGAGCCGAAATGGCAGAGGCATGAATTTTAATAGATGAGAAAGATAGGCCTTTGTCCAGCATCTCAGTTAAGTATTGTAAAATCTGAGGAATATTTGGCACAGCTGTATCTGTTCCTTGTGCCTGGTTCCAAGCACAGAATCTCTTCCATTTTCCAGCATAAGATTTTCTAGTACTAGGCCTTCTGGCTTCCAAAATGACATCCATCACAGCTTTGCTGAGAGGTGTGTTTTGTATGACTATATTATCCGCCATGCTGCCAGGTTTAAAGTCCTGAGCTGGCTGTGCAGGATCTGATTGTTTTGCTGGGACAGTTGATGCGGTACTTGAGGTAGGGTCCAAGCTGGGCATTGAGACAAGCTCCTTAATATTGGGTACCAGTACTTGGCGGGGCCAGTCTGGTGCAATCAGTATCATCTTTGACTTCTTCTGTCCGACCTTTAGGAGTACCTTGGGGAGGAGAGGCAGAGGGGGAAAGGCATACACTAATAGGTTTTTCCAGCTGAAGGATAGGGCGTCCACTTTCCATGCTTGTCTGTGATAAATCCTTGTGCAGAATGTCTGTAGTCGGTAGTTGTGAGGGGAGGCAAATAGATCTATGTCCGGGCATCCTCATTTCCTTGTTATCATGCTGAAGACTTGTGGATCCAGCTGCCACTCGTGGGGATCCATGAGGATTCTGCTTAGTTTGTCTGCCAGAGTATTTTTCCTTCCTGGCAGGAATTGTGCCTGTAGATGTGCTTGGTAAGTCAGTGCTGTGTCCCACAAAGTCATGGCTAGTCTGTAAAGGTGGTAAGAATGTGTGCCCCCCTGCTTGTTTATATACCACATGACCGTGGTGTTGTCTGTCTTTATCAGTAGTTGTCCTGGTTGAAGTAGGTCCTTGAAGGCTGTCAGGGCATTTTGAACAGCAAGCATCTCTTTTTGATTGATATGTAGATGAATTTGGTTTGAGGTCCATGATCCCTGAATGCATCTTCCTGCCATGTGGGCCCCCCAGGCATAATCTGACGCATCTGTTGTTAGTGTCTGCCTGGCTGGGGGCAATGTGAACAGCTGTCCCTTGTTTTGGTGACAAGCCTTTGCCCACCATCGAATCTCCTGTTGCAGGCAGGGAATGAGAGTAATTACAGTTTCCAGGCTGTGGCAATGTTGAGTCCAAACACTTTTTAGGTACCACTGAAGTTTCCTCATATGCAATCTTGCATATGGAATTAGTAGGATGCAGGATGCCATGAAACCCAAAGCCTGCAGAATTTTTCTTGCAGATAACTGGGCCTTTGTTGCCAACATTTTGAAATAGGTAGTCAGTTGTCTTTGTTTGGAGTGAGATAAGCCATCTGGGCAGTTGTATTTAAGCTTGCACCCAGGAATATTATCTCTTGAGAGGGTACTAGTTTTGATTTCTTTTCGTTGACTGTGTACCCTAGGCATGTTAGAAGTTTTTTCACAAACACCAGATGCTGTAGAAGAATGTCCTTGTTCTCGGCTTGAATTAGACAGTCGTCCAAGTAAGGATATATTTGTATTCCTCTTTGTCTGCAGAATGCAATTACTGGTGCCAGGCACTTTGTAAAGACCCTGGGTGCAGTAGATAAGCCAAAGGGCAGAGCAGAGAATTGGTAATGCATTGAGCCAGCCTTGAATCTGAGGTATCTTCTGCATATTTGTCTGATTGCGACATGCAGGTATGCCTCTTTTAGGTCTAAAGTTACAAGCCAAGCGTTCTTGCCCAGCATGGGCAGTAGCTGCTGCAAAGTCAACAGTTTGAATTTTGGTATATCCAGGAATGTATTCAGAATCGACAGGTCCAGTATTGGCCTCCAGGCCTTGTCCTTTCTGGGTACCAAGAACAGTCGAGTAAAATCCTTGTCCCCGCTCTTGCTCTGGCACTGGTTGAATGGCCCTCATGTCCATGAGGGATGAGACTTGTTTTTGTGCCTCTGCCCATTGATTTTTTGGCAGATCTGGCCAGCCGTTTGTCTTTGGCAGGGTATGGAAATGGAACTTGTAAGCCTTGTGACACGATATTTAGAACTCACTTGTCCTGGGTTATAATGTTCCAATTTTGAGAAAAAAGTGCTAATTTCCCCCCTAAGGGTGCTGCCAGGAAATAAGTGCTTGGTGCAGGCGGGGGGGGGGGGGGGTCATTGGGACTGTTTCCTGTAAGGTTGTGATTTGTCTTCTCCACTTTTGGAGGTAGAAGCAGCCCATTGCCTTTACCTGTATGAACCTTGATCCTGGGATCTGCCTCTAGGGCGTCTGGGTCTATCCCTTTGAGGTCTGTCTGACACTGGAAAGGACCAATTCTTTGTTGGCCAGTGTCTACTAAACCTAGGTGACTGTACTTGTAAGAAATGTTTGACCGTTTGCATAGATTTAGCCTTGTCCTCCATTTTCTTTAACACCTCTTCTGCCTTAACACCAAACAAAGAATCATGCTGTAAAGGTGCATCTAATAATTTAACTTTAACATGATTAGGCAGATTTTGTTCCTTTAACCAAGCATGTCTTCTAATTACAGAACCAGTAACTGCGGCCCTGCAGGAGGCCTCTAAAGAATCAAAACCACATTGCAAAGTATGCTTTCCAACTTGTTCAGCTGCATTTCCTTGTTTTCTGCACATTCAGAATTTAACAACATTTTCTGTTTAAGCAATGCCATGACATGTTGCTGATATTTGAGCATATGAAATTGACAGTTTAAGGCCCTTATAGCCAAGGTAGCAGATGTGTAAACCTTCTTTCCCCATCTATCCAGTGCCCTAGAATCCCTATCAGAAGGTGTAGGGTTTTTTGCAGTGGAAGCCTTAACACCCTTGGGACCCTGAGAAATAGTTTCTGGGTCTGCAGCAGGGTTTTTAAAAAGGAATTTATGTGAGTCAGGAACCCTGTAATATCTGTCAAGCTTAACAGGAGCTGGAGGTAAGGAGTCAGGGGTAAGGCTTGACTCTGAAAACACATCATCTACAATGTCTAACAAAGGGGGGATGGCTAGTGGCTTGTGCTGAGGAAGTAACAGGAAATGCTTGAGCCTCTTTTTAGACTCCGAAAAATCTTGGCTCTCCCAGTGGAAATGCTCCCTCATGGTATGTAAGGTTTCCCCAAAAGAATAATCCTCAGGAGGAGAAGCTGAAGGTATGGATTCTTCAGCATCAGAGTCCTCATAGGGGGGAAAAGAATATTCCTGATCAGACAAGGAATCAGAAGAAATGGAAACCTGATCTGAAGATTCATAGTCAGTCGCTTGCCTAGGCCGCTTATCAGGAGGGGGATGGGAACCCCTGATCAAGGTAATCAAGTCTTCGGCCATTTTGAGCATCTGTTTTTTGGCCATGGAGGCCTGTCTAAGTGGCTCTTGAGGTTGCTTCTTTGCCTTTGAAGGTGCTTTAGTCTTTGCCTTTGAAGTCTGTTTAATGTTTAGGTGATTGGGTCTGAATACACCCTCAGAAGCCAGTGCCTGCTCAGCGGCTCCGGACCCATCTGAAGGATTAGCGTCTGAGGCTTCAATACTTTGAGTTTCAAGCGGCATGGCTGACTCCACGTGGGAGTCGGTAGCAGCCTGCGACTCTAAAGTAGCGGTTGTCAGGGGCTGCGAAAGCACCTGAGAACCAGCGAACTGGCGACTGGCTTAGGAGAAGCTTCGTCGTCGGTTTTGGGCCTCGGTTGTCTTTCTTTTTTTTTTTTTTTTTTTTTTTGTGAACTCCGGTAGTCGGATGGCTGTCCGACGACATTTCTGGATAATTAAATCTGCGCCCAAAGTAGTTTAAAGCAAAATCATACCGACGCTTAATAGTGCGTTGGTTAAATCCAGCACAAAACCGACAACCCAGAAAATTATGATCAGGGCTTAGGCAAGGAATATAGTAAGAATGAAAGTCCTTATGAGGTATTTGCTTCCCACAAGAAATACAATTATTAACTTTTTCTGACATCGGTTCTGGAGCAAGAAAAAAGTTTCCCCAACAGGGTACTTAGCTTTATAGAAGACTTCGGATCTGAAATTCGAACTTGAAAATCTCAGGAGTCGGCCGACCGGCACTTGCGAAATGCTTCTGCTTCGGGCACTGCGCGGCAAGAAAGACTTAAGAAAATGACGTCGGCTGCAACTTTTATACCCCTGACGACCTGACGTCAGGGAAGGGGCGACGACAGCCGATGCAGGACCCAAGACTTTGGAATTCAGGCCGACTGAGGGCAACTTGCCAGCAGGATTACCCAAATGTAATGACTGCAACAGTGAATCACGAAGAACATCAGGATTTTTGAAAAGGAATTTGTGGTACTCAGGAACCCTGTAGTACCTGTCTGGTTTGCTAGGTGCTGGAGGGAAGGAATCAGAGGCTACACTGGATTCCGAAAACACATCATGAACAATGTATAGTACAGGAGGTATAGCCAAAGGCCTATGCTGAGGAAGGAGGAGGAAATCCCTAAGCCTCTTTTTGGATTCAGAGAAATCCTGACTTTCCCAGTGGAAATGCTTCCTTAAGGTAAGTTTCCCCAAAAGAGAAATCCTCAGGTGGAGAAGCAGAGGGAATGGAATCCTCTGCATCAGAGTCCTCATAAGTAGGTATGGACAAATCCAGATCATTAGAAGAGTCAGAAGAAACAGAGTCCTGTTCAGAAGATTCATAGTCAAGTTCAAACCTAGGCCTCTTGGAGGGGGGGGGGGGGGGTTGACTACCCCTGATTAGAGTAGCTAAATCTTCAGCCATTTTGATAATTTGTTTTTTAGGCATAGGGGCCTGAATATGTGGCCTGGGCGTCGGTTTTTTAGACATAGATCGAGATTTAGGCCCTAGTATTGAAGTTGGAGTTGGTTTAATATGCAAGTCTGTAGGCCTGAATACACCCTCAGAAGCCAGTGCCTGCACAGCGGCTCCGGACCCATCCAAGGTAGAGACATCCGCGGGTTCCATATGTGAAGCATCTCGCGGCATACCGGACTCCGAATGGGTCTCGGTAGAGGCCTGTTAATCAGAAGTAGCGGGTATCAGGGGCTGCGAAAGTGCCTCACTGAGTACTGGCGAACTGGCTTAGGAGAAGCGTCGTCGGCAGTTTTGGACCTCAACTCTCTTGTCTCTTTCTTTGCGTTTTTTCGGTATTCCGGTAGTCGGATGGCTAACTGACATCATTTCTGGATAATTAAACCGAGAACCGAAATATTTAGAAGAAAAAATGTATGACGACGGATAGTGCGCTGATTACATAAAGCACAAAACCGACAGCAAGGTATGTCATGGTCAAGGACTAGGCAAGGAATACAGTACAAATGAAAATCCTAATGAGGTACTTGCTTCCCACAAATAATACAATTATTAACTTTTACTGACATCGGTAAGGAGCAAGAAAAAGTTTCCCCAACGGGGTACTTAGCTTTTAGTTGAAGACTTTGGTTCTGAAACTCGAAAACGAAAATTTCAGGAGTCGGACGACCGGCACTTGCGAACTGCTTCTGCTTTGGGCACCACGCGGCAAGAAAGACGGATGTAATGGTGTTGACTGCATGTTTTATACCCCTGATGACCTGACGTCATGGAAGAAGGGACAGCAACCGACGCAGGACCCAAGACTTTGTTAATCAGGCCGACTGAGGGCAACCTGCCAGCAGATTACCCAAATGTAATGACTGCGGGTCTATATTATGAGAGCGAAAAGACGTCTGTGCGAATACGTAAACGTCGAACCATATAGGGCGAAGTGGACTTAGAGCGAAAGTCGAAAACCGCGAAAATGGAAATATCGAATTTCCATGGTTGGCCCGTCTGGATTAGCTGCATAAGGTAAGTGATGGATAGTTATGGAGTTTAGGATAGGGTGCGGGTTAAGGTAAGTGCTTCGATAAGTAATGTATGTTAGATTTAGTGTAGTGCTGGAGGTAGGGTTTTGTTAAATGTATGTATGTGAATTATTTGTTTTGTTTGGGTGTATGTCTGTAGGGGACGTGTGCGGTAGTTACGGACCACAGGGTTAGGGAGGGGTTAAGGAAAGTGCATAGTTAGTTGTGTATGTGGAGTTTAGTGTCAGATTAGAAGTAGGGTTTTGTGTTTTACTTTATGTTAGAAGTAGGGTTTGGTTAGTGTATCTATGAGCTTTATTTATTTTATTTGGGTAGGTAGTATATAGGTAGTGGTGGGGTTGGCCGACTATGACAGTTTGATTTTTTTTTTCGCTGTTGAGTGCGTTCGGGATTTTTGTATTTCGCGGTATAGAGGTTGATATTTTGGTATTTGCTCATAGGGTTTTTCACTTTCATAATATAGACCCATGACTGCAACAGTGAAACACGAAGAACATCTGCCTGAGAGGGGGCACACAGAGGTCCAGAAAGAGCCAAGCCCTGGTCATTAGCTCCCTGTTATCGCAAGAACTCAGCAGCTACTGACAAGGAAGGAACACAGCACAATACTATTCTCTTACTGAAGCAGGATAGGTGGATCTAGCAAGACAATCTCACATAGCTAGAAACTGAACTGGTCAAAGCTTTGCTCCACACCAGGAAGAAAGTTAGCAGGAGAGCATAAACCCCCCAAAATCTGCTTTTATCACAAAAGCTTGACCAAGGCAAATGGTGAACCACCATGGCCTGCCTTGGTGAATGGAAGCGGATCAAAGACAGAAACTTAGGGCCCATTAACTGCTTAGGACTCAGAGTCCTCTGAATGCAAGCAACTCAAAAACATTCTCCCCTGCAACACCACGGATGCATGCACAAGGGGAGTGGATGAGTTTTTTTCAGAAAAGCTGAATGGGACAAGTTTTCTAAAGACAACATACCTGTTCTATACCTAATAAAAAATGGCCACTCCTGCTCCTAACATGAGTGGAAACTGACATTTACAGAGCCTGCTAAAGGTCCTGATTCCTATAAACAAATTCTTACAATAAGGAGCCCAGAGGGGGGCATAACGAAGGACAATGAACATCAAAACTGCCTAAAAGCTCCACCTGTTCTCTGCAGATCCGACAGGGATGTCTTCTCACTGATCTTGGGCTTTAATGCCCAGCGACAAAAAAGAGGGGAGAAGGGCAAAAAGCTACCACCCTCCCACCACATGTGTAAAGGACACATTTAAAAAGCTGAAGCAGTAACCACATCCTGGCTTTACCCAGAAGGAATTTACCATGATGAAAATGACACTGAATTGCATGGGTCAACGAGTCAACCGTTTGAAAACAGTCTGCTTTGATACCGACTATACTTTCATTTTATATTCATAAGCAATGAATACTTAATTTGAACTTCTGACGACCTTTGTCTTGTCAATGCCTGTGGACACCCAGAGTGTGCAGAATTTTCTCTCCTTTACTTTTTTGTTCAGGAAAGAATATGTGGAGAAGACAAACTGATTTAAAGCAAACTCTGAAACTACTTTTGGCAAGAAAGAAATGTTACTTCTTAAGGATATTCTATCTTTTACGAAAGGTAATACAGGGCTGAACCACTACAAAAGCTTGCAACTCAGATACTCTTCTAGCTGAGGTCAGAGCAAGGAGCAAAACTGTTTTCCATGTTATGAACATTAAATCAGTCTCCTGAATTACCTCAAATGGAAAAGTACATTTTTTATTAGTTCTAATTGAAGATCGCAAGAAGAAGTCAACTGTTTCCTAGGTGGATGAGTATGTGATACCACTTTCAAAAAGTGCTTTAATTGAGATAAAGAAGAAAGGGTGTTCCATGGGCAGACAGGCAAAAATGTCTGAAAGATGAATCGTAAAAGAAGAATAAGAAAGGCCAGATTTTCACAATTTACACAATTAGTGCAGAACTAGTAGAATTTGTACCTTAAAAGGATCTTGGTTCATTTTATGACACCAACTAGAAAATCTGATCTATTTTACCACGCATAATTTCTTAGTAGCAAGTTTCTTAATCTTATTTAATACTTGCTGCACATCCAAGAAAAAATGTGTTGAAAAAGTATTAAAATTTTATAATCCAAGCTGTGAGTTGAAGAAGTTGAAGGTTGGTGTGGATCAAAGTACGCCTGTTCTATGTGATTAAGTATATCCTGTGGGAAACCTTGTAATTGTCCTTGACCATTTCAAAAGAAGAGAACCACTGCTGCCTGAGCCAAAGAAACTTAACAGCATTATTCTTGGAGAGTCTTTATGGATCTTTAAAAGGACTCTGGTTCTCAAAGGAAAGGGGAGAATACAGGAACATTCCTGTGCATGAGAATGAAAAGGTGTCTGTTGTTTAGGCCTTTTATGGAAGAAGCAAACTTAACTGTTTGTTGAGAATGACGATCAAGAGATCTAAGGTGAGGTGTTCCACACGTGGATAATCTCTTGGAAGACCCTGGGATGTAACTTCCATTCACGGGAGAGATCTTCATGGTCCTACTCAGCTTGTTGGACACAAAATTCTGCTCTGACAGAAAGTAGGTAGCATGTAGGGATAGATTTCAGCTGTAGGGCAAGTTCCAAGCTAGCACTGCCAACTTTGCAAAAGGGGAAAGATCTGGCTCTTCCATTTGTTTATGTACCATAGGATCTGGACCTTCCATTTGTTTATGTACCATGTAAATATGATGTCTGTGATGACTAACAGAGTTCCAAGGAACTCATAGGTGCCACAGACAGGGTTTTGAGTGCATTTATCAATGCTATAATAGCCTTGATGTTTGTTTCTTTTTCTCCGGAAAGTTTCACAGACCCTGTATTTTTACCATTTTGAAAACAAACCTTCATGGAAAATATGATGCATCATTGGTTACAGAGTGAGGATGGGCTGAGGGGAGAATGGCAGACATGAAGTTCCCTCTTTTTAAAAATTTAGCACAGTAATTTGAAAAGAGAGGGTGTTGAGTCCAGACCGACTTGAGGAACCACTAAATTTTCCTCATATGCATTCTGGCCATGAGTGATCATGAGAATTTTAAATGTCATGAATCCTAATATCCTGAGGTAATTCCTTGCTGTTGAGTGATTTTTGAGGGAAAGTAACAGGAATTGTTGTTTATGAAAGTCCACTCTGAACTGAGTGTGAAAAGGATTGAGAAATTATTTTTACAAGTTCCGCTGAAAACTTAGGTTGTCAAGCAGACTGTTGACAAGCTAGAAAAGAGTCTGCAAAGGCAGTTGTCGAATAAGGAAAAACTTAAATGTCCTGTAACCTACAAAAGGTTATTATTGGACTAGGCACTTTGTAAACATGCCTGGTGCTGTGGACAACCCAAATGGTAAAGCAGGAAACTGAAAATGTGAACCAGACACAGAAAAAAACATCTGAAGTTCATGTGAACTGCAATATGATGGCAGGCATTGTTTAAGTCTATTGTGACTACAAAGCTCGCTGGAGGAATGAGATGCAATACAGACTGCAGAGAAAGCATTCTCAATTTTAGAATCTTGATGCATAGATTTTAGAACAGAAATGTCCAACACACGTCTCCAGGTTCCTTCTTTCTTGGGCACCGAAAAATCTCTGAACAAAATAATTTTCCTTTTTAGTTCCTTTGGAAAAGGTCTGACACTAAGAAAGCATTTGGTATGGAATTCACTGGAAAAGAATGCCCCAGTGCCATCTGTATCCTTTCTGGATTATTCCTAGAACCCAAGTGTTTGGAGTAATCATATGCCACAGACAGCTATAAATAAACAGGTTTTGAGAAAGCATAAGAGCACTGCCATTGAGTGAGTGAGTAAGTGAGTGAGTGTGTGTGGGGAGGGGGGGCGTCAGAAGGGGACATTGTCTCCTTTTTGGGTACTGCCCTTGGAACTGAAAAGCTTCTCCTTTATTTTTACAACTGCCCTGCCCTTGCATTCTAAATGTATTTTTTTAACCTCCCTTTTGCTGAGACTGTCTAAAATGCTTCCTGTAAAGGGGCCTGGATTAGAAGGGACATTCGTGGTGTATTTTGGGATAGGGGATTGAAACATCTGTTTAAACCCTTGTACAGGAAAATCCAAACAATGTTTTTTGCCCAGAGGTGCATTCAGGTTTCTGCTTTAACAGCTTCTATGTGCACAGTCAAACAAATGTCGGCATAACAGACCCAGTGGCTGCAGACCTTGGAACAGCATCATAGGAAAAATTAAGAGAGTGCTTTATTACAAGTAAGTAGGGAGCTTAAAGATGCCTTTTATAGCCTCTGAAGTAGAAAAGTCAGCAGTTCATGACATTTTCAAAGGAAGCCAAACAGAGCTTTGGCATACAGGCATGACAGTTAACTGTATGGAAGACTAGTAGTATACACTTTCTTACCAAATCTATCCAAGGCCCTGCCATCTTTACCTGAAGGAATGGGGATGGAAGCCATAAGATGCTCTGAAGTTAATTTTGACAGGGAAAAAACAGAAGGATCTGCCCTAGGATTTCTAAACAGAAATGTGTGACACTGAGAGACTTTGTATAACTTGTCAGATGTCCTAGGGGCTGGAGGCTGGCTAAAAGAAAAGCTGCCCACTACATTAAGGGCATCTTCCAAGACTGCTAAAACTGAATGACAGACATTGGCATGTTGGACAAACTAAAAGAAAAGTGAAGGTCAGAATAATGGAACATTTGGGGGATATTAGGAGGAAAAATATGAACAGCCATGTAGTAAGTCATTTTCTATCTGCACATGGGGGATTGGGGAATACTTTGTTTTTTAGTATATTAGCCCGATCACATCCAAGTAGAGGGGGTAGTTTTAAAGAAAAATTAAATAGATTAAAGTGTAGAATGATTATAAATTATAGGATACTACACCCCAGGGGAATTAATTTGGATGTCAGTTTAACCTTACAGTAATGTATTTATGTCGAACTTTCAAAAAAAAAAACTGCTTTTTAAGAAATGTGTTATTTAATAAATATATAAGAAGGACTTTTTTTAAATTATTTGATATTTTATTTAAACAAGATTGTTGGCAATGAAATTACTGCATTTGTAATTGATTAATTGCATAATGGGAGCACTGGGTGTATAAATGGGATCAGGCTGCAATGTATAACTTATTCCAAGAAGGAAAAACGCCAAGGTACCATAATAAAGCTGTGTGGCAAAGCTGTTTTTTTGTGGTGTTTCTTCTACTTTTATTGCAAGTGTTTACATTATGCCTTCAGATTCAGCTTCTGCCTTGCCAGGGGTTCATGCCAAGTCTGGGACCCAAGAAGGAGTGCTTTTCATGGACATTTTATGGGAAAGGGAGCTACAATTGTCATCCAAGGATCTGACAAATGAGGATGGTTTGACTAAAAAGTTTAAACGGCTAGAACGACTGATGTTGACTTCTGCGGATAAATCGTTTGCCTGTCGAGGAATTTACGGAGGAGGAGAGTGATTTGTTTGATGAATAGAGACAGGTTGTTTTAAACTGCACCTTAAGCTGGCTCTGGATCCTGATTAAATGCAACTTTAGGACTATTGCTAAGATGTGCAGAGAGATCACGGAGGTGCAGGATGCTTTAATGAATGAAGCATCCAAAGTAAAATCTAAAGAACTTATGGGATTAAGGCTAAGGTGCAACAAGCAGATATTAATGTTTTAGAACGAAAAAAGAAAAAGCTTAACAGGGATATCAAGGATTTTGAGAGCAACATGGTATATTCCTGGCAATGGAAGGGACATTCCGGCAGATCGAGGGTCAGAGGAGGAGTTTCAAGGGTCAGAGGAGGAGCTTCGGGATCCAGAGAAGTGCATGGTTCTTCCTTTTCATCGGGTGATACAAGTCTAAGTAAAAAAAAAAAGGCATGTCATTTGAAAATATGCAAGAGGGGAAGGTTATAGAGTCCCCAAAAAAATCTACAAACTCTGTACAATTCCCCCAACAGAGATATGCTCGCAACAAGAAAAGTCGAGGGAAGTACAACAAAAAGTAAGGGACTCTGTGGTATGTTTCCCTAAACCTAATGCAGTGAATTGTAGTGGACATACTCTTGAATAATTGCACATTATTAATTTATCTGATTTACAGTTGTCTGAAAATGTTATACATGTGTTGTTAAAAGGGGTGAAGTTTGTCCCAACTAGAATAACATATCTGGCAGAATTGATATTGGATACTAAGCGTGTTTGACGAAAACTTTATTTGAAAGTGCATTTTCAAAATAATGGTAGATTAGAGGTTTCTAATAATGCAAGCGATTACGATGTTCTGCTGGATATGAGCTTATATGAAACAGATCTTTTTTTTTAATTGTTGGAGGAAGGGGAAATGGACTCTAATAATGATGACTTGTATGACTCTGTTAGTGACATGCAAAATGAGGGTTTATACACTGGTTATGGTTGTTTATGTGTTCCCATGTTTTCCACCAATAGTAACTTTATGCCACCGAAAAATTCCTTAGGTGTAAACATGTTCGAGAATATGGTTTATAGTAGGGTAGAACATGAGCTCTATGTGTTTCTGAAGCAAGGGAAGAAATGTAATCTGACAAAAGATGAATGGACAGATTTACAAAATGTACATTGGAATTTAGATAAGTATGTTTTTAAAGAAGCTGTTAAGGGTGGTAACTGGCTTATTATAAGTAAATAATAATATAATGAAATGATAAATTAGTTAATTTGTGAAGGTGATAATTATGTTGAACTCATTAATAACCCGAGTAAAAGATTTAATTCAGAGTTACGTAAATTATTGGAAAGAGGGGAAAAGTTGGGTTTCCTGGGGGCAGAGATGTAGAAAAGTTACTCGTTAAGGAATCCAGGGAACCTAAATTTTATGCCATCCAAAAATCCATAAGAGTCTGTCCAATCTTCCAGGGAGACCTATAATATCAGAAATAAACTCACATTTGGAAGATCTGGGGAGTTTTTGGATTTTCAATTTAAAAAATCTTTATCAAGGGTACCCCCCCACATAAAAAATATGGCAGAATTGTGTAACAGCCTGAAAATGGTGGAATGACAAGATGAATAAAGTGTAGAATGATTATAAATTATAGGACACTAAACCCCAGGGGAATGAATTTGGATGTCAGTTTAACTTTACAGGAATGTATTTATGTCAAACTTTCAAAAAAAAATGCTTTTTAAGAAATGTGTTATTTAACAAATATATAAGGAGGACTTTTTTAAATAATTATTTGGTATTTTATATAAATATTTTGTTTAAACAAGATTGTTGGCAATGAGATTATTGTATTTGTAATTGATTAACTGCTTAATGGGAACACTGGGTGTATAAATGGGATCAGGTTGCAATGTATAACTTGTTCCAAGAAGGCGAAAGGCAGAGGTACCAGAATAAAGCTGTGAAGTTTTATGATCTGTGTGGCGAAGATGTTTTTTGTGGTGTTTCTTCTATAATGTTTAATAAATCCAGAAAATGAACTACTGTTGTGAATAAAATTCCTCCTTCCATTGCGCCAATACAAGATTGGCATAACTACTGGTGCATGGGGTTCCCATCGCAACATCCAGCTTTTGTAAAAAATGCTGCCATTCAAACAAATAAATATTGTTATTCAAAACAAGTTCAAGCAATGTACAAATAACAGTAATCGTGCTGTGTAACTGCTATGATGAGACAAAAATTAAGTGTCCACGCCTTCCAGGTTCTGTATGACTGTAAATAATGTCTTAACATGAAGTGTTATCCGTAGACAGTCAGAAATGCCCAAACCAGCAACAGAAGAAAAAGAGAGAAAGTGTCAACTGTCCCTAACAGCTGGTGCTACATGTTGCTCTTGTTTTAGGATTAGGGAACTATGCCCGCTTCTATGGGTTTTAAGAGAAAAAGACTTAGTAAGCACAACAGTCTCGTTCCTTCTCCAAGCAAAAAGACAGGTCATGTGGCAATCTTTACAGGGAATTTGTCAAACACACAAATACTTCCCTCCTCTCTCATACAAATCACAAGAGAGATGCTTTTCTCAAGGAAATAGGAAGGAAGTCCCCAATGGGGTGTTTATCTGCCCACTCTGAAGAAACTAAGCGACTGCCAAACCTGTGAAACTCAGCTGACAGCTTGTCTTACTGGTAGCTTGAATGGCAAAAAAGCTCTGGATTTTGTTGTCTGTATGTCTACTTTTATACCAGCACATTCCACGTACTTCCTAGGACGTACAGGTGTGTAGAAGTCACACTAAAGTTTCAGAAGTTGGCCGGACATCCAGTCCTTGGTAGAATATGTCCCATAAAGCTTAGGCTACCAGCAACACTGATCTAATGATAAGCATCCTATTGCA
This sequence comes from Protopterus annectens, assembly GCF_019279795.1. Taxonomy (NCBI): domain Eukaryota; kingdom Metazoa; phylum Chordata; order Ceratodontiformes; family Protopteridae; genus Protopterus; species Protopterus annectens. The sequence goes on from NC_056747.1 coordinate 1,131,948,611, forward strand.
ACCCCACCGAGTAATTCTACTTCAGCCAGGACTGATCAGTCCAAATGACTAAGAGGCAGACCCAGGAAAGAATATCAGTTCAAAGTTTCACTGATCCAAGAACAAATGACTCATGGGACAGACCTTCATGATTAGGCCAGATGGACACAAGGTCAGGTCAATTAGGAAAAAGAGAGAGAGCGAGAGAATTAAGATGCAAACACCCAGGGATCTCCAGGGTTAGGGTGGTAAGTGTGCATCCCCAGACTACAACCCCCTTCCTGAAGAGAGGGACATGGATAAGCTAAAACCTGCACTACTCAATGATACATACTGTTCCCGACAGGACTGAAGTCACAGGAGCCAATGACTTACCTCCAGGAGAACAGGGCCCTAGGCCAGTCCTCCAAGCCATCTGTCATTCATTTGTTAACAAAAGTGTCACTGAAGCTGAGTTGCTTGACAACATTCCTGTACAGGTCACCACCGTTAGATCTTCTAGCAGACAGGCATGCTCTTGCCAGAAGAAAATCCAATGGACAGTGGTGATCTGGCCAAAAGGCAGGTCATTCGTAGCTACACATTGCTTTTTTTTTTTTTTTTTTGAGGTGAGAAAACCTGACAATTACCATTACTGCACAAGGCCTCTCTTATGTGCACAGATAAAAGGTGTACTTCACCCTCTTCAGCATGACAGGGCAATAACTATGACTGATGGCAGGCAACTTCGTAGAACGGTTAGCTAAGGCTTTGTTGAGTTCCACGAATATGACCTAGAAACAAGACTCATTAGAGGAAACCAAAACAGTATCCTACCAGAGAGCTACCTTTAAATATTTCCACTCAGTGTGATGACCTCTGCACGTTCTTCAGAATGCATCCTTAAAGAATGTACAGAACTGATCCCTAGTGAATCTTGGTACTAAACCAGGTCTGCTACAGGCAGCAAGAAATCCCTGCCCTCTAATATCACCAAGGTAACAAAGGAGGCAGTGGCTAAAGTAACTGCCCCCCTACCCAACAGTTCCAATTACCTGGGGAACATTTCCTCCAACTTTGTGGGAAACTCGTCACAGACATTTCAATACCACATTTCACTGAACAACCTTCAACAAAATGTTTTTCAGAAGCAACTTCTGGTGTGAGGCACCTACTGATTCTTGAGACTCAAAATATCGGGATGACTCGCTTTCTTCCTTAAAAGTTCACACTTTCTTCAATTTGTGTCAGTGTTTTACACCCAACATAGAATTATTACAAGAATAAATATCAGTCCTTCTAGCAGCAGTGCTGCTACTGCTTAGTTTCTGATGATGATAGATAAATAAAGCACTGAATCTTACTGAGGTGTGCAAGCTGAGCTGTGTTCCATATCAAGAACAGGAAAGAACTTGGTTCAATGGTGCAAAGGGCTGTTGCCCGAACTGTGACCCTGCAGACATGCATTTGACTAGTGAGCCTGGCACCTGAGAAGTCGACCTCACAAGACACAAACGTAGTGAAAGTTTTGAAACATGAGGAGAATAAATCTAAGATGATTTCCCTGCTTAGTTTACCAGAAGGATATTGGCATCAAGCAGGACTGGAAATCAAATCAGAAGTAGATAAAAACCAGGCAGCAAATGAATGTGCCAAAAAGCAAAAGAAAGAATTTAAGGTGACGGACCAGATAAGAAGACAAGAAATGTGGAAAATGCATAAATATAGTTGCAAGTATAGAAAACTTCTGGAAGAACCTCATGTTGAGCAGGATCGAACACAGGAATGGTTGAGGAGAGGCGAATTCAAATCAAAAGATGAAAGCTTAATATTGGTGGCCTAAGATAGTGAGTAACGTGCACGTTGGTTTATAAAGTCTATTGAACATGTGGAAGAAACAGACGAATGTAGGTTTTATAAAACAGAATTGGAAACAGACGCACACCTGGTTGCTGGTTGTGACATACTAATGGCAGAAGGTCTGTATAATGTGGCAAGACTGTTGCACTGGAGATTGTGCAAATATAAAGGTACTGAAGTGGCTGAATAACACTGGAAACATGAACCACAAAGCATTACAGAAAATGATGGAAGTCTATATCACATGGGATCACCCATTACCAACAGTCCAAAAGATAGACGCAAGAAAACCAGATATAGTGGTCCATGAAAAGAAGACAAAAGTAGCACTGATCATTAAAATCCCTACACCCAGTGACTACAGTGTCTTGCGTACAGAGAGATACAAAGTCATAAAATATCAAGATTTGCAGGCAGAAACGAGAGCAATGTGGAATAAAGGTACCCAGACAGTTCCAATAGTACTAGGAGCAATGGGTCTTTTAAAAAAGAATCTACAAATGTATTTAGTTATGTTACCAATACATGTAACTCAGTAGGAATTGCAGGAGTCATTACTGGGCACACTGCAGGTGCTACGAAGAGCACCTCTGGCTAACATCAAAGATTGAAACAACACTAATTTCATAAACTTTAATCGTACTTTGACTTAGGAATGGGGTCCATTCCTGTTGTGGTATTAGAAACCCAAAAGACTTGGAGAACTTAAAAAAATGAGAATATTAATGAAGAAAGATGCAATTTTTGAGGGGGTCATGTATGCACTGTTTATCATCATTAGCTGAGTGTAAAACATTTTTAAGAGGAATGCATTTATCATTAAATTTTATGTCATGTACTACCTCAAATGGAAGATTTGGGATAATACTGGACCAGTAATAAGAGTGTGTGTGTGTGTGTGTGTGTGTGTGTGTAAATTCATATATTTAATATTGGTAATTAATTTATATCTATTTGAGAGGTGTTTATTTGATTGCAATGAAGAAATTAGTTGTTTCAAACATTAAAGGTATTATGGTCTAAGCAGATTTGGGTTTAGTAAAGGTAGGTACCCTTTAGGGAGGTTAAGTCTGAGTGTTGTATTTTCTGGAGAAAAGGTTGTGTGCTTTGGAAAAAAAAAATTAATGACTAGCACAGTGGCGTACCACAGGCTCATAGGCTGGTACTAGGCCCTAGGGCTTATACAAGCCTAGCCATAACAATTCCCTGGATATTTCGTCCCACAATATTTACTTCCCTGGACCCCTGTCTAGCAGGGTGATTGACATGATCCCCATGGGGTGAATTTCCTATCTCCCATCCAGTCTTCAAGGTTCCTCTCTGCTTGACATGTATGAGTAGTCTATTCTAGAGTATGGGGAGTCTCTGGGTCAGGAACCTATCCCTCCAGCATGTTTTGTTCATTGTGATGACAGGGTTTAGATCCCTGGAGCGTGTGGCTCTGAGGGATTGGGATTTCTTTAAGTGGAGCATGTCCAACAGCTCAGAGTTTGACATGACCTTGTATGTTAAGCAGAGATCGCTCCTGAGTAGATGATATGCCACAGAGTATAGCTGGAGTTTTATTTAGACGGTCAGCATAGGGCATCTGATTTAGGCCTGTGATTCTTTAGTATTTCTGCAGCCTTTCCAGCTGTTGCAGATGTCTTGTGAGGTACATACCAAACGAGGCGTTGTATTCTATAATGTGTCTAATGAGGGATGAGTACAGTGGGACAACGACCACCTTTTTCTGGATGAAAAGCCCTTAGTGATGAGGTGTGCCACATAAAAGGATTTCCTGACTGTTGTGGTGATGTGGTTATCGAAGGTGAGACCACTGTCCACCTGTGTCCTTAAGTCTCTCATCACACTTTAGGTGTTTAGTGTACTGCCACCTATGTGGTAATTCATGGGTACATGGTTTTTCCCAAAGGGGATAACTATATTCAATAATGGCTCCCAGTTTGTAGTCATCTGTGAACTTTGTTAGCCAGAGTCCCTTAGTGTTGGTCTGTACTTCAGATAAGTAGATGCCAAACAAGAGAGGTCCCAGGACTGAACCCTGAGGTACTCCACTTGTCACTTGCCTGGAGCTGGATTTGGAGTCAGCTACTTTTACAGTCTGGATTCGATCAGTAAGCCAGTTGGCAACCCATCGAGTGATGTAGGGATTTATGCCCAGCTTATTAAGTTTATCTACGATTCCGGAGTGGGGGATGGTGTCAAAGGCATATTTAACATCCGGAGCTGAAAAAAGTTTTAAACCCCCTCCACCAAGGCGAATTTCTAGCAGCACCCCCCTCGCATAACTATTATTTTCAGTGATAATCATGAAATGAAACAAAATAATGGCCAGAAAGAAAAAAAATTTTTTTTCCTTTTACTGAACTTTGTATATATAATCACGCCAGTAAAATAAATTAATATTACAGTAAATACAAGCAAAAAATGACAATGTATTCCTGATAAATGAAAAACTTACTCCTACAAATTGATGTGTAGCATTGTAAAACATTACAATTTCTGCTTTTGAGAGCCCTAACTTCTGCAAATTTATCAATTTCTTTATCTTCTTTGCATATTCATGTTCAACAGAAAGTATAGCCAGATTTGTTAATTTATCTTTGCCCACACTTGACTGATAAACACCTTCAATTAATATTAATTTTGAAACAGACTTTCAGAGCATTAAGAAACATATGCTAAATACTTAGTCCTGGCCGTTGACCATGTCGTTCAACTGTCCAGACTTTTGCAGAATGTCCAGATTGTCACCTCATAAAAATTTTTGGTTTTATGGCAAATCACTGAGGACTGAACTCATTAAATAATGGCATTCATTTGTCTCTCAGACTTAATTTCCTTCAGAAAATACAAACTAATGCAAACCCTGTTTATTCTAGTAACTTTCTAAGTTTAAACTTTATAAGAGCAACATTTAAAACATGTCCCTGTTTTGGGGTCTTTGGCCCCATTATGTTATGCTTTGTCCAGCTTTCTTGTGCTAAGAGTTTGAGAGGTGTGCACCCTGACATTGCTTTCAAGAGAGAGACAGATGTATGTTGCTTTTTTTAGTGAACAAGACAATACTAATAATACAAACTTGGAGGGTGTGGGAAGCTTGCTCCCACACTGGGGATGCTGGGGCCACCCCACCCTGCAAAATAAGTCTTACATTTTAGTGAACCTGATCACAGGTTTAATCTTCAGTGAGTCATAGATGAAGGATTTACTATATCCTTGTTTAAAAAATCAAGAAAAATTATACATTAAAATTATGCTTGGCTTTGCTGCACTGCTGCCCATCAAGCAGTGGAGCTCCTTTGTTTGTTTTCTTTCCCTGAGTGTCATGGTGATCCCTTCAGTAGTTTGTCCAGCTATGCACAAGCATTTCACTGACATAAAAATGAAACATCTTCCCCAATGATCCCTTCAGTAGTTGTCCATGTATGCACAAGCAGCAAAATGAATCATTTCCTCCAACAACCTTCAATAGTTTGACCATGTATGCGCAATCACTGAAATAATACCAAAATCAATCATTACCCCCTACAGACCCTTTCAGCAGTTTGTCTACATATGTACAAGCACCAGAAGGAAATATTTCCTCCAAAGATTCCTTCAACAATTTGTCCATGTATGCAAACGCACTCAAAAGACACTAAAACATTTCTCCCAATGACCCTTTCAGCAGTCATCTCCAAGTATGGACAAGCACCAAAATGAATCATTTCCCCCAATGACCCCTTCAGTAGTCTGCCCATGTATGCACAAGCACCACATAACATTAAAATGAAACATTTCCCAAAACGGCTCCCTCAGTCATCTACTTTGTTCAGATCTTCAGAGTGTTCAGTTCTGCCACTCAGTCTCTATCTGTACTGCACCGAGCAGCCAATTACAGGTCTTTTTGGGGTGGTGCCCAAGCAGGAAGACGTAGGCAGAGGCGGGAGGCACACAGGATGTCTAGGACATAAGTTTAGGATGGGAGATGCAGTTTACTTTAAAACAGGAAAATATCTGATTTTTTTTATTTTTTTTATTTTACACCTCCCTTACTGTTTGCACCAATGGCAAACTACACCCTCCACTCCACCCCCCACATTAGTATGCCTCTGGACTAGCATATCTTTAACAGGAAATGTGGACAGGTTTAACATGTGATGATTTAGCTTGAAGTTAGGGTTTTCATTAACTGGCTGAGGGACGTTAAATGCATCATTTAATTTTAAGAAAATGACAAATGTTTGAAACAAAATTAATCTTTTAGAAGTGAATGGTGTTACTTTTTATTTTTAATGTCCTGTTGTTGTAAGGCTCAAAGGTTAAAATGAAACTCGATTAGATGACTGCACAAAATCTTGACTTACAAATGTTGTCATGCTTCAGAATTAACAGGTAAGTTGATGACCTTAATTATTTGAACTGCATTTATAATCATTTAGTATAGAAAAAATCAGGTAGACCTAGTCTGCTCTTTTTTGGGTAAAATTTCTTATATGCTATGCATACTGACTTTGTTGCCCATATGAATTTACTTAATTTAGGGGTAATATTTTGAAATGACTTATTGCATAGGAGTTGAAAGGATTAGATAAAAAGAAATGAGAGTCTTGGTACAATATTTAACTATAGCAACTTAGGGAGAAGGATATTCTGTATATTTCAGGATATTTGACCAAAGATTGGCAGCATTATTCTGAAACATCATTGATCTTGATCAAAGTGTATGGTAAAATATCTAAGGATGAAGGCATTTTGATTTTGTGTAATACTGTATTTCTTAAATGAGGAGATTTGGGATTTAAAGGAACTACTGAAATTTTCAGAGGTTTCATTTATAGTTTGAAACTTTAGGAAAAAATCTTTAATAGTCTGAATAATTTTAGGAAGGTCTGGGAGGGAAAAGTAAATTCTGATGACATCCAGAAAGACTATAAATGGTAAGGTTATATTAAAAGACTATGGAATTAAAAAAGGATTTTTGGGTTAGCATTAAGAAAAGTGGTTCAACATATAGATTAAATAGATATGGAGACAAACATCATCCTTGTCTGGTCCCACTGATGACGGGAGAAGGGTTTAAAGGAGACACTACTGAGTTTTGTACAGGCTTTGCTATAAAGAAATTATATAACATCTATAAAGAAGGTGGGGGAATTTTAAATGCTGCATGAGTGCAAATAGGATGTTTAGACTGATAATATGAAAGGCTTTGGTTGCGTCAATGGCTAATTAGCAGATACTGTGGTTGCGTTTGTTAGTGAAAGGTTGTGATACTTCTAGTGTGAGGGTGTGATCTGAGGTTTGTCTAGATTTCAAAAAGCCCACCTGGTAAGGAGATAAGATTGTGGGGAGTACAAGTTTTAATATATCAGCTAGAACAGCAGCATAGATTTTTAGGTCAACATTAACAAGTGTAATTGGCCTGCAACTGCATAATTAGGATCATGGTTAGATTTACATATAAAAATAGCTTTGGAGTCACAGAAATAAAAGATCAAAGATTCACTGAGTTGTGATATTATTACATAGGTTTAGTAAGATCCTTGAAAGGTGAAGGGAGAAACATCAGCAATAAAACCATTACGGCCGAGGGCTTTGCCATGTTTGGTATTTTTAATAGTGCTGTTGATTTATTGGAAATAAAACATTTAAGATATTAATTTGGGTATCATTAAGTCTATGAAACTAGAATTTGTTTAAGATATGCATTAAGTTCTTCCTCATTAGTATTAACACCGTGTTGTCCATATAACGGTGAGTAGATGTCTGTACAGACTTGGTTAATGTCAGTAGTATTATTTATTAAATGGTCCTTCTCTTTAATTCTTGTTATATATGGGGGGGTTACCGAGTTTAATTACTCTAGCAAGGATTTTAAATGGGGGTTGGGACCATTCTGAATACTCAGAAAGGAATCTCGTCAAATACCATGTGATAGGAGCAATATGTTCGGTATATATTTCTCGGAGGTACAGGCCAACACAGAAGGACTGTGGCTGACCAAGTTCGCAGATGACTGCAAACTGGGCACTACAATCGACTCTCCAGCCGACACAAGCATCCTCCAAAAGGGCCTCACAGAAACAGACAACTGGTGCCAGAGCCATGGCCTCAAGTTAAACGCCAAAAAGTGTATAGTCATCCCCTTTGGCAAAAACAAAGTGCCCACAAATTACCACATAGGTGGTAATCCATTAAGTACGGAAGAAGTAATTAGGGACCTGGGGACCCAAGTTGATAGCAATCTCTCATTTGACAACCACGTGGCCAAAGTGGTTAGAAAAACATTTTATATAGCCCACCTACTCATTAAGGGATTCACATCTAGATCAGGGGAGGTCATCGTGCCTCTTTACTCATCCCTCATCAGGCCCATAATTGAGTACAATGCCCCTTTTGTGATGTACCTTACCAGACACCTGCAGCAACTGGAAAGATCCCAAAAGTACCTCACCAAGAGGATCAAAGGGCTCAAACAGATGCCATATGCTGCCCGGTTAAAGAAACTCCAGCTCTACTCAGTGGCATACCACCTGCTCAGAGGTGATCTGTGCCTGACGTATAAAGCCATGTCCAACCCGGAATTAATGGACATGCTGCACCTCAGAAAATCCAAATCCCATCGAGTTACGCGCTCGAGAGACTTGAACCTCAGCACCAAAATAAATAGGACATGCTGGAGGGACAGATTCATAACCCAGAGGCTCCCTTCACTCTGGAATAAAATCCCAGTCCAGGTTAGGCAGAGTCCCTCATTGACTCTCTTCAAGAGGAATCTTGATGAGTGGATGGGAGATAGTAGGTTTACCTCGGGTATCACTTCTGTGTCACTGTTAGACAGAGGCACAGTATACTAACCTCGAAAAAGGGCATAGCAAAATTAATTTAAAATGGGTGGCGAAAGCCAAACACACTCTGGCTAGGCTTATAAATGCCCTAGGGCAGATAGCCTAGTATGAACCTATGAACCTATAGTGGAGGCTGAGTTCTTTTCTTATCTGGGAGATTTATTTTTCTAACTCTGCATTTGGATGAATCAACTGTTTTGTTTGTAGCTTCTTTTTCCTTATAAAGATGCTAAGTTTAAGAGAAATCCTCTTAACTGAGCTTTTAAAGATGCCCACTGTATATCAATAGATGTCTCCAGGTTTGCAACTGAGTAATTATGTTCTTTCAGTAAGGTAATTATCTTGTGTTAGAGTCCAATTATAATTAAACAGTTTATACAATAATGGCATAGAAATATTAATGTCTAGTGATATTTTGGAATGATCACAGAAAAATCTGGGTTTAGTATTAAAATAAATATTTTTATCTAGAAATAAATTAGAAATTAAGGACAAGTCTCGACCCTTAATGAACTCTCTCTGCTAAAACTCAGCCATTCTTCACTCTCATGGTTCCTTAGTTACTTAACTGTCAATCTGTCAAATGGCATGACCTCTCTTCCCTCTCATCAGTTACCATGGGGGGGGTTCCCCAAGGATCAATTATAGGACCTCTAGTTTTCACTATATTCACCAACAGACTTCACACAACCACTTCTCTAGCCTCCATTGTCAATATGCCGATGGCTCCATTGTCTGTACTGCACCTACACTAAAAGAACTTGAAGCTAAAACACAACAGTCCTTCTTAGCAGTAGAAGCCTGGTTATCAGACATGCAACTAATCCTAAACCCATCCAAAATTAAATTCATGCTCTTTCACCCTAGTAAAGCACATGACCTCAACCGCTCCAACAAATATCTTCCAACACCACCATAATATCGATAGTAGGCCAAACAAAATTACTACGTGTGTTAACAGACAGTAATCTGAAATTCGATTTACACCCCTCTCGGACTACTAAAAAAGACACACGCAAAACTAGGGGCTCTGTACAGACTCAAGCTCTTCCTCGCTGCCAGCACAACACAAACAGTCACAGAACCCACCTTCTCTCCACCCTACAATACATCTCCCCTATCTTCACAAACCTAAAGAAAACTGATCTGACCAACTAGAGACCTGCTACAATAAAACTGCTAAATTCACTTCCAATTTCCCCCACAGATCCCACCACTGCTCTGCCTTATGACAACTAAACTGGCTAGAACTACCCCATTATCTAACCTACACTCAACTCTTCACTGCCCACAGATTGGTTCACCAACCAGAAAAAAACTCCATCTCTTAAGCAATTACTCCAACCCTGTACTAACACTTGAGTCCTCTGATCCACGAACAAGTCCCCACTACAAGTATCCAAACCAACAGTGCTGCTGGTGACTCTCTTTACTCTAAGTATATATCTAAAGTTTGGAATACCATACCACATCCAATCATAATGTCTGACAACACAACTCAATTTGAAAAACTACTCAGGAGCTTCTTCAAAAATAAATGGCTTTTCCCTTGCACTAGTCCTGACAAAATCTTCCTCCTATGCTCAATTTATCTATATCCATCTACACCACTACATACCACAGTATGCCCTTCTCAAGTATTTAAGTTACTGGCTCCATCCCTCTCCTCCTTTCGTACACCCCTCTCTCCTTTTTCTTCTTTTAAACTAATTTACCTTGCATTGATTTATCAGCTTCATTCCTCACTCCCATTAGCCCTGCTTCACTATCTTTTCTAATACTTTCTCCAGTGACCATTTTCCTACCTTGAGATTATTCCTATACCCTTTTTCCATCTGCTTTCTGCACCATCACTTTATAGAATAAGTCCACTGTCAAGCCTACAGACTATTCTGATGTCTATATGTAATCTAATGAACGGATCAACTAATGAATGTAACTATAAGTATTAATGTTAACCTGCTGCTTGTTACTCTTCTGTATCAGATATGTATATGGAGGTCATATTTCAGCAAATGCGGCAATGCAAATTTTATTGTACATTTATGACTGTATTACATGCCTACATATTTTTGTAATTATCTATGGAGCTTTTCTCCTAGGGCCTCTGCTGAAAATGGGCTCTGTCCCAGTCGGACATTCCAAGTAAACAAATGTTAAAAAAATAAATAAATTTATGGCATGCTGAAAAATAAGTACAGATGGAATTAGAAAATGTAGTTTGGCTCAGTACAAGAAGGTCAAATAAATCAAAGTCAGACTAAGTCAAGAAATGCTAAGGAAGCATTAAAATTAAAAGATTTTGAGATAGAAGTTCTGTCTGTCTTAAAGGTTAATAAGAGTTACAATCTTCACCAATAATAAAAAAGATAGTTCTTAAAATTATTTAACAAGTTGTATATTTCCATTACAAAATCACGTTGATTATTACAGGGAGAATAAATGCTCAGAAATAGCATTGGACATTAGAAGTTTGACTTCTACAAGAAAAGCAATACCATATTCAATTAGGGTCTCAACTTTTATTCTAAGATCATCTTAGAATAAGGATTTAATTAGTACGGCTACCCATTTACTTTTATTGTCTCCTGAAGCTATACTAGATTTTAGCCATTTTTTTTAGTTTGATTCTACTTGTGTTCTGACATATGCAATTCTTATATAAAGCTAACTTTTTAATTTGTATAGTAAATGGAGGAATAATTTCCTCTTCTTTACTTGCTGAACAACATTAATGTTTCAAGATTCAATGGATCACCATCAAGATTTAGGTAAAAAGGATCAGTCGGAAGTAATTATTGACTGAAAATCAGTTATGTTATATGTTAAAGTAATTTGTAAATGAACAAATCTGAGTGTTTGAGAAGTGGAAAATGTAGTCAAGCAAATAATTTCAACAAAGATACAAGTTAGTGTTCTGATAACTGGTATAATTTCTAGAAATAGGCACATAGCAAAAAAAAAAAAAAAAAAAAAAAAAAAAAACCTCTTCCTAGCAACCCCATAGATCTAACCCTAAATTCACCCTTATAGAAAGGGTTGCTTAGTTGGACATGTAAGGGATTAATGATAGTGAATACACAAGTACCAAGATGAAAAACTATAGGCACTACTACTGAAATAGTAAAATGAAAAGTACAGTTGTGTACACTTACCTTAAATGTAGATGTTCGAGTGTATTCACTGTTGCAGTCATTACATTTGGGTAATCCTGCTGGCAGGTTGCCCTCAGCCGGCCTGAATTCCAAAGTCTTGGGTCCTGTGTCAGCTACTGTCACCCCTTCCCTGACGTCAGTTCGTCAGGGGTATAAAAGAAGCAGCCGCCATTTTCTTCAGTTTTTCTTGCCCCAGATGTCAGGTGCCCCCAGAAAAGGGTAGTCAAACTTTATATATATATATATATATATATATATATATATATATATATATATATATATATTTTTTTTTTGAAATGCACCAGTATAAATTTTACCTTCATCTATAAGCAAATACACCACATAGGTTATATTAATCAGAGAAAGAAAGATAAGGTCCAAAGAAAAAAGGGGGAAGGCGGGTGGGTAACCTGGACTGCAACAGTGAATACACTCGAACATCTACATTTATGGTAAGTGTACACAACTGTACTATGTTTTTCATGTTTCACTGTTGCAATCATTACATTTGGGTAGAGTCCCAAAGCTATGGTTGGGAGGCTGGAGCTAGACAGCAGTAGGAGCAGCTATGAGGCCCTGCAGAACTGCAGTGGCAAAGCCTGCCCTGGATTTAGAGTAGAGTGGCAGATGATAATGCTTTGTAAAGGTGTGCACTGAACTCCAAATAGCCACCTCTAAAATGTCCCTGGTTGGTACTCCCCTGAGAAAGGCTGCTGAAATGGCTGCAGCTCTGGTGGAGTGTGGCCTAATGCCCTTAGGCACTGGCCTGCCATGGTGTAAGTAGCAGAAACGAATGCAGTGGCCTAACCACTTAGAAATAGTCTGCTTTGAGATAGCCTTTCCTTGTGATCCTGCAGCATATGCCACTAGTAATTGCTCTGTCTTCCTGCAAACTTTGGTTCTGTCCAAGTAGAATCTAAGCTGTCTGTGCACGTCCAAAGAATGCAGAATTCTCTCCCCCTTGTTCTGTGGTGTTGGGTAAAATGTTGGCAGATGAATAGTTTGGTTTAGAGCCACACTGGACACCACTTTAGGCATAAATGTTGGATTTGTCCTCGGAGACCCTGTCTAGATGAAAAATGATAAAAGGTTCCACAGCCATGAGCGCCTGTAGCTCTGAAACTCGTCTTGCTGAAGTAACTGCTAGGAGCAGAGCTGTTTTCCAAGATAAAAACTTTATATCAGCAGTAGCAGCTGGCTCAAAAGGAGGCAGGGTGAGCTTTTCCAAGACATAGTTAAGGTCCCATGCAGGTACTGGTAATCTCCGTGGAGGCTTGTATTGTTTGTTTGTTTGTTTGTGTCTTTCGGCTTTTCCCAGTTAGGGGTCGCCACAGCAGAACTCCGGTCCGCTAATGTAATGCAGTAGAGTTTTACATGCTGGCTTGCCGGGCCTAACGCACAACTTTCAACGAAGGAACGCCCATTCACGCATGTTGCCACACAGAAGACGCTCTAACTGAGAATCGAACGGGCAACGTCTAACTGTGAGGCGACAACGCTACCGCAGCACCATGAGCCGAAATGGCAGAGGCATGAATTTTAATTGATAAAAACGATAGGCCTTTGTCCAGCATCTCAGTTAAGTATTGCAAAATCTGAGGAATGTTTGGGACAGTTGTATCAGTTCCTTGTGCCTGGTTCCAAGCACAGAATTTCTTCCAGTTTCCAGCATAAGACTTTCTAGTACTAGGCCTTCTGGCTTCCAGAATGACATCCAGCACAGCTTTACTGAGGGGTGTTTTTTGTGTGACATTATCCACCATGCTGCCAAGTTTAATGTCCTGAGTTGGCTGGGCAGGATCTGATTGTTTTGCTGGGTCAGTAGATGAGGTATTTGAGGTAAAGTCCAAGCTGGGTATAATGACAAGTTCCTTAGGAGTGGATACCAGTACTGGCATGGCCAGTCTGGGGCAATCAGTATCATCTTTGGCTTCTCCTGTCTGACCTTTAGGAGCACCTTGGGGAGGAGAGGCAGTGGGGGAAAGGCATATACTGATAGGTTTTCCCAGCTGAAAGAGCTGAAAGATAGGGCGTCCACTTTCCATGCTTGTCTGTGATAAGTCCGTGTGCAGAATCTTTTTAGTTTGGCAACTGTGAGGGGAGGCAAAAAGATCTATGTCCGGGCATCCCCATTTCCTTGCTATCATGCTGAAGACTTGTGGATCCAGCTACCACTCGTGGGGATCCATGAGGTTTCTGCTTAGTTCGTCTGCCAGAGTATTTTCCTTTCCTGGCAGGAATTGTGCATGCAGATGTATTTGGTAAGTCAAAGCTGTGTCCCACAAGGTCATGGCTAGTCTGCAAAGGGGGTAAGAATGTGTGACCCCTGCTTGTTTATATACCACATGACCGTGGTGTTGTCTGTCTTTATCAGTAGTTGTCCTGGATGAAGTAGGTCCTTGAAGGCTGTCAGGGCATTTTGAACAGCTAGCATCTCTTTTTGATTGATATGTAGATGCATTTGGTTTGAGGACCATGTTCCCTGAATGCCTCTTCCTGCCATGTGGGCCCCCCAGGCATAATATGATGCATCCGTTGTTAGTGTCTGCCTGGCTGGGGGTAATGTGAATGGCTGTCCCTTGTTCTGGTGACAAGCCTTTGTCCACCATCGAAACTCCTGTTGCAGGCAGTGAATGAGAGTAATGATTGTTTCCAGGCGGTGGCAAAGTTGAGTCCAAACACTTTTTAGGTACCACTGAAGTTTTCTCATATGCAGTCTTGCATATAGAATTAGTAGGATGCAGGATGCCATGAAGCCCAAAGCCTGCAGAATTTTTCTTGCAGATAACTGGGCCTTTGTTGCCAATATTTTGAAAAAGGTAGTCAGTTGCCTTTGTTTGTCTGGCGTGAGATAAGCCATCTGGGCAGTTGTATTTAAGCTTGCACCCAGGAATATTATCTCTTGAGAGGGTACTAATTTTGATTTCTTTTTGTTGACTGTGTACCCTAGGCATGTTAACAGTCTTTTCACAAATGCCAGATGTTGAAGAAGAATGTCCTTGTTCTCTGCTTGAATGAGACAGTCGTCCAAGTAAGGATATACTTGTATTCCTCTTTGTCTGCAGAATGCAATTACTGGTGCCAAACACTTTGTAAAGACCCTGGGCACAGTAGATAAGCCAAAGGGCAGTGCAGAGAATTGGTAATGCATTGAACCAGCCTTGAATCTGAGGTATCTTCTGCATGATTGTCCGATTGGAACATGCATGTATGCCTCTTTTAGGTCTAAAGTCACAAGCCAAGCATTCTTGCCCAGCATGGGCAGAAGTTGCTAAGTCAACATTTTGAATTTTGGAATATCCAGGAATGTGTTCAGAATAGATAGGTCCAGTATCGGCCTCCAGGCCTTATCCTTTCTGGGTACCAAGAAGAGTCTTGAGCAAAATCCTTGTCCCTGCTCTTGCTCTGGTACTTGCTGAATGGCCCCCATGTCCATGAGGGATGAGACTTGTTTTTGTGCCTCTGCTCATTGATTTTTTGGCAGATCTGCCCACCGTTTGCCTTTGGCAGAGTATGGAAATGGAACTTGCAGCCTTGTGACACTATATTTAGAACCCACTTGTCCTGGGTTATAATGTGCCAATTTTGAGAAAAAAGTGCTAATTTTCCCCCTAAGGTTGCTGCCAGTAGATAAGTGATTGGTGCAGGTAGGGGGAAGTCATTGGGACTGTTTCCTGTATGGTTGTGATTTGTCTTCGCCAACTTTGTAGGTAGAAGCACCCCATTGCTTTGACCTGTATGAACCTTGCGCCTGGGATCTGCCCCTACGGCGTCTGGATCTGCCCCTTTGAGGTCTGTCTGACACTGGAAAGGACCAATTTTTTGTAGGCCAGTGTCTACTAAACCTAGGTGGCTGTACTTGTAAAAAATCTTTAACAGTTTGCATAGATTTAGCTTTGTCCTCCATTTTCTTTAACACCTCTTCTGCCTTAACATCAAACAAAGTATCATGCTGTAAAGGTGCATCTAGTAATTTAACTTTAACATGATCAGGCAAATTTTGTTCCTTTAACCAAGCATGCCTCCTAATTACAGAACCCGTAACTGCGGCCCTGCAGGAGGTCTCCAAAGAATAAAAACCACATTGCAAAGTATGCTTTCCAAATTGTTCAGCTGCATGCAATAAATCCTGCATTTCCTTGTTTTCTGCACATTCAGAGTTTAACAACATTTTCTGTTTAAGCAATCCCACGACATGTTGCTGATATTTGAGCATATGAAACTGACAGTTTAAGGCCCTTCTAACCAAAGTTGCAGATGTGTAAACCTTTTGTCCCCATCTATCCAGTGCTCTAGAATCTCTGTCAGAGGGGGTTGGGTTTTTTGCAGTGGAAGCCTCAACTCCCATTGGACCCTGTGAAATAGTTTCTGGGTCAGCAGCAGGGTTTTTAAAAAGAAATTAGTGAGAGTCAGGAACCCTATAATATCTGTCAGGCTTAACAGGAGCTGGGGGTAAGGAGTCAGGGGTCAGACTAGACTCTGAGAACACATCATCTAGAATGTCTAACACAGGTGGAATGGCTAGAGGCCTGGGCTGAGGTAGTAAAAGGAAATCCCTGAGCCTCATTTTAGATTCTGAAAAATCTTGGCTCTCCCAGTGGAAATGCCCCCTCATGGTATGCAAGGTTTCCCCTAAAGAATAGTCCTCAGGAGGGGATGCTGAAGGTATAGATTCTTCAGCATCAGAATCCTCATAGGGGGGAAGAGAATACTCCTGATCAGAAGAAGAATCATAAGACATAGAAACCTGATCTGAAGATTCATTGTCAGTCTCTTGACTAGGCCTCTTATCAGGAGGGGGATGGGAACCCCTGATCAAGGTAATCAAGTCTTCAGCCATTTTGAGCATCTGTTTTTTGGGCATTGAGGCCTGTCCATGTGGCTCTTGAGCTTGTTTCCTTGCTTTAGAAGGTGCTTTAGTCTTTGCCTTTGAAGTTGAAGTCGTTTTAATGTAAAGATGTTTAGGTCTGAATACACCCTCAGAAGCCAGTGCCTGCTCAGCTGCTCCAGACCCATCTGAGGGATTAGCGTCTGAGGCTCCAATACCTTGAGTATCCAGTGGCATAGCCGACTCCATTTGGGAGTCGGTAGCGGCCTGCGACTCTAAAGTAGCGGGCGTCAGGGGCTGTGAAAGCACCTCACTGAGAACCGGCGAACCAGCGACTGGCTTAGGAGAAGCTTCGTCAGTTTTTGGCCTCGGCTGTTTATCTCTATCCTTTTCTTTGCGTTTTTTGTGAACTCCGGTAGTCGGATGGCTATCTGACGACATTTCCGGATAATTAAACCGGCATCCAAAGAAGTTTAAAGCAAAATCATACTGACGCTTAATAGTGCGTTGGTTAAATCTAGCACAAAACCGACAACCAATATCGTTGTGATCAGGGCCTAGGCAAGGAATACAGTAAGAATGAAAGTCCTTATGAGGTATTTGCTTTCCACAAGAAATACAATTATTAACTTTTTCTGACATCGGTCTGGAGCAAGAAAAATGTTTCCCCAACGGGGTACTTAGCTTTATTGAAGACTTCGGATCTGAAACTCGAACACGAAAATTTCAGGAGTCGGACAACCGGCACTTGCGAATTGCTTCTGCTTCGGGCACCGCGCGGCAAGAAAGACTGAAGAAAATGGCGTCGGCTGCTTCTTTTATACCCCTGATGACCTGACGTCGGGGAAGGGGTGACAGCAGCCGACGCAGGACCCAAGACTTTGGAATTCAGGCCAGCTGAGGGCAACATGCCTGCAGGATTACCCAAATGTAATGACTGCAACAGTGAATCACGAAGAACATCGTCAACAAATTAAAAGATGTATTCAACAGAAAACTACAAACAATGCCAAGACAAGTAACATGCTGCACAACAGCACTACTCCTGACTATATAAGGTCTGACTGGCAGTATATGTTAAGTGATGATTTTGAGTCTTTACTGAAAGGGAAATAAAATATATTGGGTCAGTGAATAACATCACTAAGGGTAAGATAAAGTGAAATATCAAACGTTAGATATAGAAAGAAAATGGAGCTGTGGCATAGTATTAGGTCATAAAATGCTAGGCAAGTAATTTACGATTAGGGAGGTATAGAGCCATACATCATATCCTAGCAGTATACAAAAGGTATAATTTGCCTCAAAGCGGTTTCCTTGAAAACATTCATAATGTTTACTGACTTATTCTGTTCAGAAGTGGCTAATGTAAGTAAAATTAATTTCCAAGTCTTCTCATAGGAACAAACTTAAAGTAGTTATAAAATTAAGAACGAGCATGGCCTACATTGTATTGTATAATAAAGATGTGTTAACAAATATAATACTGTACCAAAGAAGAAATACATATGATTATATATAAATAATAAAAATAAACATAAATATAAAAATGAGAATAAAATGAGAGCTGTTCAGATGACTTCAGCCAAACTTAAAAGTCATAGGATTATATACATTATACTAAGAACTGCACATTAGTGCAGTAACAAAATTAATATTTAAATATTTTTAAATGTAAACAATTAACACAGTTGTAGTAGATATTACTATGGCAAAGAAATTTTGTGATGCAGTTTAACTGAGAGCTCTTAGCTACTGAAAACAGATTCACATATTTTACTAATGCATAACTAACATTATAGCTCTTATAATATGAAGTTTAACAGGGTTGGTAAAACTGCCTTGATACAAGTTTAATTAAACTTTGGTGTCTATTTTACAAGTCATGATTAGTATAAGTCATGTAATTAGAAAGTCTTACATCACTTATTAAAGCTGGATATTTTCTGAACGAGTCGCCAACCAGACACAAACAGTTTAAATGTTTATTCTGAAATAAGGAAAGAGGTAATGAATGGAAGTGTAACTATCAAATAACGTTGGTTTAAATACAAGAAACTAACACCACGTTGGCATAATGGTTAAGGTGTTTACCTTACAGACACAAGGTGCAGGGTTTGATTCTCACATGGGGTAACTGGCGAGGCTTAAAATGGCCCACAAAGGCAATTAGCCAAATACTAAACTATGACACACAGCATCCAGCCTTGTGGATGGAGGCTAACCCATGAGGAGAAAAGCCAAAATCAAACCTGGCTGCCAGCTGCATGAACCTGTCCATGAAGACAGTAGGTGGGGTATTTTAGATAAAGATTTGCCAATCCTGCATTACACTTTATCATAACACAAAGCAGACATATACTACAGCTGATGATCAGTCAGGTTTAAAGTCAAAAAAGTTACTTGAAAGTGAGTTGGCTTCCATCTATGATTCGTTATACCTTTTGCTTTGATAAGTAAAACACAGGATTGCTAGATAGAGTCTGAAATAGGATAGGATGATAGGATAACACTAGACTATTGGGCCGGAGGCACTTATAAGCATAGCCAAGAATTTTGCCCATGTTCCCTCAAAGTTAGCACCTGTTTCCCCTGTCCAGAAGGGACACAGGTGGGATTCCCAGGGGTGTATTTTCTGTTTCCCATCCAGTCATCCAGGTTTTTCTTAAAGAGGCCTAGAGAGGTACTCTGCTTGACATAGAGAGGGAGTCTATTCCACAGATGGGGGAATCTTTGGGACACAAATCTATCCCGCCAACACGTTCTATTAATGTCACAGACCAGGTTAAGGCCTTGTGTGTGGGTTGCACGAGTGTAGTTTGTCTTACGGACATGCAGAAACTCTACCAAGGCTGGGTCTGAAATGGCCTTGCATGCCAGACACAGGTTACCTCTGAGCAGTCTGTATGAGACTGAGTAGAGGGACAGGGCTTTTAGCCTATCTGTATAGGACAGGTGTTTGAGACCCTGGATTTTCCTGGTCAGAAACGTCTGCGGTCTCTCCAACTGCTGCGTGTGCTGTGCAAGGTACATGCTGAAGGAGGCATTGTACTCGATAATGGGTCTGACAAGGGAGGAGTACAGGGATGTTATGACCTCTTTGTTCCTGGATAAAATACCCTTATTTATGAGGTGGGCCATGTAGAAAGCCTTCCTTACAAAAGAGGCAACATGATGGTCAAAAATCAGGTTGCTGTCAACCTGGATGCCAAAGTCCCTCATGACTGACTGCATGCTTAGTACATTGGTATTGTCATAATTAGTGGGAATTACATTTTCCCCAAAGGGGATAATGACATATTTCTTGGCATTCAGTTTGAGGCCATGCTTCTGGCACTAGACATTAGTTTGGGTAAGGCCCTCTTGGAGGATGTTTACATCAATAGGAGAATTTAAGACAGCGCCCAGCTTTCAGTCATCAGCAAACTTGGTCAGCCACAGACCACTGATTTTGGCCTGCACCTCATAAAAGTATATCCCAAACAGTAGAGGCCCCAAGACCGATCCTTGGGGTACACCGCTCGTTACGGGTCTACTACTAGAGGTGCCGTCCCCTACTTTGACTGAGTGGGTTCTATCAGTGAGCCAGTTAGCTACCCATTTGGTAACATATGAGTTGATGCCTAGCTGGGAGAGTTCATCTATTATGCCAGAGTGGGGAATAGTTTCAAAGGCTTTGGCTAGGTCAAGGTAGGCGGTGTGCACCGTCTTTCCCTTGTCCATGGCTTTGGTGACTGGCTTAAAAATGGCTCTCATTTTAACCAACTGACTTTAAAGGCGAATAGCAATAGTCTTAATGATAAATTAAGTGAACTCAATCGTATTTTACTTAAAATAAAGAAACTGCAGATGGACAATTCTTATTTTTAAAGAGTGTTTAAGACTGCAAGTTGTTCCGAAGGGTCTGCGCTTGTGGCATTATCCTACAGGTTTGATTTCTGACTCAATGTTTCACAAAGAGTTAATCCAGTTATTTGATAAATTCAGGTTTGAATATATGGACAGGGTGATTAAGCATAGTGAGACCCAGACTGAGATGCTGAGTAAGGGGATCAGTGTCTTGGATAGGACTATTGTACAAGACCCACTGTTTGGTGACTACAGGTTTGACTATGGTAGAATTTATTGTACCATAGATGAGCAAATGACTGTAATAAAAAAAAATAAAAAAACTTTTAAGGGATAAAAGAGAATACAGCACTAATTCAGCATACCCACCCCCCACCCAATCTCAAGAATGGTACCCAAGTAAGACCAACAACCACCCCAGGGTGGACACAAATGCCCCCACAATTGGCAGTGACTACAAATCCACTGAGGTCAATTTTTTAGACGAGGAAGACTAACCCCCACGGAGCCGCTCCAGGCACCTCATGAATCAACAAGGTACGAACAACAACCAGGGGTGCCAACAGTATACCAGTTATCAATGGGGGACACGCCAGTCGAACAGGGGGAACAACAGGGGTTAGTGGAGGGGGAAGAGTTAATGGATGAATTTATGATGGAATTGAATAATGGCCTGTTAAATTAAAGTGTATTTCTTCTACCACCTGTATCTATTGAACTAAATAGTACAAAAGACTTCAGAGTGCACAATTTTTCTGATTTATCATTGAATGCTACTGTTTGTGACCTGCTTGCCAAAGGTTTTATATTTATTCCAAGTAAATCTGCAAATTTAGTGCAGACATTGTTGTTGTTGTTGTGTCTTTTGGGTTTTCCTGGTTAGGGGTTGCCACAGCGGAACTCCGATCCGCTAATGATTGGCAGTAGATTTTTACGTGCCGAGTTGCAGACATTAATTGACCTTAAACAATATGTGAGGAAAAAAGAAATTATGTACTCACCATAACGTTCCATACGAGTAGTTATACTTCATTTTTCTGCAACCTGCGGGTATACGGATCCGAGCCGGCAACTTTTTTCTAGCATCTGCTCAAAGCTCCGAGCTCCTCCCCTTACCCATAATGCCCTAACCATCTCCTATCTTCCCTCAAATCGAGTTTGCTGCAACTAACAATATATATGCAACTCAACCCAATAACCAACCTGAAAACAGGAAAAGGTCCGGGGGATGGAGGGAGGGAATGTTGCAGAAAAATTAAGTATAACTACTCAGATGGAACGTTATGGTGAGTACATAACTTCTTTATCTGAAGTAGTTAACTTCATTTTATCTGCAACCTGTGGGACAGTGTCCCCACCTACTCCGATACAAGGAGGCCCTTATGGAAGGATATTCCTGAGCACCGCAGAGCCAAAGGATGCTCTACACCTTAAAATCAGATCCAATTTGTAATGGGAAATGAAGGTATGTGAATTGGCCCATGTCGCTGCTGCGCAAATATCGTCCAAAGGTACCCTGGACCAAAAAGCAGCAGAAGTCGCCATGGACCTGGTAGAGTGAGCCTTAACAATACCAGGAGAAGATAAACCTTTTGCTTTGTAGGCATGTGAAATACAAAGAGTGATCCATTTGGCTAAAGAAACTTTAGAAATAGTTTTTCCCATAAATGCTTTGGAAAAAGAAACAAACTATTGTTCAGTCTTGCGGAAAGACTTCGTTCTATGAAGATAAAAACAAAGTTGTCTATGAACATCCAACAAATGGGAGTTTGTATTCACCTTTACTTTGGAAGTTGGGAAAGAAAACGGGCAGATTAATGGAGTGGTTTATGTTTGCTTCAGATGCAACTTTAGGTAAGAAGGAAGGGTTAGTACGGAGGGAAACCCTATCCTTATGGAAGACCAAATAGGGAAGCACAGCAGACAGAGCTTGAAGCTCAGAAACTCTCCTAGCCGAAGTGATGGCTACTAGGAAAGCTGTCTTCCAGGACAAAAATTTTAAGCCCACTGAAGCTGCGGGTTCAAATGGAGGGGCTACCAATGCCTGTAAAACAAAAGTAAGGTCCCAGGGAGGTACAGAATCCTTGACAGGGGGCCGTAACATTAAAGTACCTTTGAGAAAAGCCTTACACAGCCTAGAGGAGGCTAAGGCCATGTTGTCTTCGCCAACATGAAAACTGGAAATGGCTGCCAATTGTACTTTCACTGTGAAGGAACTAGCTCCTTGCTGAAAGATACCAGACAGGAAGTCCGACACTGCTGGAACAGGAGCTGTAAAGGGATCTATTTCTCTCTGTGAAGCCCAAATGGAAAAGCGCTTCCATTTACTGCAATATAGTTTTCTAGTGGAATCTTTAAGGGAGGCCACTAGAATTGATTTGACCTGGGATGAAAGACTGGGAGTCCTGGCGATTAACGGAACTGGAGCAACCAAGCTGTTAGCTTGAGGCTGCCCAGATCGGGTGGACGTGTCCCTGATGGATGGGAAATTAGATCCGGACAGGGATCCAGAACTCACTGGGGAGCTAATAGATGAGACTAAAGGAATGGGAACCAAACCTGAAGAGGCCAGAACGGGACAATGACGATCACTTTGCACTGTAGTCGGCAAGCTTTCTGAAGAAACTTCGGAATGAGTGGCAATGGAGGATAAGCATACAGAAGCCCAGGGGGCCAAGCATGGACTACAGCATCTCTGGGGACTTCCCCTGGTGAGGGAATCAGAGCGAAGAACTCACTGTACTTCGCGTTGGAAGGAGATGTGAAGAGATCGCAGCAAGGCTGACCCCATGCCAGGAAAATCTCCTCCGCTACTGACTGTTTCAGAGATCACTGGTAGGGCATCAGAATGGCCCGGCTCAATCTGTCCGCTAAAATGTTGGAGCGCCCCGGGATGCGCATTGCTATCAGACACCGACCGGTGGAAATCGCCCATTCCCACACTCTCATGGCCTCATGACATAGAGGGTAGGATCTGGTTCCCCCTTACTTGTTGATATACCAGACTACCGACATGTTGTCTGACTGAATTGCAATCAATCCGAGAGGGAGGACTGTGTGAAAGGCTTCCAACGCTAAAATCACTGCCCTCATCTCTAGAACCTTTATGTGCAAATTGGTCTCTGTCTGGGACCACGTGCCTTGGATTGTCCTTCCCAAACAGTGTCCCCCCCACCCGAGTTGGGAGGCGTCCGTGGTCACTGTGGTTTGGACTGAGGGTGACGCAAATGGGCGTCCTGTTGATATCTCTGGTGAAGTTAACCACCAAAGAAGAGATGTCCTGCAGACGTGACTGATCTTGATCGGAAATTCCATGGGTAGGTCTAGCCAGAACCACTGGACAGCCAGAGTCCACTGAAGAATCCACATGTGAAGGCGTGTATACGGGAGAATAAATATGGTGGCAGCCATGGAGCCTACAGCCTGGAGAACCTCGCTCGCCTTTGAAGACTGGGAGTTTGCTATCTGAGCTATGTGGCCCCTGAGATGTAGAATCCTGTCTGGAGTTAGGAATACCTTCATCTGCAAAGTGTCTAACCGTGCCCCAATGAAGTCTAGAATTTGTACTGGTTGCAAATGGGACTTCTGAACAGTGACTGCAATTCCAAGTAAGTCTGCTAACCGAATGAAATAATCTCGGGCCAGACACAAGGGATACTTGTTGTGCGCAGCGAAGAGCCAGTCATCCAGGTAAGGAAACACCTGAATAACCTGAAGCCTCAGGTGGGCCGCTACAACTGCCATTACCTTGGTGAACACCCTGGGGGCTGTGGTGAGACCAAAGGGTAGAGCCCTGAACTGAAAGTGACTGGTTCCCAGCCGGAAGCGCAGAAACCTCCTGGAACTTCTGTGTATTTTGATGTGGTAGTAAGCATCCTGAAGGTCTAACGAACACATCCAGTCGCACTCTCGGAGATAAGGTAGAATGGACTGCAGAGTGACCATCCGGAATTTCTGTTTTGCTACCAACAGGTTTAATGTTGACAGGTCTAGAATGGGCCTGAGGTCCCCCGTCTTTTTTGGCACCAAAAAGAACCCTGAGTAGACGCCTAATCTGGACTGATCGGGGGGAACCTTTTCGATGGCTTGTTTGATAAGCAGCTTTGAAACCTCTACAGCTGCGGCCTCCGTGTGAGCGGATGGAACATCCGGGAGGTGTTTTGTAATGTTTGGAGGGGCAATAAAAGGAATAGAGTAACCTCTAGATATTATCTGAAGAACCCAGCGATCTGTCGTAATGGACTCCCATGCCGCTGGGTGTAAGGACAATCGTCCCCAGACTGCCTCCAGAGTAGAACAGTTGGGCAACCCCTCAGGGCTGTTGACTGGGTCTATCAGAAAAGGGTTCCCTAGACCCAAAATTCCTGGGACCCCCTCTACCTCTGGGTCGGCGTCAATCTTGTCCCCCTCTGCCTCTGGGGGAATAGCTGTCCTGAGAATCCCCGGAAAACTGAGATTTTCGGAACCACATCTTCTTCTGCCCTCTTTGATTCCTAGAGAAGGACCGCTGAGGGTTAGAGAAGCGGACTCCGACGGCAGACAAAGTCTTCCCCTCCTTTTCGCACTGGACCAGTGTGTCACATACTGTCTTCCCAAAGAGGGAAGAGCCATCGTAGGGAGCGTTGATAAACGAAGCCTTGAAAGGGTCCGCGAACTGACACAATCTGAGCCACGCATGACGCCTCATAGCTATGCCTGTCCCAGCCGCTCTAGCTGCTCCTTTCGTGGCGTGGGAAAGTAGCCGCATAGATGTATTTGAGACCGATTTCAGAGTAGACATTTTCGCTGAAAACAGCTGTTTGTCCTGTGGCGATAAAGACTCTGGGGGCGACTCAGCAAATTCTGAAGCAAGGTCTCGCTGAAGTCGAATCACGTGCCAAATAATTCAGCGCACGGATAGAAAAGGTCGCTGAAGAGTATACGCGCTTCCCAAACCTATCCACCGACCTGGACTCCTTGTCTGGAGGGTGGACTAAGGAACTCTCCTGTGCTAGTTCCTTCTTTGTGGCCGCTGCGACCAACATAGCATCAACTGGAGCTCCTTTCGACCAGGGTTATCTATCCGAAGGAGGAGATAAGACCTTGTCAGGATGTTTGGGGATGGGCTCTACAGTGTCGGGCTCCTTCCATGCCCTTGTGGTGATGAGGTCCACCAAGAGGTCTGCTGGTGGGGACACCCAAGAAGTAGATGGGCCCGTGCCAAAGGCCTCCAGGAACACTGACTCATCCCCAGAAGGTTTTGTGGCTGACCAACCTCGCTTCTGGCAGAGGATTTCCATAATTTCTCGGAAGGAGACGTCTTCGGGAGGTGACCTGGGGGAACCTTCTCCTTCATCTAAGTCAGTGTCAGTGGTGAGGGACTCGGGGGGAGTCCAAGTGCCTCCTTTTGCACTTGCGCTTGCGGTGACCCTCTTCAGCGGGACTTTCAGAAGGGGATGCGCGAGCCGCAGGGGTTTCCTCGGGGAAAATGACCTGGGGATCCTCTGGGCTGTCCCTGAGACAGGATGAAGGGAGTCGTCGCCAAATCCAGGGGGCCTGTGTGGTATCCGAGGGAATGGGCTGGGGTCTCAATTCCTGGGAGAGAACCCTCTCCACTACTTCGAAGGCCGAAGAAGTCCTCCCTGGATCCGAAGCGGGGACCGGGGCCAAAGACAGAGTAGCCAGAGGTCCGAGGGAGCGGGTCGGGTCCGAAAGGGTCAGAAACGAAGAATCATCCATTCCCCCGGGTCCAACTCCCTGTCCACGGCTCCGAGAGCCACTCGGATCCGAGCAAGTTGGATCGGAGGAACTCAAGGTAACAGCCAGAGTCGAGGTTGGAGGAACCGTCGGCACCGAGCTACCAGCTCTGAAGAACCTCGGATCCAAAAGCCCCGAAGCACAGATTGGGGAAGGAGAGATGGGGTGGAAAAAAGGCATGGAGGTCACCCCTCCAGAAGGAGAGGGACCTGGCAAGACTCCCATCTGAATTTGGGTCTGAAGAAATCTCTGCATCATCCTGTCCATATCCATTTCCGATAGGCTCCAAGTCGACCTCAAAGACGCCACCGAATTCGGATCTGGCTGGTCTGTGCAGAAGGGTGGAGGGCCTCGGGTCTGAAAGCTCCAACGGCTCCGGTGAGAAACGCGGTGACCAGAGCTGAGGAGAAAAAGGACTCATGGTCTTGGATGGAGAGCTGAGAAGAGCTCCCTGTCTGGGGATCTCTTGCGATAACTGTCTTTCTTTTTCTCCCTTTCTTCTCTGCGTCTTTCCTTTTCCTTCTCTTTATCTTTGTCAGCCTCGCTGACTGAAGATCTGTCCTTAGAGGACCCATCGCCAGACGAAGAGGGATGATGAGTCCCTGTCTGGGGAGGTGCACTAGCGACAGAGGCAGAATCCAGCATGGCAATTGGGAGAAGGCCTTTGGTAACTAGCTTGGCCTTACGATCCCCAAGGGCCCTGGGGTTGAAGCCTGAACAGATAGCACACTGGGTGGATAAATGTGCTGCTCCTAGACATATCACACACAGAGTGTGACCATCAGCAGGGGAAAGCTTATGGCCACACTCTGTACATTTTACAGGCTTTGGCTGATCAGCCATAGTCCTGCACTCAAATGTAAAGGTACTACCTTCCCATAAGAAACCACACACACATACAGGTAGGGGAAGGGGAGGCCTAAGAACTAATCTACTACCAAAAAAAAAAAAAAAAAAAATTTTTTTTTTTACACTAACGACCAATGCGTTACTACACAAGGGGAGGAAGGGTAATCCTACACAAGCACACTAGAGATAAACAAAAGTTTCCACTTACCATCCCTTTTTAGCTCAGAGAAAAGGAGACCACGATGCACACTACTGGCACGGCAAACAAGATCTGAGGGAAGATAGGAGATGGTAGGGCATTATGGGTAAGGGGAGGAGCTTGGAGCAGATACTAGAAAAAAGAAGCCGGCTCGGATCTGATACGGATCCGTATACCCACAGGTTGCAGATAAAATTAAGTTAACTACTTCAGATCTTAATTTTAATGTCATGTTTCACAATGTTGAACAGGTTCACGACCCCTTCAGAATTTCTAGTACTTTTAATCCCCCTGTTCATCCTGTTTTAGAGATTTTTGAAAAGGTTTGTGAATTGGATATAACAGCCCTATGTACGAGTAATAGTAATAGCAGACAAAAGTGTAATTTGAGTAATGAAGAAATAAATCAATTAGAATTTCTTAAACATTCTTTCTAGACTAGAATTCTGAAACCTAATAAAGGGGCTGGTGTTGTCATCATGAATAAGGATGATTACATCAAGAAAATGAGGTTGATTTTGGATATCCCTTCCTATAACATGAGTTCATTAAATGAAATGAATGGCATCTATAGGAGGATAAAGGGATTTATACAGGGTGTTTTTACTGATGGTTTAATAACTATAGAGAAATTAATTTTTTTAATCAGTAGATTTGATTTTTCTATTACCCTAGTTATTTTCAGGGTATCTAAGTTATATATAAGAGTATACACCAGCCCCCAATGTGACCTACAGTAGATGCTGTGGGCTCAAAACACATCCCTTGGCAAAATTCCTAGATATGCGATTAAAGATAGATCTACTGGAAGAATCCCACTTGTGTGTCGATTCTTGGGTCTTTTTAAGAAAAATGAACAATATAACATATAACAATGAATTTCTATTGATTACAGTAGATGTGGTTGAATTGTATATAGTTATTCCCCATGAAATAGGGGAACAATGGTAATGGGGTACTTAACTTTAGTTGAAGACTTCGGTTCTGAAACTGTAAAACAAAAATTTCAGGAGTCGACCGACCGGCACTTGCGAACAACTACTGCTTCGGGCACCGCATGGCAAGAAAGACTGATGTAATGGCGTCAGCTGCATGCTTTATAACCCTGACTACCTGACATCATGGAAGATGAGACAGCAACCGACGCAGGACCCAAGACTTTGATAATCAGGCTGACTGAGGGCTACTGCAAGCAGATAACCCAAATGTGATGACTGAAACAGTGAAACACGAAGAACATCAATGGTTCTGTGATTATTTACACCTGAAAGATATCCCACAACAACAAACTTAACATGTATGTCCAACTTTTGGATATGGTGCTTAGATGTAACTTTATCCTTTTTGAGAAAGAATACTATCTTCAGACCCAAGGGGTGGCAATGGGTTTGTGTTGTTGGGGCCTCTATGCTAATACAGTGATGCTCGAATGGGAAAGGCCGTTTCTAAAGCATTCACCATTCTTTCCCTTTTGTCATACTTATACCCATTTCCTTGACGACATATTTATTTTGTGAAAGGGACCAAGGGATCAGGTTGAACCATTCTTACATTATATTAATACTGCAACCCCATTTTTGAAGTTTACATATACTATTAGTGACAATGAAATTCCATATTTGGATATTTTATTAAAGAAGGATAACGTAAACCATAGGTTCCTAGCAGAAATTTTTCATAAGAAAACATATGCCAACAGTTTCCTCCATTTTAGCAGTAGTCATTCTTTCTCACAAAAATGGGCTGTGGTCAAAGGCCAATTTGTAAGGGTAGCCCGTATGGTTACTTTGTGGGAGTCATTTGAGAGTGAATGTTTGAAACTGAAGGATATGTTTTCCAACCTAAATGGCAACGTTCAGGTCTGTTCTGAGCTAGTACAAAATGGAACAAAATACACTGACCCTTTCTGACATTGCCAACATCTTGGCTGACAGGTTCAGTGCAAATCCCCCCCCCCCCCCCCATCACCTACAGGGCCTATTACCATTCTAGGGGATTGTGTAAGCCCAATTATTACTGATACGTTGGTTAACAAAGCTCTATCTAAAGCTAAAAACACTGCCTCCATGGGACCAGATGGTGTCCCAGGCTGTGTCATACGCAAGCTCCAAAAGGAATTAACCCCACATCTTAATACCCTGTTCAGTGTCAGCCTCTCCACAGGTTATGTGCCCATAGAATGGCACACAGCAATGGTGGTCCAGCTACACAAGGGTGGGGCCACAACTGACCCTGGGAACTACCGACCAATAAGCCTGACCAGTCTGATCTGTAAGGCTATGGAGCGAATCATTATGGAACTCATAAATGGAGAGACTGGGAACCTCCAGTCGCTGGACCCCACACAGTTCGGCTTCATCAAGGGCAGATCATGCCTCCTGAACCTGGTGGATTTCTTTGAGACAGTTACTCAGGCTATAGATAAGGGAAAGGAGGTGCACACGGCTTACCTTGACCTTGCTAAAGCATTTGACACTATTCCCCATTCAGGTATTATTGACAAGCTCACCAGCCTGGGCATAAACCCTTATGTCACAAGATGGATCGCAAACTGGCTCTCAGACAGATCCCATAAAGTAAGAGTAGCGGGATCTATGTCCGAATCCAGACCAGTAACAAGAGGTGTGCCTCAGGGCTCTGTCCTGGGGCCCCTCCTGTTTGGCATATACTTCTCAGAAATACACGCAAGCACGGAAGGGCTGTGGCTGACTAAGTTTGCGGACGACTGCAAACTGGGTGCTATAATAGAGTCTCCGGCCAACATGGAGATCCTCCAGAAAGGCCTAAATGAGACTGATGCATGGTGTCAAAGCCATGGTCTCAAGCTAAATGCAAAAAAATGCGTAGTAATCCCCTTTGGAAAAAACAGAGTACCCACAAACTACAACATAGGAGGTAATCCCCTGAAATCTGAAGAAGAAATAAGGGATCTAGGGACCCAAGTAGATAGTCAGCTTTCCTTTGATAACCATGTTACCAAAGTGGTTAGAAAATCCTTCTATGTGACCCATCTGATCACAAAAGGGTTTGCATCAAGATTTAAGGATGTAATGGTGCCCCTCTACTCTTCCCTCATCAGACCCATTATTGAGTACAATGCGCCAATTGGAATGTACCTGGCTTGACATCTCCAGCAGCTGGAGAGACCACAAAGGTACCTAACCAAGAGGATTAATGGCCTCAAACAGTTGCCCTATGCAGCACGATTGAAAAAGCTAAGACTGTTCTCTGTTGCATACCGCTTTTTCAGAGGCGATCTCTGTCTAACGTACAGAGCCATGTCCAACCCAGAATTGTTGAACATGCTCCATCTTAGCAAAACCAAATCTACTCGAGCTACATGCTCTAGGGATATAAACCTCAACACAACAATGAATAGAACATGCTGGAGGGACAGATTCCCTTCACAGAGACTTCCCTTACTATGGAACAGGGTCCCGATCTACATAAGACAGAGCCCCTCACTATCACTCTTCAAGAGGAATCTTGAGGAGTGGATGGGTAACAGAAAGTTCACACCGGGGATCACACCAACAGCACTACTAGATAGGGGCCAAGGGTACTAGCTGCTAGTACAAGGGTCTAGGGAACTACTAAAGGGGCAGTGAATACCGTACAACATGGCTGGGCTAATATATGCCTTCAGGCAGATAGTCCAGTACCAACCTATGAACCTAAGAGGGCACACCCTAATAGCCTGATAGATGAGCTGATGGGGGAAGTTATGGATAAGAGGCAAAATGGTCACTTTTTACCTATTTTAGGATCTAGTTCTAACCAGAATACAAATAGACCCATTCTTATGGACACCACCATTGTTTGTTCTGCACTGTCCCCAAAATCCATAAACAGGTTGGACATAAATGCCCCTAGACATGTGGCACAACAGAATTTTCACTTCAGTTTTACAACCACATTTTTAAACAACGCATTCCATATTAAGGATATTTTGCAAAAACTGGAATTTACTAAGTGGTAATAAGGAGCTTAGGGAGTTTGTCGGGGTTAGACCGACATGTGTATTTAGAAGAGGCTCAAACTTAAAGAACCTCTTTGAGCACCAACATCTTCCCTTCATTGGAGAGTATATGTATAAATGTGGCAGGTGTAAATTCTGCCCTTATATTCTTGAAGGAAGTGAATTTACGATCAACAATATGAAGGTGAAAATACCTGGTAGATGCTGTTGTGTCAGTGAGAAAATAGTTTATTGTGCATTATAGGTTCATAGGTGTGTACTAGGCTAATGGCCCTGGGTCTTTACAAGGTTAGCCCATAGGATTATCCTGGCATCATGCCACCCGACCTTAGTTCCCAGTGTCTCTGTCGATTAAAGCCAATGGAGTGATCCCTGGGGTGAATTTTCTATTTCCCATCCACTCATCAAGAATTCTCTTGAAGAGGGCCAGTGAGGTGCTCTGCTTGACATGTATGGGAAGTCTATTCCATAGCATGGGCAGTCTCTGGGTTATGAACCTGTCCCTCCAGCATGCTCTGTTGATTATGGTAATGAGGTTGAGGTCTCTGGAGCGTGTGGTGAGGAGGGATTGAGATTTCTTTAGATGTAGCATTTCTAACAGAGCTGGGTCAGACATGGCTTTGTAAGTCAAGCAGAGATCGCCTCTAAGTAGGCCATATGAGACAGAGAATAGTTGGAGTTTTTTTAGTCTGTCCATATAGGACAAAGACCTAGGATCCTCTTTGTAAGGTACTTTTGCGGCCTCTGCAGTTGTTGCAGGTGTTTAGTGAGGTACATGCCGAATGGGGCATTGTACTCAATGATTGGCCTAATGAGGGAAGAGTAGATGGAGACAATGACTTCTTTCTTCCTGGATGCAAACCCTTACTAATGAGATATGCCACATAGGACTTTCTGACCACAGTTGCAATGTGACGGTCAAAAGAGAGGCTGCTGTCAACCTGTGTTCCCAAATCTCTTATAACGCCTTCTGTGTTCAGTGGACTACCATTGATGTGGTAATTCATGGGAACCAGGTTTTTCCCAAAGGGGATGACAACGCATTTTTTGGCATTGAGCTTAAGGCCATGGTTCTGACACCAGTCGTTTTGTCTCAGTGAGGCCTTTCTGTAGGATGTCAACATCACTCGGGGAGTTAATAATAGCTCCCAACTTGCAATCGTCTGCGAACTTTGTCAGCCAGAGTCCCTTTGTGTTGGCCTGGACTTCAGAGAAGTAGAGAGCAAACAGGAGAGGACCTAGGATCAAACCCTGTGGGACTCCACTCGTAACTGGTGGCATTCTGACTTGGAGTCAGCTACTTTCACATTGTGGGTTCTACCTGTGAGCCAGTTTGCAACCCACTTAGTGATGCCTAACTTAGTGAGTTTTTCTATGATTCCTGAGTGGGAGATGGTATCAAAGGCCTTGGCCAGATCAAGGTAGGCTGTATGAACCACCTTGCTTTCATCCACAGCTCTGGTGACTGACTCAAATAAGTCGACCAAGTTCAGCAGGCATGATCTACCCTTCCCAAAACCAAACTGTGTGGGATCCAGAGTTTGGAGAGTCCATATATCCTTGTTTATTAGGTCCATGATGATGTGCTCCATAGCTTTGCATATCAGACTCGTCAGGCTAATGGGGCGATAGTTCCCAGGGTCTGTAGTCGCTCCTCCTTTGATTAGAGGGATGACTGTAGCAGTGCGCCATTTGGTATGGACAAAGCCTGAGGTGAGACTGTGATTGAACAGGGCACACAGGTGAGGTGTCAGTTCACTCTCTAGTTCATGTAGAACACAGCCAGGGATGTTGTTACTTCTTACAATGTATACTTCTATCTAATTGTAGTGTTTAACTATTTTAATGTTTGGGAGCTTTTCTCCCCGGGCCTCTACTGAAAAGGGATATGTATCCAGCTGGACTAGCCCGGTCAACAAATGTAAAATAAAATAAAATAAAATAAAATATTGTCAGGTCCCATAGAAGCTGTATTCTTGGCCTTGGACAGTGCTGTTTTAAACTGTGCAGCAGTAATACTGGGTGCCTGGCAATCTACTGGTATTGTGACTGATTTCTTGGGGAGAGAGGGGAAAAGCTGGCACTGAATCTGTCAGACAGTACATTGGCAATATCTGTTGGCTTGGTATAGGAGGTACCATTGTGCAGTAGCTCAGAGCAAGTCTGGGTATTGCCGTGGAGATTCTTTACATAACTAAAGAAGGCCTTGTGGTTTTCTTTACTATTTGCTGCAATTCTGTTTTCATAGCTAGCTTTAGAGGATTTGATGAGGGATCTAAACTTTTTATTGAAGCTGATAAGGGAGTTTTTCCAGTCTTGGGACTTCACCTCATTCCGCATCATTTTCCTGTTTATGTTTTTATGTAGGGAAGACAAAACGTAAACTTAAAAACTGGACTTGGGAACATTTGAGAAAGATCAGAGATTGTTGTGAAGTTAATGCACTAGCAAAGCATGTCACATTAAATCCAGGACATATGTTTAAATTTATTGTACTAGACGTCGTATCTGTATAAGAGGTGGTGCACGGTCCTACTTTTTGGAAAAAGTAGAATTGCAATTATACCTAAAGTCTTTATATTGGACAGATCTAAACGAAAGTCTTTCTTTTACTAGTCTTTTAAAACTGAAAGCCCTCATAAGATAATCTTCCTATTGTATTTTAAATAGTATTTATGTTGGATTTTAGTGTGTATGCATTTATAACTTAGCTTTATTAAGTAATATTTCTTAATTTTGTGTTTTTTTTTAATATAGTGTATTTACACACACACACACACACACACATATATATATATATATCTATATACATATATATAAGTAGGTGGTGTGTTTATACTTTTGGGAACTCAACTTGGGCTCCAAGACAGGATATGATGTCATCTTTTAGCAATATAAAATTGGTGTAACGTGCTTTTGCTGTTTCTGATGAAGTTCCTGATAAACTAATTGCTTGGGATGAAAGCGCTTATTCCTTCAATAAATAATATATTGTGTGGACTTGCTACTTGCTGCTTCCTGCCTGCAGTTGCTTCATTTTGGATTTCGTGTTTTTTTCTTGCTCTCTGTTAGACTGTTTCGACGAAGTCGACTAAGTTTAACAGGCATGATCTGCCTTTGACAAAACTGTGTGGGGTCAAGCGTTTGAAGGTTGCTACTGTCCTTATTTATAAGGTCCATGATGACGCATTCCATGGCCTTACAGATCAGGCTAGCTGGGCCTATAATTGCCTGGGTCAGTGGACGCTCCACCTTTGTGCAGAGGGATGACAGTGGCTGTCCTCCATTCAGCTGGGATGAAGCCGGTGCTCAGGTTTTGGTTGAATAGGTTCATGCCCAAGTTCATATAGGATACAGCCAAGAGATATTATCAGGTCCCATAGAGACTATTTTTTGCCTTTGAGAGGGCATTAAGGACTTGCTCCCTGGTGATGAGGGGAGGAGGGCAGGTGCTAGGGATGTCCTGGTTTACTGATGGGGGGAACATGGGGGTGATACTTTCACTGAACCTGTTTGCCAGTAGGTTGGCTATATCAATGGCGTTTTGTGTATGTGGTGTTACTGACCACCAGTTCACAGCAGATTTGGGTGTTGCCTTTGAGATTGCAGACATATGTGAAGAAGGCCTTGTGACTGTCCTTGGTGGATGTGGCAAATCTGGACTCGAAGTTAGCCTTAGAGGATTTCACCAGTGATCCTATTTGCTTATTCAGACAAAGCAGAGATTGCTTCAAACTTGGCAACTGCTCCTTTTTGGCGTTGGACA
This sequence comes from Protopterus annectens, assembly GCF_019279795.1. Classification (NCBI taxonomy): domain Eukaryota; kingdom Metazoa; phylum Chordata; order Ceratodontiformes; family Protopteridae; genus Protopterus; species Protopterus annectens. The sequence goes on from NC_056747.1 coordinate 1,131,983,626, forward strand.
GCAATTTTTTCCTTCTATTTTAGAGTTTGTTTATTGCTGCTGTCCACCAGACAGGTTTACTCTTCCTTGAGGAAGATGATTTGGTCCTGTCAGGTATTGCTGACCCCATACAGCTATGTAGGTGTTCATATAGTTTTTTGGTGTAGGCTGGACATTAGTGCTAATTCCAACTGAAGGGACGGTGGCTGTGAAGCAGCTTACAACTGCTCTGAGGAGATTGCAGTCAGCTTTGCAAAAGTTTTTTCGTTTGACCCCTGACAGGGGGGGGGGCAGGGGAGATGGTGACTTCAAAACTGATCGTTTTATGGTCAGAGCTTACCAAACAGGATGACACTGTAGGAGTGCTACAGTGGCTACTCATGTTGGTTAGGACCAGGTCCAGGATATTTTCACCTCTCGTAGGGGTGATGACTAGCTGATTCAATGCATTGGCGAAATCGAGGAATCTCTGGGCGTTCATGTTTGGGCTAGAATAGGTTTTTCACTCTATGGTTGGGTAGTTAAAGTCAGCCAGGATCAGGGCAGAGGGTTTAATCTTGATGGATTCAAATAAGTCCATGAGTCATAGTTGGGGGGGGGGGGGTCTGTAGCTAGCTATGATTTGAATAGGTGTTTTGTCAACAGTTAACTGCACTTGGAGTGTCTCCTGTGCATCATACTGTTTGACCAGCCTGGAGATGTGTATGTCTTTTGAAAAATATTGAAACTCTACCTCCTTAGGCTTTGTAGCCCTTCATTTGGGGTCTGAAAGTATGGTAGGATGAGTAACCTGGTAAGGCTGGGGTGCTCTCCACAGCTTTGAATCAGGTTTCAGTGACTGCACAAATGTCAGTATCCTCCAGGGCAAGGAATGCTTGCAATGAGTGCAGTTTCATGCTAAGACTCCCAGCATTTAGCAGCATGACCTTTAAATTTTGTTTATAAGAATTTTTCATGTTAGTAATTTTGTGCTCATGACTTTGCCTAAAAAAGGTACTATGGGGGAGGCAAGAGCCTTTCCCAAAAGCCCAAGGGAGACTGATGAAGACCACCTTTGGCAAAGCATCGTGGTCTGTCAATCATGTCCTCTCAGGCTGTTAGATACTTGGAATCACACCAGAAACTAAGCCAATTCTTAAAGTCAATCATTTTATGTTTGTATTGAGGTATCATTCTGGGTGATGGTAGGATGCTACTTAAGGCTAGGGACATACCTGCCTGGGACACATATTCAGCGAGCTCAATCATGTCTCTACACAAAATAAATGAATGCAGCTTGAATTAAATGACCCCAGAAAAATGAAGAATAGTCAACAACACAGTTCTCTGTTGGTCTTCCTAATATAGTAACGAGCAAATTTCACAAATTGCTAAATATATGACATGGGCAGTGTGACAGTTCGCCTTTACCTTAAAATTGTACTCCCTACCAGTATCTGGATGTTTAAATTTATCCGATGTATCTATCCATGCACATTGGTTACATTTAGAGCATGGTATGGTACCATAGTGCTCCCCTACATTATCCATCTTTTTTGGGCCATAACATAAAAGTCTTTTCAAGCATTTCTGGTTCTTAAATAAAAAAATGTGGTTCTTTTCCCACAATTTCACGTATTTGTGGTTCTTGTGTTAGTATGGGCCAATACCTCTTAACTACTACTTTCATTATATTAACATTACTAGCATAAGTGGTGGATAATGTTACTTTATTCCTTTTAGGATTTTCAAAATTATTATGTCCTACCTCTCTTTCTGAGAAATATGGTTTTCCTTTTGTTTCCCTTAATAATGAAACCTCATTAACTACACCCTCTATATATCTCTACTCTTATAATTTCTTTTCTTAAATTTTTTGCTAAGCTCATCAAGTTCATCATAAAATGTATCTTGTTCTACTGTTAAATCGGGATACTCTGAGAGCTTGCCCCTTTACCACGTTTCTAAAAACGTGGTGTGGGTGCATATGTTCACGGTGAACATGTGTTTCTATAACAATCCTTTCTATACACCTTTGTCAACCATTCTCCATTGAGATTTCTTTGTACCCTATCATCAAGAAAATCCATAGTTGTAGTTGAAAATTTTAAATCAAATGTCAAAAAAGTAGTACTTTTATTTAGTGTATCATGAAATTTAATTAATTCTTGCTCTGTGCCATGCCAGAGAAAAAACAAATCATCTACATAGCATTTATAGAACTTGACTTGTGGCCATTCATTACATAATACATATTTTTGTTCCCAAGTGGCCATAACTATGTTAGCATAGCTATTTGCGCTGGGGGTGCCCATGGCCACACCCTTCTTTTGATGGTATAACTCATGGTCAAATATCATTATGTTGCTAGTCAGAATCACTTCCATTAATAAACATATTAATTCAATGTGAGTCCCTACACAAGTTTCTTTCACTAAATATTCTCTTAACATTTCTATGCCCAAATTGTTGGGTATGGAGGGAAATAATGAATTCACATCCATTGTTACTAGAAAAATGTGATCTTTCATATACGTATTCATTTTAACATGTTCAAATAAATCAACTAAAAATTGCTTTGTATCATTTAAAATGGTAGTGTTATTGTTGATTAAATGTCTTAAGTTGCTTTTCTACATACATGGATATAGGCTCGGTAAGCCAGCCCCTCCCTGAGACGATGGGTCTCAAGGGGGAGGGGGGGGGGTGGCTGGATCTTTATGCTTTATGTACCTTAGGAATCCCATGTATAACTGGTATTATAGGATGAGGTGTTATAAAAAAGTTATATAAATCATAAGTTATCCATCTATCCATTAAACAAGCATATAACAATTCAGCAACTTTATATTTCATTATCTCCACTTTATGCATATCAATGACGGTATATACAATTCTATCTGATAACATGGATTTCATTTTGCTATTATAAAAATGTTTGTCCACTACTACAGTGGGGCCTCCTTTATCAGCCCCTTTGATTACTATACTTTCATCACTTTGTAGTGATTTTAACGCTTCATGTTCACCCTTAGTTAAATTATTAACCTTAAATTCTGACTTCTCATTATTAAATCTAGCATGCAATTCTTTTTCACATAAATTCATAAACACTTCTATCATAGGATGGTTCAAGGGCATAAATGCACTAGGTCTTTTCAAAGAATTTTTATCATAATTATCATGGTCACCAAACATCAGATTTAATTGTACATTTCTAGAAAATGTTTTAATGTCTATAATACTATCTGTAAGCTCTGACTTTTTTAAAGGGATGAATGACAAACCTTGGTTTAAAAGACTCACTTCATCTCGTGTAAGAGACTTGGAAGAAATATTCCAAACTAACTGGTCTTCCATTGAGAATGTGTCCAATGTTTCTTTGCGATTCGTTTCTCCAGAGATTCGTTGGCCCTTTCGCTTGAAGCGCCCCCTGCTCATAGATCTGCCCCTCATTTCCATCATTTGCATATGCAGCAATTTGATGGGTAACAACTGAAAAGATGAAGAAGCAGGGGCAATAGAGCATGTCGGTTGATTCGAAATGTTATTCAAGTCTATTACTTCAATGTTCTGTCCATTCTTGTCGGAATGGGCATAGTGCTTACATTTCTAACTTCTGATTCCTGTGTGTTAGACAATACAAGCATATTAGATGGCAAAACAGTATTCTTAGGTCTCGCGCCTAACAATTCATGTTGAACTGGCACCGTTTTCTGTTCGGACTGGGTTGTCACTATAGGTTCAGTACTTCTCTCATCTCTTAAGGTGGAATGTTCTTGTTCACGTATTCTCTCATGTGCCCTAGGCCATACGAAAATGTGGCCTGCCTTAAAATCTTTACGATCTCTCTGAAGTTTGCTTAGTTTCTGCCTAAGCAACTTATTTTCAAATAACAAAGCGGAGTCTGAGACAGATGACAATTTACTATGAACCAATTCTCCAGGATATGTATGAATAAACTATTTGGATCAAACTTCTTGGATTTATTTCTACGTTGAACTCCTACCTTTGTGTATGAACCCTGGAAGTTTTTTGTGTTGTCAATCATGTCTCTCTTCATATAGTCCAGAGAGGTATGTCTCAAGTCATTCACACTAACATGGACTATGACAAGTCAGAACAGTACCTGTTGCTAGTGCGTGCGTGATATGGTGGATTCCAGCACCTGACAAGCAATTTACTATTTACTGTGACTTTCTCCTTGTCTAGCCTGGTGAGGGGAACATCTGTGTGTCTCACGACTAGTATGTTGGGCTTGTGGTTGGGCCTTAGAGGCTATGAGACACTGACGTATGTACTGTGTGTGATGCTTGGTGCTGTGGGTTGTGATGTGCGTGTGCATTTTTGCTTCGGAGGCCTCTTTTGTTTAGGTATTTTTTTTGAGAACCCCCCCGCATATGTAGGAGTGTGTTGCACAGACGTGGGTGGTGTTAGAGGTGTGGTGTTCGCAGTGGTTGTGCAGACAACCTCAGTGGCAGATGTACTGGCTTGTGACTGAAACAGCAAGGATTCTAGGTTCTTAATGCAATTGCATCTCTCACATATTGTGCTCCTAAGTGGTAGTAGTAGAGGGTTGTCTGTTTACATAAGGCAGTTGCTACACTGTCTCAGGATGCCCATATCAACCAGACTAGCAGGAGAAACCATAGGAAATTGTCTGTCCATGGTTATCAGAATCTGTGAAAGAGAGGTCGGATAGTAGAATGGGCACCATCTGAGGAGAGAACCTATAGGTGTGAGTAGGGCTGGATAAAATCAATACAGTAGCTGCAGGCGAGGGCCTCACTCACACAAGTGCAGGTAAAGGAAATAAATGCAACTGCGATACCACGCAAAGGGTTAAAACAGCATAGCGGCAGTGCACAACGGGCAAACAAGCACAGACCCACACAAATGCTGGGTTTAAATACCACAAAAACGAAAGTAAAATAGAAACACTGGAATTGATCAATCAACTCTTGTCCCTGAGCTCTTAGCTCAGCACCCTATGCCAGACCAGTTCCAATCAGTTCACTTACTCCCACGAAGTGCAGGCAGGCCCTGGTTAACACAAGATGGTGTAGCAGGAAAAGTACAGTTGCAGTCATCACACTTGGGTTATCTGCCTACAGGTAGCTCTCAGTCGGCCCGAACACCGCAGATTTAGTATTTCTGCGTCAGTTGCTGTCACTCCAGGACTGATGTCAGGCAGTCAGGGGTATAAAAACAGGCAGCCAACGCCATTACATCAGTTTTTTTTGCTCCAAATGTCAGGAGCCCCCAATAGGGAGCTAAGTTATGGTGGGGGAAAACACCACCAGTAAAAAGTAAATACCAATACCAATTCTCTGAAAAGGGGGGGGGGGAGTAGTAGAAAGCATTGAGAGTTTAGAGAGAGAGAGAGAGAGACAGAAACCAGGGGGGTGGAGGGAGGGAAACCAGGACTGCAACAGTGAATATACTTGAACATTTACATTTATGGTAAGTGTACACAAATGTACTATGTTCTTCATGTTTGACTGTTGCAATCATCACACTTGGGTAGATTCCCAAAGCTGAAGAAGGGTGGAGGCACTCACGAAGAGTTAGGGCTGGCTAGAATGCCTTGCAGGACTGCTGTTGCAAAACCTGCCCTGGATTTGGAAAAGATAGGCAGGTGGCAATGCTTGGTGAAGGTGTGAACAGAAATCCAGGTAGCAGCTTGTAAGATGTCCCTGGTAGGGACTCCCCTGAGGAATGCTGTAGAGATAGAAGTTGCCTTAGTGGAATGTGTACTGACCTGCAGAGGGGTTGGTTTCCCATGGTGCTTGTAGCAGAAATGGATGCAATGTGCTATACATTTGGAAACTGTTTGCTTTGAAATGGCCTTGCCCTCTGCCCCTGTTGCAAAGCTGACTAGTAACTGGTCAGATTTTCTGAAGGGCTTAGTCCTATCAAGGTAGAATCTGAGATGTTAGTCCTGAATGAAACCCTGTCTGCATGGAAAATAATGAAGGGTTCCACAGCCATAAGTGCTTGTAGCTCAGACACTCTTATAGCTGAAGTGATGGCCAGAAGCAAGGCTGTTTTCCAAGACAGGAATTTTAGCTCTGCTGACACTGCAGGCTCAAAAGGGGGTAGCATGAGCTTTTCCAGTACAAAGTTAAGGTCCCAAGCAGGGATGGGTGCTCTCCTTGGCGGCCTTAAGTTGTCTGCCCCTCTCAGGAACTCTCTGATAAGAGGGTGAGAGAAGAGAGGTGGCTTAGTGTTGTAATGAGCCGAAATGGCAGAGGCATGGATCTTAATGGAGGAGAAGGATAGGCCTCTGTGGAGTAGATCTGCTTAGTAATCCAGGATTAGAGGCAGGGAGGGCAGGGTTGTGTCCTCTCCTTTAGATTGAATCCAGTAGCAGTACCTTTTCCACTTATCAGCATAGGATTTCCTTGTACTTGGTCTTCTGGCTTCAAGGATGACGTCCAGCACCTGCTTACTTAGGCTGGTTACTGGGGGAGAATTCAAGGAATACGCCAGGATGCAAGGTTTAGGGTTTGCAGTTGCAGATGCAAGATCTGTCCCCCCTGCTGAGAGGGCAGGGTTGGGTTCTGGTGTAGGTGCCAGGGTGGCACCAGTGACAAGCTTTGCAGGAGTGGGTACCAGTGTTGGCGTGGCCAGTCCAGGGCAATCAGAATTGTCCTTGGTCTGTCCCGTCTTATCTTGAAAAATACTCAAGAGGAGGGGAAGAGGGGGAAAGGCATAGATTGAGAGATTTACCCACTGGAAGGATAGGGCATCCACTTTCCAGGCCCTGCTGTGAGGTGTCCTGGTGCAGAATCTGCTGAGCTGGTGATTGTAGGGGGAGGCAAAGACAGCCACCTCAGGGGTCCCCATTTGTGAAACAGAAGGTTGAAGGTTCTGGGTTCTAGTTACCACTCGTGTGGGTCTAGAAGATTTCTGCTTAAATCGTCTGCCAGTGAGTTTTGTCTGCCTGGCAGGAATTGAGCTTGCAGATGGACCAGCAAGTCCAAGGCTGTGTTCCACAGTGCCATGGCTAGCCTGTAGAGTAGGTAAGAGTGGGTTCCCCCCTGCTTGCTGATGTACCACATAACTGTGGTGCTGTCTGTTTTTATTAGCAGGTGTCCTGGAGAGAGAAGGGATCTGAAAGCTGTCAGAGCGTGTTGCACAGCTAGCATATCTTTCTGGTTGATGTGCAGATGCATTTGATTGGGCTACAGTGGCCCTGAATGCACTTGACATCCATGTGTGCCCCCCCCCCCCCAGGCACAGTCTAATGTGTCTGTGGTTAGGGTCTGAGCGGCGTGGGTTTGGTAAAGGGCAGTCCCTTGTTGAGGTTGCATGCTGCTGCCCACCAAAGGATCTCTGTCCTTAGATGGGGTATTATGGAAATGACAGTTTCCAGGTCCTGAGAATGTTGGCACCAAAGACTTTTTAAGTACCATTGAAGTTTCCTCATATGCAGTCTGGCATACAGAATTAGTAGGATGCATGAGGCCATGAACCCTAGGGCCTGCAGGATTTTCCTTGCGGATAGCTGGGTTCTGGTGGCCATTTGAGTAAAACAGCCTGTCAGGCTTGTTTTTCTGGAGTGAGGAATGCCATCTGGGATGCTGTGTCCAAGCTTGCTCCCAGGAATACAATCTTTTGACCGGGGACTAGTTTTGATTTCCTTTCATTGATGGTGTACCCCAGGGAGGTTAGAAGGTTTTTTACAAATGTCAGGTGCTGCAACAGCATTTCCTGATTGTCTGCCTGAATCAGGCAGTCATCCCAGTATGGCTAAATTTGAATATTTCTCTGTCTGCAGTAAGCAATGGCTGGGGTCAGGCATTTTGTGAATACTCTGAGAGCTGTGGATAAGCCAAAGGAAAGTGTAGAGAACTGATGATGCATAGATCCTGCCCTAAAGCTTAGATATTTTCTGCATTACTCCCTTATAGGGATGTGCAGATAGGCTTCTTTTAAGTCTAGGGTGACTAACCAGGCATCCTTGGCTAGCATAGGTAGAAGCTGCTGCTGCAGGGTGAGCATTTTGAATTTTGGTACCACCAGGAAGGTATTGAGAATGGAAAGATTCAGGATTGGGTGCCAAGTGCCCTCTTTTCTGGGTACCAGGAAAAGTCTGGAACAGAACCCTTGACCTATCCACTCCGCAGGAACAGGATGAATTGCCCTTATAGAGAGCAGGGATTGGACTTGGTTTTGAGCCTCTGCCCACTGGTTTAGAGGGACGTCTGGGAACCCTTTTGGGGTTGGTGGTAAGTGGAAGTAATATTTGTACCCCTGGGATACAATGTTGAGGACCCATTGGTCTTTGGTGATGGGAATCCAGTTTTTTGCATGAAGGGCAAGTTTTCCCCCTAGGGGCACAAGCAGTTGGGCAGAGGAGGGGAGTGGAGTTGAGCAGACATTGGGAATTCTTTCCAAAAGGGGGTGGTTTAGCACTCCCTGGTTTAGAGGTGGAGGAACTCCAGTGCTTAGATCTCTCCATACCCTGAGACTGTAGTCTGGGTGGTCTGTTTCCCCTGGGTCTAGTTTGAGATGGCCTTGAGGGGCTGGAAAGGACCAATGTTTCGAGGGACAATGCCTACTGAATCTAGAAGGCTGTACTTGCAGGAATTCTTTGTCAGCACAGATTTAGCTTTTTCTTCCATCTTTTTAAGAACTATTCTGCTTTGGTGCTAAACAGATTGTCCTTGTTCAAAGCAGCATCTAGTAACTTGGATTTGATATGATCTGGCAAGGTCTGTTCCTTAAGCCAAGCATGCCTCCTCAGTACAGAACCAGTGACTGCTGCTCTGCAAGATGCTTCTAGGGCGTCAAAGCCACACTGTGATGTATTCTTACTGACTTGGTTTGCAGAATGCATAAGCTCTTTCAATTCTATATTTTCTGCACAGTCTGTAAAGGTAGCTATTTTTTTGCTTAACAAGTTCCAAAATATGTTGTTGGCACTTCAGCATGTGAAGCTGACAATTCAAAGCCCTAATGGCAAGAGTTGCAGAGGTATATACTTTCTTACCCCATCTGTCCAAAGCTCTGGAATCCCTGTCCGAAACTGTGGTATTCTTAGCTGTAGTTGCCTTGATACCCTTAGGCCCCTGGGAAATGATCTCTGGGTCAGCAGTAGGATTTCTGAAAAGAAATTTGAAAGAGTCAGGTACTCTGTAGTACCTGTCTGGTTTCCTAGGGGCAGGGGGTAAAAAATCAGGAGTAAGACTGGATTCCATAAAGACATCATCAACAACTTCCAGGACTGGTGGTATTGTTAAAGGCCTGTGGTGTGGCAAGTCTAGAAATTCTCTGAGTCTCTTTTTGGACTGAGGGTAATCTTGGCATTGCCAGTGGAAATGCCCCCTTAAAGTATGCAAGGTTTCACCAAAAGAAAAATCCTCTGGAGGAGAGGCAGAGGGAATTGGTTCCTCTGCATCAGAATCCTCATAAGCAGATAAGGGCATGTCTTCATAATCAGAAACCTCAGAGTCGTAGAACTCTTGGTCTGTTGAAGCTGCTGGGGACTGGTCTCTTTCTCTTAGCAGGGAAAGCTGACTTCCCCTAATTAGTATAATAAGGTCTTCTGCCATTCTAAGCATTTTATTTTGTGACAAGGGAGCTGCATGCGCTTTGGTCATCGGTTTTCTAGGCGTAGCGCATACTCTTGGCCTTAGAAACTTGGTAGTTTTAGACAGAACTGAAGTAGTCAGTTTGTGTCTAACATCAGTAGTGAGAACTTCCTCAGAAGCCGGTGTTTGCTCAGCAGCTCCAGACCAATCCAAGGTAGAGACATCCGCCAGTTACATAGTCGAAGAAGAGTCTCACGGCATACCGGACTCCGAACGGGTCTCGGTAGAGGCCTGTGAATCCACTGAAGTGGGCATCAGGGGCTGCGAAAGTGCCTCACTGAGTACCGCCCAACTGGTGACTAGCTTAACGGAAGCATCGCTGGCAGCTTTTAAACCATGCAGTCTGTCTCTGTCTTTATCCATACTTTTTTTGGACAATCGGTAGCCTAATGGCTTACCAAAGTCATTATGGAATACGGAGATCGAGAACAAAAGTATTTAGCGACAATAAGGGCCCGAAGACTAATGGTTTGGGCATTGAACAAGGCAGAAAACCGACAGCGAGGTATGTCGTGGTCTGGGCCTAGACAGGTGACACAGTAAGAATGAAAATCTCTGTGTGGTATCTGCTTTTCCACAGGCAAGAAAATGTACTTTTTTCTGACATTGGTTAGAGCAAGAAAAAAGGATCCCCAATGGGGTACTTCGCTTTAGAAGACTTCAGGATGATTCATCAGGTAGCGGCCGACCAGCACTTCCAAACTGCTTCTGCTTCTCGGAAAGAAAGACTGATGTAATGGCGTCGGTTGGCTGTTTTTATACCCCTGATGACCTGATGTCAGTCCTAGAGCGACAGCAACCGATGCAAAAATACTAAGTCTCTGGTATTCGGGCCGACCGAGGGCTACCTGCAGGCAGATAACCCAAGTGTGATGACTGCAACAGTGAAACACGAAGAATATCACAGGAATCACACAAACAGATCTGAATACAGCAAAACCTGTAACCAGACTATGCTAAAGATATTTAAATTCTGTTTAGGTCAATTTAACACAGGAAAACAGATACACAATTAAATATAACAGTGGCAAACAAAAGCAAACTGATTTAAATAAATTAACCAATTAACCAATAAAAAAGCTCAAAACTGAGCCCTGTTCCAGCAGTCTTCAATCAGACAAGTTCTAACTACACACTCCTGCCACTAGGGTGCAGGACAACCCTCTCCAAAAAAGATGGCCTGGATTAGTGCTCAAGTTACACAAACAAAGCTAGATTCAACAGGTCTGAATTTTGCTGATGAGATATCCACAAAAGGTGCTAATTTCTGTCTGTCCTGTTTAGATTCTGGCTAATTCTTATTTTGTTACCATGCCATATGAGTTTCCATTTTCTCTTCAGTGCCAAAAGTATCTTGGACACATCTTGATACTTTAAACGTTTTGCATATATTTGCCTGGGTTGGTCTGCAGTTAGGGAGGATTTTAATGCCCAACAGTAAAAATGTCCTTTGCAGATGAGTCATTGCCTAGGATGTCTGTGAAGATCTTGTTAAGAGTCGGTATGAGTGAACATTGTTCAACTGTTTTCAGGAGTACTTTAATAATTAAATTACTGCGTTGACTCCTCGCCTCTAAATCCATCAATTTGTCATTTATAATCCTGTTATCTTTACTGTTTGTCTGAACATTCTGAGTGATTTAGGCTATGTCATCTTCTCGTGCCAACATTCATGACTCACAGATCTCCATCCTTTAAACAATGTCATTTAATGCAATTTTGTCTAATAAATGTTGGACAGCTTGTTGGAGAGTTAGGAGAGCCACTTTTAGTTCATCTAATGTGAAGGCTTGGTCCAGTTTGGTCATGGGGTATTTTCTGACTTCTTTGTTACGTGATCTAGATCTTTTACTTATGTTATCCTTCTCAGGAGCTTGCAGTGCACATAATTTGGTTTTGGTAGTTTGTAGGTTCATGGATTCATTTCTGTCGACCATAATTTTAAATGTTTGTACTCAGTACTGTGCAAAGGTCTTATTTTTAGGAATACAAGTCGTTTATTTTAGTATTTATTTTTGTAGAAACAATTTTCCAGAACAATGAAACGTGGTTACAAGTTGCCAGCAGTTTCTGTGAGCAGGTAAAATGATATACTCACAGCGGTTTTCAGTGTAACTGGCTATTTAGAAAAGAAAAGAGCACACCCGATACAGCAGAGTTGCTTAGGATATTTAGCTTGAAGAATTCAATCTTCGCATGCCAGTAAAAATAAAGCGTACTGATAAAACTTAGAGGAGCTGCACCAAGGAGATGTTCACACAAACGTGGCCATATTAGTTCCTCCCGGCATTTAACTTTGAGGGTCCCAACATTAAGAAACTCAGAAGACCCTGAACTACAATAATGTATAAATGTGAATCAAAATTAAATGAATCGTGGAAAAACAGCCTACAGCAAAATGCAATAGTGTACGAGTGTGCCATAATTAAACTGAATGCTCTACAAATTATTACACCATGTTTCTGTGCATACAATTTACAGTTATGTGAAACAATAAATGAGGTAATTAAAAAAAAGGCTGCAACTCAGACGTACACTGCATCCTAAATTGATATGGTTGTTTTACTAAACTTACTTCTGGATCACATTCACACATTGCTTCTCCTAGTTCAGAGTCCAGCCCACCGGTGTAGGTGTGTTCAACCTTTGCTCTGGCTCCAGCCTGTGGTGAAGGAATGTGCTGAACACACATGTCCACAAAACCTTGAAAAGACAGAAAGACAAGTAAAATGCTTCATAAAGAATTTAAAAGCATGACTTGTTTTAACTCAAAGAATCTTTTACAATCCTGACACAAAAGAAAAACTTCATGCATATTGCATCTTTAAACAACACCTGTGAAAGCAGATGAAGCTGTGAGTTTTCCATTCCTTCCACGCTTTTGCATTCATTCACCGTATACCTTCTCAACATGTATCCTGCCTTCTACACAGTGAGGCATTGTAACCCGCTAGTGAGAAGGTAAATTTTGGCCTAAAAGTCAAGACTTCTGCAATACATGTCAGTGAAGTGTTAAAGACGGCAATTCTAGTCAATGACCACCACGGTACCTCAGTCACCTTCCATACTTGGTTTGCTGGGTAGCCTTGCCTTTTGTTGTGGTTCAACTTTCAAAAGAATCTGTTCAGAGATTAACACATTCCACAATTTGCCACTCGACTCAAGAAGCCCACCAGCACCAATACTCCCTGACTGACATATTTAAATCCATTCTCTCTCCTGGCTTGTTTCACCCTCAAGTCAGAGGAATACTGACAAACCAAAGGGATTTACGTGTCTTACACTGTACTACACAAGAGTGGAGATGCTTTTTTTTTTAGCATTATGACAATTTCCAAAGATAATGTTATGCGTTATATAAATTTGTAACTTTACACAATAAATACTAAAAGAAAAATACTTCTGGACCTCTTGGAATTTTAAAGAGTATCAAGTCCATTTTATGCCATCAAAAATAATATATTTCACAAATGCTTTCCTTCATAATATTTTGTACGTTTTATTACTCAGTTCAACATGATTTGCATATTTTTCACTTGCATCCAGCAAACATGTTACATAATGGTCAGTGCTCATAATAGTAGCTACAAAAAATATAAAAAAAGTCATTAGCAAAGTATCTACCACACAGCAAGTGATGATTCCTTGAATTCATAATCAAACGTACAGTATCAAAACCTGAGAGATATGAGGGTGAACAGAAAGACCTGTGTTTCTCCTTATTCCCATACCTATTCACCCACTCCCCTTCAAGCATATGCACATCCCTGTCAGCACAAAAGGTATGAGTGGAACGTTTCTTACTATACGTGGGTATATACAAGCTAGGTGGTCAGTCTGTTGTCTGCTCTGTCACATCACTTGCAGTATTTGAAACACCAGGTGACATTCAGAAATCATGTACTGCACTACATGAAACAGCACGATAAGTGGCATCATGCAGAATAGGGTGACTCAGACACATGCCCAGTAAGTGCATTAGCTTAGAATTAGTCCAGTATGCATTACATGCAAATGGCCACATAATAACAGGCAAGAGAGTGCCAAAATGCTAATGACAAAATCGGAAACTGTAGAGTGATCCAGAAATGTATAAAGTTAGATTGATGAGCTGTGCTGAGCATTTATTCTGAAAGCAGTTTTTCCCCAGTGTACAGCAGCACTAACTACAACATGATGCTTGGTTTAACATCACTGACCAGCATTTGTTAGTGATCGCCTTAACAGCCAATGTCCACAATGTTCCAAGTCGTCACCCTTCCACATTACAGATGGGTATGTCAGCTGCTAACATACAATCACCTCAATGAGACCATGCTGACCTCTACCATGCAGCCAGAGATGCCATACAGGCATCAGTAGATGTGTTGCTGTCTTCACATGGAATAATGGGGGAAAGGGAAAAATACCTATTCCAGTAAACACAAAGGTTTGTGTAGCATTAACCATCCTTGCTGAACTGTCTTTTTAGTTTCTGACAGGGGACACATTAAGAGTTCTGCAGACATTAGCCCTGATGTAATGCTACAGCATGTGGAAGAACATATTCAGTTCTCACAGACAGCAGAAAAAAATAGTTGTATTAGGAACTTGGCATAAATGTAGGTGGTTCAAGGATATTCACTGTTGCAGTCCTCACTTTTTAAATTCCAGCCTGCAGGCAGTTGACTGGCTGGCTGGCATGAATTCCACAATTGCCATTTCCTCCCCGGGCCTTGGATGTCACCCTCCCACTACTATGTAAGGGCTGTCACCCTCCTACTACTATGCAAGGGCAGTAATGGCATATGAAGTGCATCAGGTGGTGCCATCTTCAGATCTTTCTTGCTCTGGCTAAAGGCAAGTTAGAAGATCCTGGCAGCAAAGCCCAACTTCACCAGATGGTAACGGTTTTCTGTACTCCAGGTCCACTCCAGAGATCCTCAATCTTGATCTACAGGCAGTAGGCTCAAGTAAAAAGGAGGGAGGGTGGCCAGGAAGGGAAGATGCAGGAAATGTTCTAGAGTGTCACTCCAATCCAGGGTATAAAGGATGAGAAATAGTCAAAAGAAAGATGGGTGTAGGAAGTAGGGTACCTGGACTGAACACAATATACTTGAAAATCAATGTTTATGATATGTTCCTAACACAACTGCACCACATTCATTGCAGTGTTCATTGTGTCAGTCTTAACATTTGGAAGCATTGCCAACACACAGACAAAGGCTAGTTGGAGACATGAAATTAGGTAATGAGCCCCTGCAAAACAGTGGCAAATGATTCCCTAGCCCCACAGGCTAGCCCTAAATTGTAATCCCTAGAGACGTGGTGAACAGAGGTCAGAGCTGCTGCTTCCAGAATAGATTGCCTGCTGACTCCTCCAAGGAAAGCTGTGGTGGCTGCACTGCCTTGACTGGAGAAGGCTCTGACATGCCCTGGAACAGATGTGCCACAAAATGTACAGCAGCATGAAATGCAATGAGCATGCCATTTTAAGAGCTTGCTTATTACTGGCTTTCCCTCACTCCTCTTTGCTAATAAGGCAAAATGCTTATTTGTTTTTCTGAATTCTTTAGCCCTGCATAAAAAAAGCCTCAGCTGTTTGTGCACATTGAGGGAATGAGAGTTCTCCCCCTCTTTGTTCTGTGGATTGGGAAAGAAAATTGTCAAATGAATGGCTTAGTTACGGGACAGCTCAGAAACTACCTTAGGCATAATAAGTTATGGAAGAAAACTAGAAGGGTTCTCTGCACGCTGAAATCTGAAACTCTGAGATCCTTCTAATAGTGGTAAGAGTCACCAAAAACAGTATTTTCCAGGATACAAAAACGCACATGAGCACAAATATGTTTCAAAAGGTCTTGGGGTCAATTTTTCTACGACATAGTGAAGATCTCCTGGTAGAGCAATCTATTTTCCTGGTGACCTAAGGTGCAGGACCTCCTTATGAAAATGTAACTGAAGGCCTGGAATACAGCGGTGGGTCCAATTGTATACAGGCTGAAATGCAGAACATGTAAGATAAGCCAGTTTTATAAAGATCTGAGAGATTTTCCAGGACCACTGACATTTAACTGTATATGAGCTTAAATTCACCCGAGGGAGAATCTTTTCCACTTAGATTGGCAAGATATTTTAATGTCTGGTTCCCTAGTCTCCTTCATAATATTTAACAAGTCATCAGAATACATGTGTCTACCTGGAATTAATGTGAACTCTTCTAAGCTGTCAACTTTAGAATGCCCAGGCTGTGGAGCATTAGTGGCTTGTTTTGTGTTAGAAGGTCCACATGCTGAGACTATACCTTCCAATTATCCTTTGCCAAGCTGCGAGAAAGAAAACCAGTGCTGTCTTGCTTAAAAGTCAGATACCAGAATAACTTTTGACCGTTCTTCCCTGATGTTTAGGTGTGCCCTGGGGGATCAAGTGTGTAGGAGGGAAAGCTTAAAGGAAACAAAACTCTCCAATTCAGGGAGAATGCTTTTATCTTTTGGAGTTGTTGTTCTGTAACTGAGGGCCTATCTGACTTCTGCTCAGGTTCATGGGTGTTTACTAGGTTAATGACCACAAGAGCCTTTTTAAACCTAGCCATGCATCCCAAACTTCTGACAAGTTCTGATACCCTTGATAAGTGTAAGCAGGGGCTTGAGAGATGAAACATTTACAAGCTAGGGCCTGGGAGATGAACCATTTACAGGTTGCTGTGTCCATTAGAGACACAGGTACCAAACCAGGGATGAATTTCCTGTTTCCCATCCAATTGTCCAGGTTGCACTTGAACTACACCACAGAGGAACTCTGCTTCACATAAACGGGGAGCCTGTCTGCTAATAAATTTTATTGCCACTGGTGAAGTGTTGACAGCAGCTTATGTACTGACCTGCTGCACTAGACACTCCACCAGATGACTATACCTGTGGCACTGCTGGAACACAGCTGTCATTCCCATCACCATGCAAAACACACACTGCTGCATATCAACTGTATACATGGACTACGAGCAGACACATACCTTGTGGGGCAGTTTGTCATTGCTGCAGCTCTGATGTACCAGGAGGATGATAAAACTCAAAATTCTCATTTGAGGTCTTCAAGGAACATGAAGTCATCAGATCAGGGTCATACCCTATCCCCAAACCATTCATCCATTAAACTAAAACTGTTAGTCTTCCTAGTGGTAACTGGTAGAACATTCCACATTCTACCTGCTCTACGATTAAATGAGTTATTTTTCCATACAGTCCTTGGAACTGGAAAACTACTACAGCATTGCTGTTCCATGTGTTAAATGCATGCTTTATAAATTCCTCACTCAATGTTGCACACAAAAATCTCTTGGGATAATATTTGTACATGCATACTAGTTCCCCCTAACTAATCTGTAGCTTACTGCAAATAAAGAAAGCTTCTCAGGTCTATCCTTACATCTGACATACATAAGCACTTGACTAGTACAGGACTTCTGTAGCCTTTCAAGCTTCTGATTCTGTGAGCAGTTATTCATACAAACTGCTGCACAGTACTCAATATTAGGTCTTACAGCAGATGCAGGTAGGGGTAATAACACCTTCTCATCCTTAGTGGATATGTAGAGTAGAAACTCACATACAACACAGTGTCACTTCTTAATAATGACAGATGCATGTTTATTAACTTCTGTTGCCCAAGTCCCTTATTTTGTCCTCACTAGATAAGACATCACTTAACGCTTAGGGATAACCTGGGTTACTGAGATCAAAATGCAGAACCTCAGACTTTTAAGCATTAAGTGCCATTTAACACAGACCAATTATTAAGTGCATCCAGGAACTCCTGCAACCTTGCGTGCACAGTTCTACTACTCATTATTAACCCTGTGTCAGTGCTGTCTACAAACTTATTCATCCAGGTACTGCACTGTAGGGGAAATTCAAACATAAATATACTAAATAAAAGGTTCAAGGACCAGCCCCTAAAAGGTCAGCTCATGACTAATGAAAAAACATATAATGTATGATACACGTTATCTATGCATTTCATTTTAATTGAATCATCTTTCAACTCCTTCAACAGTGAATACGTTTATGTCTAATACCTTATGAATGTAATTACACTGTCCTGTAGCTTTTGTACCAGGACTTGCAATGGGAATGGACTATGTCCAGCTGGAACTTTCCTGTCAACATTTATTCAATCAGTGATGATCTGTTAAATCTAATTCAGAGTCATGAGGGCACAGATGTTTATATATGCAGTCAGTGACCAAGAGGCATAGCAAATAATGGATGGAGTACCAGGCAATCACAGCATGTATGAGCACAAATACATGTAACTACTGGCAACATTACAGGATTACCAATTCACCTACAGCACATCTACAGGATACAGGAGGAAATCAAAGCACCCAACAAAAACAAGTGGATAAATGGACAATGTGCAGAATCTGCAGAGACAGCACCACACCTGAACACCAAACTTGAGAATCAAACACTGTCAGGCAGCAACGCTAACTTCTGCACCAATGTGCTGTTCTACGTATAGAGTACTAGGTTAGCTGCCCTGACCATTTTAAGCCCAACCAACTTCCCTTTTTGTGCACGAAATAACCTATCCTATTTGGTATTTATCAATGCACACTAATAAATAAGTCTTTTAAGAGCTAGTCAGTTGAAGCTTTTAGAGTGGGGATGGGACAGTTTAATTCAGCTGAAAGCATTCATCCTTGCAGACAGACTCCTTAACAAAGTAGATAAACAAGCAGTGATACTGTGGTGTCCAGTCCAAGTGCATTCCCCCTCTACTTTTTTTTTATATTTACTACAGTTAGACTCATGGTCTCTATCAGGACTATCAACAAAGGACATCTATAAGCCTTGTCCCTGGAATAGGCGAGCAGGCTGACAGCTGTTTATTAGACTCATCTTATGGTTAACAATTGCACTGATAAAAGCCCTTTCTTAAATGCAAGCTGCCAGCAGGACAGGAAGACTCCATTTCACTATGCCACTGCTCTGGGTTTGCTTAGAATACTCCGCATAACTTTCTCTGTCCTAAATACCATCAGCCAGTTAGTTTGCCTTATTCCTTGCACTTATCATTTTGTTTAATTTTATGCACACTAAAGAAAGCACAGTTGTGTACACATACTATAAATGCAGATGTTCGAGTGTATTCACTGTTGCAGTCATCACACTTGGGGCTATCTGCCTGTAGGTAGCCCTCAGTCGGCCCGAACCCTAGAGTCTTGGGATTTCTGCGTCAGATGCTGTCACTTCTTCCATGACGTCAGGGGGTATAAAACATGCAGCTGACGCCATTACATCAGTTTTTCTTGCACCAGATGTCAGGAGCCCCCAAAATAGGAAGCAATTACATGATGTGGAACACCGCCAGTAAAAAGTAAATGCCACTGTTATAAGATAAGGCCAAAAAAAAAAAAAAGCTAGGTAGAAAGTATTGAGAAGTCAGGGGGCTGGAGGGAGAGTAAAACCAAGACTGCAACAGTGAATACACTCGAACATCTACATTTATGGTAAGTGTACACAACTGTACTATGTTCTTTGTGTTTCACTGTTGCAGTCATCACACTTGGGTTGATTCCCAAAGCTGAGGAAGGGTGAAGGCAGTCAAGAAGCATTAGGTCATTGTGACATTTTTCCATAGGGGGGGTGTCTTACTACTTCCAGCTTTGGAAGTGGGAGCCCCCCACTGCTTAGGCCTGTGTGTAGCCTGAGACTGTAACCTAGGTGATCTGCCATTCCTGGGTTTGGAATGAGAGGGTCTGGAAGAGACTGGAAAGGACCAACTCTTAGAAGGCCAATGCCTACTGAATCTGGGAGGCTGTACTTGCATTAATTCTTTAACAGTTTGCATAGATTTAGCTTTTTCCTCCATCTTTTTAAGGACTTCTTTTGCTTTGTTGCCAAACAGGCAGTCTTGGTTTAAGGGAGTATCCAGTAATTTAGCTTTAACATGACCTGGCAAGTTTTGCTCCTTAAGCCAAGCATGCCTTCTAAGTACAGACCCAGTGACAGCAGCCCTACAAGATGCTTCTAAAGAGTCAAACCCACATTGCAAAGTATGCTTACTAACTTGTTCAACAGAATACATTAAATCCTGCAATTCTTTATGTTCAGCACAGTCAGCAATCAACATCATTCTCTGTTTAAGTAGTCCCAAAATATGCTGCTGATACTTTAACATATGAAACTGGCAATTTAAGGCCCTAATGGCCAAAGTAGCAGAACTGTATACTTTCTTACGCCATCTGTCCAAGGCCCTGGAATCTCTATCAGAGGGGGTAGGGATTTTGGCAGCAGTAGCCTTAATGCCTTTTGGTCCTTGGGAAATGCTCTCTGGATCCATAGTAGGATTCTTTAAGAGGAACTTGTGAGAGTCAAGTACTCTGTAATATCTATCAGGTTTTCTGGGAGCTGGAGGTAAAGTGTCTGGGGCCAGGCTAGATTCCAAGAAGGCATCATCTACAATGTTTAGAAAGTACAGTTTTGTACCTACCATAAATGTATTTGTTTGAGTGCTGATACAGCTGCAGTCATAACAGATGGGTTCTCCTGCCGTCAGGCGGGTCCTCGGTCGGCCGAATTCCAAAGTCTAGGTCCGGCGTCGGTTGTCGTCGCTTTCTTTCCTGACGTCAGTGCGACAGGGGTATATAAGACACAGCCGACGCCATTTTCTTCAGTCTTTCTTGCCCCAGATGTCAGGTGCCCCCAGAAGGAAGGCAAAATATATATATATATATATATATATATATGATATATAATCATGCAATACAATATAATCAAAAATCAGTAGTTGCAAGCAAATACACCATAGAAGGATAACCCAATCAGGTTGTAAGATGAGGAGTTAGCCACTAGGTCTGTACCCAGAGGGGAAGGAGGGAGGGAAACCTGGACTGCAGCTGTATCAGCACTCGAACATCTACATTTATGGTAGGTACAAAACTGTACTATGTTCATCGTGCATACAGCTGCAGTCATAACAGATGGGTAGAATCCCAAAGCTACGCACAGGGTGGTAGGCACTAGGTGGAACTGGGAGGAGCCAGAATGCCCTGCAACACAGCAGTGGCAAAGCCTGCTCTAGTTTTGGAGTATAAAGGTAGGTGGTAGTGTTTAGTGAAGGTATGCACAGAACTCCAAGTGGCTGCCTCCAAAATATCTTTGGTAGGGACTCCTCTGAGGAAGGCTGCAGAGGTAGCTGTGGCCCTTGTGGAGTGGGATCTGTTGCCTACAGGTACAGATTTACCATGAAAGGAGTAACAAAACCGTATGCAGTGGCCTATCCATTTCGAAATTGTCTGTTTGGAAATTGGCTTCCCTTGAGCTCCTACAGCATAGGACACAAAGAGTTGTTCTGATTTCCTGAAAGGCTTTGTTCTGTCCAAATAGTAACGTAGCTGTCTATGGATGTCTAAGGAATGTAGCAGTCTTTCCCCTTTGTTTTGAGGATTGGGGTAAAAGGTAGGTAAGTGTATGGCCTGATTTAAAGCTACCCTGGATACTACCTTAGGCATAAATGACGGGTTGGTTCGTAGGGAAACCCTGTCCTGATGGAAGATGAGAAAGGGCTGCAGAGCCATGAGGGCTTGTAGTTCCGCGACCCTACAAGCTGAGGTAATAGCCAGAAGGAAAGCTGTTTTCCAGGACAAATATTGCAAATCTGTTGAGGCAGCTGGTTCAAAGGGAGGCAATGATAATTTTTCTAGAATGTAATTAAGATCCCAGGCTGGTATTGGTTGTTTCCTTGGAGGTCTTATATTCTTAGCCCCTCTGAGGAACTGTCTTAAGAGTGGGTGAGAGAATAAGGGTGGATCAGTGTTGTATTCTGCAGAAATGGCTGAGGCATGGATTTTGATGGAGGAAAATGAAAGTCCACTGTTCAACAGCTCAGCTAGATACTGTAATATCTGAGGCAAATTCAGTTTTTTAGGATCCTGGCCCTTTTTCTCATTCCAAGCGCAAAACCGTTTCCATTTTGCGGAGTAAGCTTTTCTAGTAGATGGCCTTCTGGCCTCCAAAATGACATCCTGCACCTCCTTGGAGAGTAGGGTCTGCTGTGGTATTAAGGAATTTTCCATGCAGCCAGATTGAGTGTTTTCAGCTGACTGTGAAGAGTTTTGTAGCTGTGCTGAGTCAGGAGAAGAGGCATTAGAGGTAGGGTCCAGGGAGGAGAATGTGTTAGGCTCCTCAGGAGTGGGTACCAGTGTTGTCTTGGCCAGTCTGTAGCAATCAGTATCATCTTTGGTCTGTCTGCTCTTGCTTTCAAGAGCACCTTTGGCAGTAGAGGCAAAGGTGGGAAGGCGTAAACTGTCCGTGCTGCCCAACTGAAAGAAAGGGCGTCCACTCTGCAGGCCTTTGGATGAAATGTCCTTGAACAGAATTTTGTCAATTGATGACTCTTGTGGGAGGCAAAGAGATCTATGTCTGGCCTTCCCCACGCTTGGATTATCTTTGTAAACACTTGAGGATGCAACTTCCATTCGTGCGGGTCTATCATATTTCTGCTTAGATTGTCTGCCAGCGTGTTTTCCAAACCTGACAGGTACTGTGCTTGAAGCTCGATTTGCCAGTCCAGAGCCATGTTCCAAAGTGACATGGCCAGCCTGCACAGGGGGTATGAATGTGTTCCTCCTTATTTGTTTATGTACCACATTACTGTGGTGTTGTCTGTTCTTATCAATAATTGCCCTGGATGCAGGAGGTCCTTGAAAGATGTAATTGCATTTATCACTGCTAGCATTTCCTTTTGATTGATGTGACGGTGCTTTTCCTTTTGTGACCATTTGCCCTGAATGCACCTGTCTGTCATGTGTGCCCCCCAGGCATAGTCTGAGGCGTCTGTTGTGATGACCTGATTTGCTTGAGGCTTGCAGAATGGTAGATCTGTGTCTGTTTGGCATGCTTGGGCCCACCATAGAAATTCTTTTTGCAAACATGGAATTAGTGGTATTATTGTTTCCAAACTGTGGCTGTGTTGAGACCATAGGTTTTTTAGGTACCATTGAAGTTTCCTCATATGCAACTTTGCACATGGGATTAGAAGAATGCAAGATGCCATGAAGCCCAGAGCCTGCAGGATTTTCCTTGCAGTTAGCCTGGCACAATTTGCTAGCATCTTGAAGTACTGAGTTAGTTGCCCCTGTTTTTCTGGCGTAAGATAAGCCATCTGGGTGTTTGTGTCCAAGTTGGCACCCAGGAAAATTATTTTCTGAGATGGTGTTAGCCTGGATTTCTCTTTGTTGACTGTGTATCCCAGAGAATTCAATAACCGTGTTACATAAGCCAGATGTTCCAGAAGTATGTGTTTGCTGTCCGCTTGGATCAGGCAATTGTCCAAATAAGGGTAAATTTGTATCCCTTGAAGTCTGCAGTAGGCAATTACTGATGCCAGGCATTTCGTGAATACTCTGGGTGCAGTAGATAAGCCAAAGGGCAATGCAGAGAATTGATAGTGGATTGAACCTGCAAGAAATCTGAGGTATCTTCTGCAGCTTTGTCTGATTGGGACATGCAGGTATGCCTCCTTGAGGTCCAATGTTACCAGCCAAGACTCCTTGCCCAGCATGGGAAGAAGCTGCTGTAAGGTGAGCATCTTGAATTTTGGTAAGAGTAGAAATGTGTTTAGGATGGATAAGTCCAAAATGGGTCTCCAATCGGTTCCCTTCCTTGGTACCAGGAATATTCTGGAATAAAAACCTTGACCTTGTTCGTGAGTAGGTACCTCTTGAATAGCTTTCATGTCCATGAGCTTTGAAATTTGTATTTGAGCCTCTGCCCTTAGATTGTGTGGCAGGTTCAGCATGCCTCTCATTTGTGGAAGAGTGTGAAAATTAAATCTGTAGCCTCTGTTTATAATGTCCAGGATCCATTTGTCTTTTGTGACAATATGCCAATTTTTTTGAAAATAATGCCAGCTTTCCTCCCAAGGGTGCTGCCACCTGAGCCTTGCTTGGCATGCAAAGGGGAAAGTCATTGGGTTTGTTTCCTGTATTGTTGTGCACTGTCTTCGCCACCTCTTGGTGCTGGAGATTGCCATTGTCTGCCTCTATATGATCCTTGAGATTGTCCTCTGCCCCTTGTGTGCCTGTATCTACTTCTTTGGGGCTTGTCCGTGGCTGGAAAGGACCAGCTTTTTGAAGGCCAATTTCTGCTAAAACGTGGTGGCTGTACCTGTAGAAAAGCTTTGACAGTTTGCATAGATTTAGCTTTTTCTTCCATTTTCCGTAGTATCTCCTCAGCATTAGTACCAAATAATACATCCTTTTGTAAAGGAGCATCTAGTAGTTTAGCTTTAACATGATCAGGCAAGGTTTGTTCCCTAAGCCAGGCATGTCTACGAATGACTGATCCTGTAACAGCAGCTCTACTTGAGGCCTCTAGAGCATCATAGCCCATTGTAAGGTGTGTTTACCCACTTGTTCTGCACTATGCATCATATCCTGCAACTCTGAGCTTGGATATAGTCTTGTTTCCTATACAGTGGTCATGTGATACATAGGCAACAACATGTCTGCCCAACAATGTGTTTACTTGCGACATCGCTCTTGGTTTGTATAGTGTCTAGATGCAGGCTGGGATTACTTCATTGTGAAATCGTTCACTCTACTTGGTCGCTCTGTTGGATTTATGCAGTAGTGGATTGTTGGCAATAAATGGATTTTATTGTGGTCTTCAGGATCAGATAAGAGATATGGTCTCTTATTAATATGTTTGTTTATAGAGCGAATACTTTCGTTTGTTTTTTATGCATTTGACCACCATTTGGTGCTACTACTCCACATGTATGGAATGTTTTGTTTATTTTTACAACGGAGATAGTTGCATTTGCCGATCCATGAGTCTGGCTATTGGAGGGTTGCTATACAGCTCCTTGCTAGAGGGGTTTGATATAGATTTACTTTGGCTCCTTTGATGCACCATGGATCTACCCATTTAACGGCTCTATAGTTACTATTTATTAAGTGTCCGTTCAATATCCTTGTATTTACATAGAGCCGCACATCTTGACAATGATAACTCGGTTTTCTTAGTTTTGTGTTTGTATCTTAAACTTATATGTAAATAGTTCCAATAGGGGTTTGTTTTGGGATGTGACTTATGCGTGTGCTGATTAAGTACGTTTCCGGGTTTTTCTTTTGATATCTGTCAGAAGTATTTATATAATGCTTCCAAACTGGTTTCTCTTTTTATGTAATTAAAGCCTGTAGCCTTGATTGCATTATCATTACTGCTATGTGAATGTTGCATCTAGCTTTTAGCAGTTTTGGAGAATTGGGTATGAGACTATGTTTTGTACTCGCAAGTTCTGTATTGTCGTTTTTAGACATTTTTTAATTCACTTTGCTTGTAATTAATTTTTTAAGCCGCAAGGCTGATGTTTTAGTAACACATTATTAGATGACAGATGAAAAGATTGTGATATATTTATTAATCTAATTATTGTATTATTGGCTAACGATCCCGCAAAAAAGGGCTGTATTTAAGTATGCACAATTCTTTGTAAATTTATCTGATGAAGCGTAGCTCTGCACTACGCGAAAGCGCTTATCTATATTTTTTATTAAAGTGATTTTTTGGACCTACATGGTGTCTCGTACTTGGACTTTGACAACAGTTAAGAACTGGAATCGTGTTGGTGTCTCCTACTATTGTTTGTGTGTATATCCTGCAACTCCTTCAAATCTGGTTGTTCAGGTTGTGACATTTTATTCCTTAATTGTGATAACAGAAACTGCTGATATTTAAGCATATGGAACTGACAATTTAAGGCCCTCATGGCTAGGGTGGCCGAGGTATATACCTTTTCCCCCCACCTTTCTAAGGATCTAGACTCTCTCTCGGAAGGTAATGGATTCTTAGCAGTAGAGGCCTTCATTCCCTTGGGGCCTTGAGAAATGGTTTCAGGGTCAGCATTATGGCTTTTGTAAAGAAACTGGTGTGAGTTAGGAACTCTGTAGTACCTATCAGGCTTGACTGGGGCAGGAGGCAGGGAATCTGGATTAAGGCAAGCCTCCGAGTAAACATCATCAAGTATGTCCAAGACAGGAGGTATCGCCAGAGGTCTGTGCTGAGGTAGCAAAAGAAATTCCCTAAGCTTTTTCTTGGAATCTGAAAAATCTTGGCCTTCCCAATGGAAGTGTTCCCTCAAGGTATGCAAGGTTTCCCCAAAAGAAAAATCCTCTGGGGGGGATACAGAAGGAATGGACTGCTCTGCATCAGAATCTTCAGAAGGGGAGTACGAGTGTTCCTCTTCATCACAATGTTCTGAAATAATGGAGCCCTGGTCAGAAGAGGGAGAATCTTCCTCCACTCTGGGTCTCTTGTCCGGAGGGGGTTGGGAACCCCTGATAAGAGTAATTAAATCCTCAGCCATTTTAAGCATCTGCTTTTTAGGCATGGGGCCTGGAGATGGGCCCTGTGCAACAGGCCTCTTGGGATGCATGGCTGATTTAGACTTAGTAAAGGCCTTTATGGAAAAGGAAGAAGAAGGTCTGAAGACACCATGGGTGGAAGTGGACCTGTCCACATTAAGAGGCTCAACACTCACAGTGGCTTCGGTAACTGTAGTCAGGGTATGGGCGAGGAACCTGCGGTCTCGTTACAGAAGACACCGCCAGAGAAGTGTCGCCGGTAGTCAGGGGCTGCGTGGCGCTCGCTGAGAACCGGACCACGTGTAGCCGGTTTTGGCGTGGTGTCGGTGGAGACCGGACCTCGTGTCGGTCTTTGTCTTTGTGTTTTTGGACAAAACAGTAGTCGGAGTCTCCGACATTTTATAATTAAAAGCTTTACCAAAAGTGCTGGGCGAACTCCGCCCGGCTTAATAGTGCGTTTATTGAAAGTAGCACAAAAGCGACAGCCGAGACGCCGTGGTCTGGGCCTAAACAAGGTATACAGAGGGAATGGAAATCCTTATGCGGTATTTGCTTCCCACAAGAAATACAATTGTTAACTTTGTCTGACATCGGTCTGAGGCAAGAAAAGTTTCCCAACGGGTACTTAGCTTTAAAGAAGACTTCGGTTTCCAAATTTTCGTAATTTCAGGAGCTGGCCGACCGGCACTAGCGAACTGCTTCTGCTTCGGGCACCGCGTGGCAAAAAAGACTGAAGAAAATGGCGTCGGCTGTGTCTTATATACCCCTGTCGCACTGACGTCAGGAAAGAAAGCGACGACAACCGACGCCGGACCTAGACTTTGGAATTCGGCAGACCGAGGACCCGCCTGACGGCAGGAGAACCCATCTGTTATGACTGCAGCTGTATGCACGATGAACATCAGGAGGGATAGCTAAAGGCCTGTGTTGAGGGAGGAGTAAGAATTTCCTAAGCCTCTTTCTGGAGTCAGAGTAATCCTGCCTTTCCCAGCGGAGATGCTCCCTAAGAGTGTGCAAGGTTTCACCAAAAGAAAAATATTTTGGAGGGGGAGCAGAGGGAATGGAATCCGCTGCATCAGAATCCTCATAGGTAGATAAGGGCAAATCCTGGTAATCAGAACAAACAGAAATTTCAGAATCCTGATCAGAAGAATCAGAAGGAAAATCAGTTCTAGGTCTCTTAGAGGGGGAAGGCTGGCTTCTCCTAATTAAAGTAATAAGGTCTTCAGCCATTCTAAGCAATTGTTTTTTAGGCATATAGGCCTGACCATGCGGTTTGGACATTGGTTTTCTAGGCGTGGGTCGAGTTTTAGGCCTTGATGAAGAAGATGGCGTCGGCTTAAAATGCAAATCTGTAGGCCTGAATACATCCTCAGAAGCCGGTGCCTGCACAGCAGCTCTGGACCCATCCAAGGTAGAGACATCCGCAGGTTCCATAGTTGTAGAAGCATCTTGCGGCATACCGGACTCCGAATAGGTCTCAGTAGAGGTCAGCGAATCTGAAGTATCGGGGCTGCAAAAGCACCTCACTGAGTACCAGCGAACTGGCGACTAGCTTAACGGAAGCATCGTCGGCAGTTCTGGACCTATGCAGTCTGTCTCTGTCTTTATTCTTATGTTTTTTCGGAATATCGGTAGTTGGATGGCTTAACAAAGCTATTTCGGGATAGTTAAACCGAGTACCAAAATAATTTGCTGCAAAAATAGACCGATGACGAATAGTTCGGGGGTTGAATAAGGCACAAAACCGACAGCGAGGGACGTCGTGGTCTGGGCCTAAGCAAGGAATGCAGTACGACTGAAAATCTTTATGAGGAATTTGCTTTCCACAGGTAAGACAATTGTTAACTTTTACTGACATCGTTTAAGAGCAAGAAAAAGGGTCCCCAACGGGGTACTTAGCTTTTTTTCGAAGACTTCGATTCTGAAACTCAAAAATGAAAATTTCAGGAGTCCGCCAACTGGCACTTGCAAACTGCTTCTGCTTCGGGCACCGCACGGCAAGAAAGACTGATGTAATGGCATCGGCTGCATGTTTTATACCCCTGAAGACCTGACGTCATGGAAGAAGAGACAGCATCCGACACAGGAACCCAAGACTTTGATATTCAGGCCAGCCGAGGGCTACCTGCAGGCAGATAACCCAAATGTAATTACTGCAACAGCGAAACACGAAGAACATCCACAGGTTCCATAGTCGAAGAAGCATCTCGCAGCATACTGGACTCTGAATGGGTCTCAGTAGAGGCCTGCGAATCTGTAGAAGCAGGTATCAGGGGCTGCGTAAGTGGCTCACTGAGTACCGGCGGACTGATGACTAGCTTAGCGGAAGCGTCATCTGCAGTTTTGGAACTATGCGGTCTGTCTCTGTCTTTATCCTTACGCTTTTTCGGAAGAGCGGTAGTCGGATGGCTTATCAAAGCCATTTCAGAATACGGAGAACGAGAGTGAAAGAATTTACCGACAAAAATAGCCCGACGACACATAGTTCGGGCGTTGAACAGGGCACAAATCTGACAGCGAGGAACATCGTGGTCTGGGCCTAAACAGGTGATGCAGTAAGAATGAAAATCTCTGAGGTATTTGCTTTCCACAGGCAAGACAATTATTAATTTTTTTCTGACATCGGTTAGAGCAAGAAAAAAGGATCCCCAACAGGGTACTTATCTTTTAGAAGACTTCAGGTCTGAAACTCGAAAAATGAAAATGTCAGGAGGTGGCCAACCGGCACTTTCAAACTGCTTCTGCTTTGGGCTCCGCTTGGCAATAAAAGCTGGTGTAATGGCATCGGCTGCATATTTATACCCCTGACATCATGGAAGAAGCGACAGCATCCGACACAGAAAACCCAAGAGTCTGGTATTCAGGCCAACTGAGGGCTACTGCAGGCAGATAACCCAAGTGTGATGGCTGCAACAGTGAAACACGAAGAACATCACAATCCCAGCAAAGTCTGGATAGTCAATGGTGCATTGGATGGAAGCACACAAAGGATCATTAACCGCTGGGCTCAGTCAATAGTTAAGCATTTTAAGTAATTCTGGTTCACATAGCACAATGACAACATACAGAAACAACCTCAGAAGTACAGCAATATCTAAATTATCTACTTAAGATTCAAAAAGTACAGTTTTGTACCTACCATAAATGTAGATGTTCGAGTGCTAATACAGCTGCAGTAATCACAGATGGGGGTTCTCTGCCGTCAGGCGGGTCCTCGGTCGGCTGAATTCCAAAGTCTAGGTCCGGCGTCGGTTGTTGTCGCTTTCTCTCCTGACGTCAGTGAGGCCGGAGTATATAAGACACAGCCGACGCCATGTTCTTCCGTCTTTCTTGCCCCAGATGTCAGGTGCCCCCAGAAGGAAGGCAATACATAAATTATGTATATATATATATATATATATATATATATATATATATATATATATATATATAGGTTCATAGGTTCATACTAGGCTATCTGCCCAAGGGCATTTATAAGCCTAGCCCATAGTTATGTGGCTTTCGCCACCCCTTTAGTTTGAATAAAAACTATGCCTATCATTTTTCTGTGCCTCTGTCAAGCAGTGACACTGAAGTAATCCCTGGGGTATATCTGCGATCTCCCATCCATTGGTCAAGATTCCTCTTGAACAAGGCCAGCGAGGTGCTCTGCCTCACATGTACCGGATTTTGTTGCACAGCATAGGCAGTCTCTGGGTGATGAATGTGTCCCTCCAGCACGTTCTATTTATAACCGTGTCAAGGTTTAAGTCTCCGCCTTGTGGTTCTGAGGGATCTAGATTTTTGAGGTGAAGCATATTCATCAAATCTGGGTTTGACATGGCCTTATATGTCAGGCACAGGTCACCTCTGAGCAAGCGGTATGAGACTGAATAAAGCTGGAGTTCTTTCAGTCGGGCAGCATAAGACATATTTTTGAGACCCTTTATCCTTTTGGTGAGGAACTTTTGGGGCCTTTCAAGCTGCATCAGGTGTCTGGTCAGATACATTCGAGCGGGCATTGTACTCAATCATAGGTCTAATGAGTGATGAGTACAGGGGCGATGACCTCCCTTGATCTAGATGTGAATCCCTTCATGATCAGGTGGGCGATATAGAAGGTTTTCCTAACTACTTTAGCAACATGAGTGTCAAGCGAAGACTACTGTCAACTTTGGTCCCCAGATCCCTGATGACTTTTTCTGTGCTCAGTGGATTGTCACCTATATGGTAGCTAGGGGTAACCTTGTTTTTCCCGAAGGGTATGACTATGCATTTTGGCGTTTAACTTCAGGCCATGGCTCTGGCATCAGTTATCCGTTTCTGTGAGGCCCTTCTGGAGGATATCTGTGTCAGATGTGTTTTCGACTATGGCCCAGTTTGCAGTCATCTGCAAACTTTGTCAGCCATAACCCTCCTGTGTTTGCTTGTACTTCAGAAAAGTAGATGCGAACAAGAGTGGACCCAGGACTGAGCCCTGTGGGACACCACTTGTGACAGGCTTTGAGTCTGACATGGCTCCAGCAACTCTGACCCTGTGGGTTCTGTCGCTTAGCCAGTTTGCAACCCATCTTGTGATGTATGGGTTTACATTCAAGCTGATGAGTTTTTCATGATACCTGAGTGGGGTATTGTGTCGAAGGCCTTTGCCAGGTCGAGGTAGGCTGTATGGACTGCCTTTCCCTCATCAATGGCCTTGGTGACTGTCTCGTAAAAGTCAACCAAGTTTAAGAGGCAGGATCTGCCTTTGACAAAGCCAAACTGGGTTGGATCCAAAGTCTGCAAGTTCCCTATGTCTTTATTTATGAGTTCCATTATGATCCTCTCCATGGCTTTGCAGATAAGGCTTGTCAAGCTAATGGGGCGGTAATTTCCAGGGTCTGTGGAGGCACCGCCCTTATGATATATATATATATATATATATATATATATATATATATATATATATATATATGCATGCAATGCAATATAATCCAAAATCAGTAGTTGCAAGCAAATAAACCATAGAAGGATAACCCAGTCAGGTTGTATGAAGAGGGGGTTAGGCCCCATGCCTTTACCAAGTGGGGAAGGAGGGAGGGAAACCTGTACTGCAGCTGTATTAGCACTCGAACATCTACATTTATGGTAGGTACAAAACTGTACTATGTTCATCGTGCATACAGCTGCAGTAATCACAGATGGGTAGAGTCCCAAAGCTACACACAGGGTGGTAGGTACTAGGTAGAACTGGGTTGAGCCAGAATGCCCTGCAACACAGCAGTGGCAAAGCCTGCTCTAGTTTTGGAATATAAAGGCAGGTGGTAGTGTTTTGTGAAGGTATGCACAGAACTCCAAGTGGCTGCCTCCAAAATATCTTTGGTAGGAACTCCTCTGAGGAAGGCTGTAGAGGTAGCTGTGGCCCTGGTGGAGTGTGATCTGATGCCTGTAGGAACAGATTTCCCATGATAGGAATAACAAAACCGTATGCAGTAGCCTATCCACTTTGAAATAGTCTGCTTGGTAACTGGCTTCCCTTGAGCCCCTACAGCATAGGACACAAAAAGTTGTTCTGATTTCCTGAAGGACTTTGTTCTGTCCAAATAATAAAGTAGCTGCCTATGGATGTCTAAAGAGTGTAGCAGCCTTTCCCCTTTGTTTTGAGGATTGGGGTAAAAGGTAGGTAAGTGTATGGCTTGATTTAAAGCTACCCTGGATACCACTTTAGGCATAAATGACGGGTTGGTACGAAGGGAAACCCTGTCCTGATGGAAGATGAGAAAGGGCTGCACAGCCATGAGGGCCTGTAGTTCCGAAACCTTACGAGCTGAAGTGATGGCCAGAAGGAAGGCTGTTTTCCAGGACAAATATTGCAAATCTGTTGAGGCAACTGGTTCAAAAGGAGGCAATGTTAATTTTTCTAGTATGTAATCAAGATCCCAGGCTAGTATTGGTTGTTTCCTTGGTGGTCTTATATTCTTAGCCCCTCTGAGGAACTGTTGTAGGAGTGGGTGAGAAAATAAAGGTGGATCCGTGTTGAATTCTGCAGAAATAGCTGAGGCATGGATTTTTATGGAAGAAAATGAAAGCCCACTGTTCAGCAGCTCAGCTAGATACTGTAATACCTGAGGCAAATTCAGTTTTCTAGGGTCCTGGCCTTTTTTCTCATTCCAAGAGCAAAACCGTTTCCATTTTGCAGAGTAAGCCTTTTTAGTAGATGGCCTTCTGGCCTCCAAAATGACATCCTGCACCTCCTTGGAGAGTAGGGTCTGTTGTGGTGTTAAGGAATTTTCCATGCAGCGAGATTGAGTGTTTTCAGCTGACTGTGAAGAGTTTTGTAGCTGTGCTGAGTCAGCAGAAGAGGCATTAGAGGTAGTGACCAGGGAGGAGTATGAGTTAGGCTCCTCAGGAGCGGGTACCAGTGTTGCCTTGGCCAATCTGGAGCAATCAGTATCATCTTCGGTCTGTCTGCTCTTGCTTTCAAGAGCACCTTGGGCAGGAGAGGCAGAGGTGGGAAAGCGTAAACTGTCCATGCTGTCCAACCGAATGAAAGGGCGTCCACTCTCCAGGCCTTTGGATGAAAGGTCCTCGAACAAAACTTTTCCAATTGATGATTCCTGTGGGAGGCAAAAAAATCTATGTCTGGCCTCCCCCATGCTTGGATTATCTCTGTAAACACCTGAGGATGCAACTTCCATTCGTGTGGATCTGTCATATTTCTGCTTAGATTGTCTGCCAGCGTGTTTTCCAATCCTGGCAAGTACTGTGCTTGAAGTTCGATTTGCCATTCCAGAGCCAAGTTCCAAAGAGTCATGGCTAGTCTGCACAAGGGGTATGAATGTGTTCCTCCTTGTTTGTTTATGTACCACATTACTGTGGTGTTGTCTGTTCTTATCAGTAATTGTCCTGGATGCAGGAGGTCCTTGAAAGCTGTAATTGCATTTATTACTGCTAGCATTTCTTTTTGATTGATGTGAAGGTGCTTTTCCTTTTGGGACCATTTGCCCTGAATGCACCTGTCTGTCATGTGCGCCCCCCAGGCGTAATCTGAGGCGTCTGTTGTGATGACTTGATTTGCTTGAGGCTTGCAGAATGGGAGACCTGTGTTTGCTTGACATGCTTGGGCCCACCATAGAAATTCCTTTTGCAAACATGGAATTATTGGTATTATTGTTTCCAAACTGTGACTGTGCTGAGACCATAGGTTGTTTAGGTACCTCTGAAGTTTCCTCATATGCAGCTTTGCACATGGGATTAAAAGAATGCAAGATGCCATGAAACCCAGAGCCTGCAGGATTTTCCTTGCAGTAAGCCTGGTACATTTTGCTAGTATTTTGAAGTACTGAGTTAGTTGCCCCTGTTTTTCTGGCATAAGATAGGCCATCTGGGTGTTTGTGTCCAAGATGGCACCCAGGAAAGTTATTTTCTGAGATGGTGTTAGCCTGGATTTCTCTTTGCTGATTGTGTATCCCAGAGAATGCAGTAACCGTGTTACATAAGCCAGATGTTCCAGAAGTATGTGCTTGCTGTCCGCTTGGATCAGGCAGTCGTCCAAATAAGGGTAAATTTGTATCCCTTGAAGTCTGCAGTAGGCAATCACTGATACCAGGCACTTTGTGAATACTCTGGGCGCAGTAGATAAGCCAAAAAGCAATGCAGAGAAGTGATAGTGGATTGAACCTGCAAGAAATCTGAGGTATCTTCTGCAGCTTTGTCTGATTGGGACATGCAGGTATGCCTCCTTGAGGTCCAGTGTTACCAGCCAAAACTCCTTGCCCAGCATGGGAAGAAGCTGCTGTAATGTGAGCATCTTGAATTTTGCTACAAGTAGAAATGTGTTTAGGGTGGATAAGTCCAGAATGGGGTTCCTTTCCTTGGTACCAGAAAAAGTCTTGAATAAAAACCTTGAGCGTGTTCGTGAGTAGGTACCTCTTGTATAGCTCTCATGCCTATGAGCTTTGAAATTTGTAGTTGTGCCTCTGCCCTTTGATTGTGTGGCAGGTTTGGCATGCCTCTCATTTTTGGAAGAGTGTGGAATTGAAATTTGTAGCCTCTGTTTATAACGTCCAGGATCCATTTGTCTGTTGTGACAATATGCCAATTTCTTGTAAATAATGCCAGCTTTCCTCCCAAAGGTGCTGCCAGTTGAGACTTGCTTGGCATGGAAATGAGGGAGTCATTGGGTTTGTTTCCTGTATTGTTGTGCACTGTCTTCGCCACCTCTTGGTGCTGGAGTTTGCCACTGTCTGCCTCTATATGATCCTTGTGATTGCCCTCTGCCCCTTGTGTGTCTGTATCTACCTCTTTGGGGCTTGTCAGTGGCTGGAAAGGACCAGCTTTTTGAAGGCCAATTTCTGCTAAAACGTGGTGGTTGGACCTGTAGAAAAGCTTTGACAGTTTGCATAGATTTGGCTTTTTCTTCCATTTTCCGTAATATCTCCTCAGCATTAGTACCAAACAGCACATCCTTTTGTAAAGGAGCGTCTAAAAGTTTAGCTTTCACATGATCAGGCAAGCTTTGTTCCCTAAGCCAGGCATGTCTACGAATGACTGATCCTGTAGCAGCAGCTCTACTTGAGGCCTCTAGGGCATCATAGCCACATTGTAAGGTGTGTTTACCCACTTGCTCTGCACTATGCATCATATCCTGCAACTCCTTCAAATCTGGTTGTTCAGGTTGAGACATTATATTCCTTAATTGTGATAACAGGAACTGTTGATATTTAAGCATATGAAACTGACAATTTAAGGCCCTCATGGCTAGGGTGGCCAAGGTATATACCTTTTTTCCCCACCTTTCTAAGGATCTTGACTCTCTTTCGGCAGGAAGTGGATTATTAGCAGTAGAGGCCTTCAATCCCTTGGGGCCTTGAGAAATGGTTTCAGGGTCAGCATTATGGCTTTTGTAGAGAAATTGGTGAGAGTTAGGAACTCTGTAGTACCTATCAGGTTTGACTGGTGCAGGAGGCAGGAATCCGGTTAAGGCAAGCCTCCGAATAAACATCATCAAGTATGTCCAAGACAGGAGGTATCGCCAGAGGTCTGTGTTGAGGTAACAAAAGAAATTCCCTAAGTCTTTTCTTGGAATCGGAAAAGTCTTGGCCTTCCCAATGGAAGTGTTCCCTCAGAGTGTGCAAGGTTTCCCCAAAGGAAAAATCCTCAGGAGGAGATACAGAAGGAATGGACTGTTCTGCATCCGAATCTTCAAAAGGGGAGTAAGAGTGTTCCTCTACATCAGAATG
The DNA here is from genome assembly GCF_019279795.1 of Protopterus annectens. NCBI lineage: Eukaryota > Metazoa > Chordata > Ceratodontiformes > Protopteridae > Protopterus > Protopterus annectens. The sequence continues at coordinate 1,132,018,737 of NC_056747.1, forward strand.
TTCTGATAAAATGGAGCCCTGATCAGAAGAGGGAGAATCTTCCTCCACTCTGGGTCTCTTGTCTGGAGGGGGCTGGGAACCCCTGACAAGAGTAATTAAATCCTCAGCCATTTTAAGCATCTGTTTTTTAGGCATGGGGCCTGGAGATGGGCCCTGTGCAATAGGCCTCTTGGGATGCCTGGCTGATTTGGATTTAGTGAAGGCCTTAACAGAAAAGGAAGATGAGGGTCTAAAGACACCATGGGTAGAAGTGGACCTGTCCACATAAGGAGGGTCAACACTGACAATCGCTTCAGTGGTTGTAGTCTGGGAAAGGGCCGAGGTACCTGCGGTCTCGGTTACAGAAGACACCGCCAAAGGAGTGTTGTCGGTAGTCAGGGACTGCAAAGGCGTCTCGCTGAGAACCGGACCACGTGCAGCCGGTTTTGGCGTGGTGTCGCTGGGGACCGCGGACCTCGTGTGTCGGTCCTTGTCCTTGCGTTTTTTGGACAAAACGGTAGTCGGAGTCTCCGACGACATTTTATAATCAAAAGCTTTACCAAAAAAGTGTTGGGCGAACTCCGCCCGACGCTTAATAGTGCGTTTGTTGAAAGTAGCGCAAAAGCGACAGCCCGAGACTTCGTGGTCTGGGCCTAAACAAGGTATGCAGAGGGAATGGAAATCCTTATGCGGTATTTGCTTCCCACAAGAAATACAATTATTAACTTTTTCTGACATCGGTCTGAGGCAAGAAAAGTTTCCCCAACGGGGTACTTAGCTTTAATGAAGACTTCGGTTTCCAATTTTTCGTAATTCAGGAGCTGGCCGACTGGCACTTGCGAACTGCTTCTGCTTTGGGCACCGCACGGCAAAAAAGACTGAAGAACATGGCGTCGGCTGTGTCTTATATACTCCGGCCTCACTGACGTCAGGAGAGAAAGCGACAACCGATGCCGGACCTAGACTTTGGAATTCGGCCGACCGAGGACCCGTCTGACGGCAGAGAACCCCCATCTGTGATTACTGCAGCTGTATGCACGATGAACATCAGGCATAAGAAAGACACTGAAAAAATACAGGTTTCCCCAGAGTATAAAGTTAGCTATTAGTCAACACCATTAGGCAATAATGCTTTTAATGATGGCTGGCTCATACTGGTTAACCCAATCATCCTGAAATAATCATTGTTGGCATTCACATTATTTACTTTTCTAAACCTGATTATTTTTATTTTACCTGTGGTTTCAACAAATATATTTTTGCTGTCCTGTATGTCTCTTCTTTCACGATGAAACAAAATGCATATTCGCAAGCCTAGCACACTGATAAAATTTCAATCAAGAAGGTTCAAAACTGTACGGATATTGTTTTTCATATAGCAGTCTCAGCAATTCCAAAGCCTCCTGATTGAGGTTGTCACAGAAAGCAAGACCTCAAAATGAGTTCAGAGTACAGTTACTTTTTATTCATAATAAGCAATATATTCAGCTCACCAGTGAATTCACCAAAGAACTTTTTGCACACGAGTCTCAGCAAGGGCTTGATGTTCAGTTTCAGTTCCTCCTTTGTCAAGTGGATGCCAAGTTCATCTAATGTCCTTGGAAGAGTAGTGTCCACATCTCCAACCACCTGTAACAACAGCATTATATAAGACTCGCACCATTAAACATCCATCCCACATGCCTGATGGCAAAATACTGTATGTAGTTTAAAAAAAAAAAAAAAAACAGAAGTTATGAACTTGCCATAAAGCTAGATCCTTTTCATCCTAGTCTGTCCAGTGCAACAACCATCCCTTTGTCCCCCTTCCAAATTGTCACCTTACTTCAAGGACCTGCAAACTGGCTTGTGAACTCCTGTGTGTCATTCCTCCTTGTCTCCTAGTCTGTACCACAAACCAATCTGGCTGGCAAACTCAATCAGCGGGTAAGGGAGGCACAAGTTAATTATGGTAGGAAATATCAGAAGGCGCTTGAGGCTAAGAGCTCTAACAGATGGCCTGATCAGATCCAACAAGTGGCGCAGTACGCAACAGCCATATTGGATGGACTAAAAAGAAAATGAATCCAGCATTATGTCAAATTCATACCTTCTGTTTTTGTTACCACATATAGTGGTTAAAAGCTAGGAAAGTCATACTGTGCATGCTTCTATACAACTCACTCTACAAAATGACCCTAGGTAACAATTCTGCTGGTAAAAGCCCTCTCCTAAATGGAGGCTCAATTTCATTATGCCACTACTTGCATTTGTATGTGTCAAACATTTCTGAAGGGTGCTCCCATCTTGGGGGGAAATTCAATGACTGCTCCTAATGAGCAATCACCTGCAAACTTGGTCAGCCAGAGACCTTTGAAATTGGCTTTGACATCCGTACCTTCCACACCCTGTTTCATCGCTCCACTGATCTGATTCTTGGGACAGAATGCCAAACATACCTCTCAACCTCTCAGTGCAAGAAATATGGGCAAAGCTTGACAACATTGGGGTACAAAGACCCAAAAACAGGGATAGACTGTAAATACTGCTATTATAAACTTAGAAAGTTGCTAGTTAATATACATTTTCGGAAGGATATGAATTCTGAAACACAAGTGTATGTCATTAAATAGTTAATTCAAGCCTCAGATCATCCCAGTGATTTGCCAGAAAACCACAAATTTTATGAGGAAAAGACCAAAAATACAAGGCAAAAATCTGGACATTCTGCGAAAATCTGGACAGTTGAGAGGTAAGACGCCAAATTACCCCCTCTCTCAGATAGGATTGTGGCTGGAGCTCCAATTATGAAAGGAATCCTAAGGAAGCTCTGGATCTGGATCACACATCTAGTTTACAATGCTTGGCAAAGGTGTGCAAACAAGACTATGCTGCAGCAGTACATATTTCATCCGCTGAAGAATTTCTGAAGAATGCGGTAGTAGTTGCAACAGATCTTGTGGAATGAGCTGCTGGTTTAGCTGGTAGGTTCTTTTTTTTTTTAACAGTAAACAAAAGTGAAACAAACTGATAACGTTTGTTTAGAGATTTTCTTAATCACCTGGATAATGTTTCCTTAAAGATTTTCTTGCCTATTTCTGCTTAGGGCAAGGGATATTAATAACTTATTTATTTATTTACTGATTGACATTTGATAACCGGGTTGCTCTGGCTGGGCAAAATCCCTTTTTCAGTAGAGAACCTAGGAGAAAAGCTCCAATGTTACATTAGATATACATTAATTAACACAGACAGTTGATGCAAAAGAAAAAAAAAGAATAGGTTAATTGTACTTAACTAGTTCAGTTTTACGTAAGAAACACATTCTATAGAAAATAAAAGCACAAGTAACTTGAGACATTTATCATCAGGGACAAAAACAAGATGAGTATATGCATAAATGTTGTAAATATCAAAGTATGATCAGTTTTAAATACATTTAGGAAGAAAATTGTAGTAAGGAAATGAAGAATAAAAAAATAGCACAAAGCAGAGTATAGGAAGTGAAAAAAGTACTAAGGTATATGGTCAAAGCTAGTATAGAGTACAAGAGAAACAGAAGAAAAGTAAATGGAGTAAAAGCTAGAAAGAAAGAGAAAGTACAGTTTTGTACCTACCATAAATGTAGATGTTCGAGTGCTAATACAGCTGCAGTAATCACATATGGGTTCTCTGCCGGCAGGCGGGTCCTCGGTCGGCCGAATTCCAAAGTCTAGGTCCGGCGTCGGTTGTTGTCGCTTTCTTTCCTGACGTCAGTGAGGCAGGTGTATATAAGACACAGCCGACGCCATTTTCTTCAGCCTTTCTTGCCCCAGATGTCAGGTGCCTCCAGAAGGAAGGCAATATATGTATACATGCAATGCAATATAATCAAAAATCAGTAGTTGTAAGCAAATATACCATAGAAGGATAACCCAATCAGGTTGTATGAAGAGGGGTTAGACCCTAGGCCTTTACCAAGAGGGGAAGGAGGGAGGGAAACCTGTACTGCAGCTGTATTAGCACTCGAACATCTACATTTATGGTAGGTACAAAACTGTACTATGTTCATCGTGCATACAGCTGCAGTAATCACAGATGGGTAGAATCCCAAAGCTACGCACAGGGTGGTAGGCACTAGGTGGAACTGGGATGAGCCAGAATGCCCTGCAACACAGCAGTGGCAAAGCCTGCTCTAGTTTTGGAATATAAAGGCAGGTGGTAGTGTTTTGTGAAGGTATGCACAGAACAAGTGGCTGCCTCCAAAATATCTTTGGTAGGAACTCCTCTGAGGAAGGCTGTAGAGGTGGCTGTGGCCCTGGTGGAGTGGGATCTGATGCTTGCAGGGACAGATTTTCCATGATAGGAGTAACAAAACCGTATGCAGTGGCCTATCCATTTTGAAATTGTCTGTTTGGTAACTGGCTTCCCTTGAGCTCCTACAGCATAGGACACAAAAAGTTGTTCTGATTTCCTGAAGGGCTTTGTTCTGTCCAAATAATAACGTAACTGTCTATGGATGTCTAAGGAGTGTAGTAGCTTTTCCCCTTTGTTTTGAGGATTGGGGTAAAAGGTAGGTAAGTGTATGGCTTGATTTAAAGCTACCCTGGATACCACTTTAGGCATAAATGACGGATTGGTTCGAAGGGAAACCCTGTCCTGATGGAAGATGAGAAAGGGTTGCACAGCCATGAGGGCTTGTAGTTCCGAAACCCTACGAGCTGAGGTAATGGCCAGAAGGAAAGCTGTTTTCCAGGACAAATATTGCAAATCTGTTGAGGCAGCTAGTTCAAAGGGAGGCAATGTTAATTTTTCTAGAATGTAATTAAGATCCCAGGCTTGTATTGGTTGTTTCCTTGGTGGTCTTATATTCTTAGCCCCTCTGAGGAACTGTCTTAAGAGTGGGTGAGAGAATAAGGGTGGATCCGTGTTGAATTCTGCAGAAATGGCTGAGGCATGGATTTTTATGGAGGAAAATGAAAGTCCACTGTTCAGCAGCTCAGCTAGATACTGTAATACCTGAGGCAAAGTCAGTTTTCTAGGGTCCTGGCCTTTTTTCTCATTCCAAGAGCAAAACAGTTTCCATTTTGCAGAGTAAGCCTTTCTAGTAGATGGCCTTCTGGCCTCCAAAATGACATCCTGCACCTCTTTGGAGAGTAGGGTCTGTTGTGGTGTTAAGGAATTTTCCATGCAGCGAGATTGAGTGTTTTCAGCTGACTGTGAAGAGTTTTGTAGCTGTGCTGAGTCAGCAGAAGAGGCATTAGAGATAGGGACCAGGGAGGAGTATGTGTTAGGCTCCTCAGGAGTGGGTACCAGTGTTGCCTTGGCCAGTCTGGAGCAATCAGTATCATCTTCGGTCTGTCTGCTCTTGCTTTCAATAGCACCTTGGGCAGAAGAGGCAGAGGTGGGAAAGCGTAAACTGTCCATGCTGTCCAACTGAATGAAAGGGCGTCCACTCTCCAGGCCTTTGGATGAAAGGTCCTCGAACAAAACTTTTCCAATTGATGATTCCTGTGGGAGGCGAAGAGATCTATGTCTGGCCTCTCCCACGCTTGGATTATCTTTGTAAACACTTGAGGATGCAACTTCCATTCGTGTGGATCTGTCATATTTCTGCTTAGATTGTCTGCCAGTGTGTTTTCCAAACCTGGCAAGTACTGTGCTTGAAGTTCGATTTGCCATTCCAGAGCCAAGCTCCAAAGTGTCATGGCTAGTCTGCACAGGGGGTATGAATGTGTTCCTCCTTGTTTGTTTATGTACCACATTACTGTGGTGTTGTCTGTTCTTATCAATAATTGTCCTGGATGCAGGAGGTCCTTGAAAGCTGTAATTGCATTTATCACTGCTAGCATTTCTTTTTGATTGATGTGAAGGTGCTTTTCCTTTTGTGACCATTTGCCCTGAATGCACCTGTCTGTCATGTGCGCCCCCCAGGCGTAATCTGAGGCATCTGTTGTGATGACTTGATTTGCTTGAGGCTTGCAGAATGGTAGACCTGTGTTTGTTTGACATGCTTGGGCCCACCATAGAAATTCCTGTTGCAAACATGGAATTATTGGTATTATTGTTTCCAAACTGTGGCTGTGTTGAGACCATAGGTTTTTTAGGTACCACTGAAGTTTCCTCATATGCAACTTTGCACATGGGATTAAAAGAATGCAAGATGCCATGAAGCCCAGAGCCTGCAGGATTTTCCTTGCAGTAAGCCTGGTACATTTTGCTAGTATTTTGAAGTACTGAGTTAGTTGCCCCTGTTTTTCTGGCGTAAGATAGGCCATCTGGGCGTTTGTGTCCAAGTTTGCACCCAGGAAAGTTATTTTCTGAGATGGTGTTAGCCTGGATTTCTCTTTGTTGATTGTGTATCCCAGAGACTGCAGTAACCGTGTTACATAAGCCAGTTGTTCCAGAAGTATGTGCTTGCTGTCCGCTTGGATCAGGCAGTCGTCCAAATAAGGGTAAATTTGTATCCCTTGAAGTCTGCAGTAGGCAATTACTGATGCCAGGCATTTTGTGAATACTCTGGGCGCAGTAGATAAGCCAAAGGGCAATGCAGAGAATTGATAGTGGATTGAACCTGCAAGAAATCTGAGGTATCTTCTGCAACTTTGTCTGATTGGGACATGCAGGTATGCCTCCTTGAGGTCCAATGTTACCAGCCAAGACTCCTTGCCCAGCATGGGAAGAAGCTGCTGTAATGTGAGCATCTTGAATTTTGGTACGAGTAAGAATGTGTTTAGGATGGATAAGTCCAAAATGGGTCTCCAGGCGGTTCCTTTCCTTGGTACCAGAAATAGTCTGGAGTAAAAACCTTGACCTTGTTCGTGAGTAGGTACCTCTTGAATAGCTTTCATGTCTATGAGCTTTGAAATTTGTAGTTGTGCCTCTGCCCTTTGCTTGTGTGGCAGGTTTGGCATGCCTCTCATTTTTGGAAGAGTGTGCAAATGAAATCTGTAGCCTCTGTTTATAACATCCAGGATCCATTTGTCTGTTGTGACAATATGCCAATTTCTTGTAAATAATGCCAGCTTTCCTCCCAAGGGTGCTGCCACCTGAGACTTGCTTGGCATGGAAAGGAGGAAGTCATTGGGTTTGTTTCCTGTATTGTTGTGCACTGTCTTCGCCACCTCTTGGTGCTGGAGTTTGCCATTGCCTGCCTCTATATGATCCTTGTGACTGTCCTCTGCCCCTTGTGCACCTGTATCTACCCCTTTGGGGCTTGTCCGTGGCTGGAAAGGACCAGTTTTTAGAAGGCCAATTTCTGCTAAAACGTGGTGGTTGAACCTGTAGAAAAGCTTTGACAGTTTGCATAGATTTGGCTTTTTCTTCCATTTTCCGTAATATCTCCTCAGCATTGGTACCAAATAGCACATCTTTTTGTAAAGGAGCATCTAGAAGTTTAGCTTTCACATGATCAGGCAAGATTTGTTCCCTAAGCCAGGCATGTCTACGAATGACTGATCCTGTAACAGCAGCTCTACTTGAGGCCTCTAGGGCATCATAGCCACATTGTAAGGTGTGTTTACCCACTTGTTCTGCACTATGCATCATATCCTGCAACTCCTTCAAATCTGGTTGTTCAGGATGAGACATTTTATTTCTTAATTGTGATAACAGAAACTGCTGATATTTAAGCATATGAAACTGACAATTTAAGGCCCTCATGGCTAGGGTGGCCGAGGTATAAACCTTTTTTCCCCACCTTTCTAAGGATCTTGACTCTCTTTCGGAAGGTAGTGGATTCTTAGCAGTAGAGGCCTTCATTCCCTTGGGGCCTTGAGAAATGGTTTCAGGGTCAGCATTATGGCTTTTGTAAAGAAATTGGTGAGAGTTAGGAACTCTGTAGTACCTATCAGGCTTGACTGGGGCAGGAGGCAGGGAATCCGGATTAAGGCAAGCCTCGAATAAACATCATCAAGTATGTCCAAGACAGGAGGTATCGCCAGAGGTCTGTGTTGAGGTAACAAAAGAAATTCCCTAAGTCTTTTCTTGGAATCAGAAAAGTCTTGGCCTTCCCAATGGAAGTGTTCCCTCAAGGTGTGCAAGGTTTCCCCAAAAGAAAAATCCTCAGGAGGAGATACAGAAGGAATGGACTGCTCTGCATCAGAATCTTCAAAAGGGGAGTAAGAGTGCTCCTCTACATCAGAATGTTCTGAAAAAATGGAGCCCTGATCAGAAGAGGGAGAATCTTCCTCCACTCTGGGTCTCTTGTCTGGAGGGGGTTGGGAACCCCTGATAAGAGTAATTAAATCCTCAGCCTTTTTAGGCATGGGGCCTGGAGATGGGCCCTGTGCAACAGGCCTCTTGGGATGCCTGGCTGATTTGGACTTAGTAAAGGCCTTAATGGAAAAGGAGGATGAGGGTCTAAAGACACCATGGGTGGAAGTGGACCTGTCCACATTAGGAGGCTCAACGCTCACAGTGGCTTCGGTGGTTGTAGTCTGGGTATGGGCCAAAGTACCTGCGGTCTCAGTTACAGAAGACACCGCCAAAGAAGTGTCGTCGGTAGTCAGGGACTGCATAGGTGTCTCGCTGAGAACCGGACCACGTGTAGCCGGTTTTGGCATGGTGTCGGTGGGGACCGTGGACCTCGCGTGTCGGTCCTTGTCCTTGCGTTTTTTGGACAAAATGGTAGTCAGAGTCTCAGACGACATTTTATAATCAAAGGCTTTACCAAAAAAGTGTTGGGCGAACTCCGCCCGACGCTTAATAGTGCGTTTATTGAAAGTAGCGCAAAAGCGACAGCCCGAGACGTCGTGGTCTGGGCCTAAACAAGGTATGCAGAGGGAATGGAAATCCTTATGCGGTATTTGCTTCCCACTAGAAATACAATTGTTAACTTTTTCTGACATCGGTCTGAGGCAAGAAAAGTTTCCCCAACGGGGTACTTAGCTTTAATGAAGACTTCGGTTTCCAAATTTTTCGCAAATTCAGGAGCTGGCCGACCGGCACTTGCGAACTGCTTCTGCTTCGGGCACCGCGCGGCAAAAAAGACTGAAGAAAATGGCGTCGGCTGTGTCTTGTATACACCTGCCTCACTGACGTCAGGAAAGAAAGCGACAACAACCGACGCCGGACCTAGACTTTGGAATTCGGCCGACCGAGGACCCGCCTGCCGGCAGAGAACCCATCTGTGATTACTGCAGCTGTATGCACGATGAACATCGGTTAGGAGCCTATGAAAGGATTATCCTTTGTGAATGGTTTAGTTCTGTGGAGGTAAAATCCGAGTTGCCTATAGGTATAGGAATAAATTTCTTATTATCCGTTCATTGGTCCAAGTTGTGTTTAAATAGGGTTAGGGAAGAACTCTGTTTCACATGGATGGAGGGGGGCCTGCTCCAGAGAATGGGAATTCCCTAAGAAACATATCTGTCTTTCCAACATGTCCTATTTATGTTGCAAGCAACATTTAGGTGTTATGATCTAGTAGTTGAGATGCTACTTGTTTTGTAGATGTGCAAAAGGTTAATCAGAACAGGGTCCAGGGATCACTTTATGATCAACTCTCAGAAGTCTGTATGATGAAAAATAAGAGACAGGGCTTTGAGGCTATCAGCATAGGATGCTGTGTTTGCTCCCTATATTCTTTTTGTATGGAACCTTTGTGGACATTCCAGTTGCTGCATGTGTCTGATCAGGTACATACTGAAGGGGGCATTACATTCTATAATGGATCTGATGAGGGCAGAGTACATTTGTCCAATAACCTCACTGGACCTAGATTCCATGGCCTTACTTATAAGGTGAGCAACACAGAAGGATTTTGTTACTACTTTGGACACATGCTGGTCAAAAGCCAGGTTACTCTCAACATGAGTTCCCAGATCTTGTACTAGTGAACCAACTTTAAGGGGTGTTTTACTGACAACATAGTTACCTGGTCAGTGGCAGACTACCCAAAAGGTACTAAAATGCATTTTTTGACACTGACTTTTAGGTCATGGCTTTGGCACCGAGCATTCGTGTGTGTCATACCTTCCTGAAGGGTGTTCTCATCTTGGGGAGAATTCAGTGACTGCTCCCAGTTTGCAAACATCTGTGAACTTGGTCAGCCAGACAGAAGTAGATGCCACAGAGCAGCAGGCCCAGCACAGAGTCCTGAGGGACTCCAATGGTGACTGACGTCTCTGTGAAGGTGGCCTCAATGATCCTAATCTCTTGGATCCTATCCATGAACCAGATAGCCACACAGCATATTCTAAAGGGGCGTATGCCTAGTGCCGTAAGTCTGTTCATAATGCCCAAGGGATGCATTGTAACAAATGCTCTAGCACAGCTCTATGTAGGCAACACACATAACTTTCCCCTCATTACTGTCTTAGCAATGTTTTCAAAGAAGTCCACCAGGTTCAGTAAGCATGACTTCCTTTGACAAAGCCAAACTGGGATGGATCCAGTGTCTGGAGGTCTCCTTATGTTATCATTGATAATTTTCATGACAATTCTTTCCATGGCTTTGTAAATGAAATTAGTCAGACTGTAGTTTCCAAGATCGGTTGAAGGTCCTCCCTTATGAAGGGGGATGACCATCTAGGTTACACAATAAATGTTCTCATCTGTTGGAATGAACAGAGAATATAGGAAAATAATATGGTCTGGTTTAGATTAGTTTCTGATGCCACTTTTGGAATAAAAGATGGGTTAGTTTTCAGGGTGACTATAACTTGGTGAAATATTAACTGGATCAAAATGGAAGACAAAGCATGTAGTTCTGAAATCCACCTGGCTGAAGCAACTGTGACCAAGAACAGAGTTTTCAAGATAAAAACTTTAGACCCACAAAGCTGGCTCAAACGGAGGTTTTGTTATGGCTTCCAATATGTCTCGTAAAAGGTTGACGGAAATTGTAAACCTTCTGCAACGGAAGCAGAAAATAGGTCTAAGTCTTGTTCTATGGCTCATATACTGAAATGTTTCCATTCACTCTTGCAGATTTTATGGGTTGATAAATTTCTGAGAAGCACAGATCATCAGTATCATCACTTGAGACGCAGAATAACGTTTGGCTATTATGGGAATTGGAGATAATCCTGTGGTTAATCTGAGATTTTGAAGGGCTGGGTAAGGCTGACCACGTAGGTAACAGAAAACACTGGGTTTAGAAGATATGGAGATGTCTTCAAGTCAGGCCTGAGCAGAGGAAACCAGATATACCAGGACCAGAGTGGAGCAATGAGAATTACTGCAGATCCTTTGGTCAATGCTTTCCATAAAACTTTGAAATGACAAGAACTAGAGGGAAGGCACAGAGAAGTCTGGGAGGTCACTGACAAATTAGAGCACCCTGTGGTGCTGATCTTTGAGAGGGGATCGGGGCAAGAAGCAGATGCATTTGGTGTTGGAAGGGGATGCAAATAAATTGCAGTAAGGCTTGCCCCAGTGGCTGAATATTTGCTGAGTCACTGAGGGCTTGAGAGACCACTTGTGTGGGCTCAGTACAGACCTGCTGAACCTTTCTGCTAGACAGCTGACTTTCACTGGAATGTGTGCTACAATTAGAAAGTGACATGAATTTACTGCCCATAGCCAGACTCTCATGGCCTCTCTTTGGCAGGGTTGGGACTTTGCTTTGCCCTGCTTGTTGATGTACAATACTTGCCATCAATTACAAATGACGACCTACTGGATATGCAGTGTATAACTTCCTCTTAACAGAGCAACACTTCTTTATAATTAGAAAGTGATGCGTGACATATTGTCTTGATTGAATAGTTATCACACTAAGGGGGGGGGGTGTCTCTGAAATTCTTCCAATGCAAAGAGATGCCACAATACTGACGTGAAGGTTGGCCTCTGTGTCCAAACTCCTTCGACCATCCTCCCCACAAAATGCTCCCTCCACCTCAGAAGGTATCTGTGATCACCACTGCAGATGGGGATGGTATTAAAATGAATGACCGATGTGAATGTCTGGCAATCTAAACCACCATTTTAAGTGAGTTTTGCAGATCTGATTTGTATAAATTGGTGTTGACGGGTGATCTGAAATCTGGGACCACTGAGAGGAGAGCATCCATTGAATTCCAGTATGGAATCAAGTTTGGGTGACCATTACTACTGAAGCAGCCTCAACACTTACTGCACTGAGAAAGTAGTTTTGTACCTACCATAAATGTAGATGTTCGAGTGTATACCCTGCTGCAGTCATCACACTTGGGTTATCCTGCCGTCAGGCGGTCCCACAGTTGGCCCGTATTCCAAAGTCTTGGTCCGGCGTCGGTTGCTGTCGCTTCTTCCCTGACATCAGTGCGCCAGGGGTATATAAGTGGCATCCAACGCCATTTTCTTCAGTTTTTCTTGCCCCAGATGTCAGGTGCCCCCAATAGGTAGGCAAAATATATATATATATATATATATATATATATATATATATATATATATAAATACATATAGCTATATAAAAATAAAACAATACCCTTAGGCACAAGCAAATACACCACAGCGGTAGCATAGGATAGAGAGGTAGAGATAAGTTCAGCTAGTTCAGAGGGGATGGAGGGAGGGTAAACTGGACTGCAGCAGGGTATACACTCGAACATCTACATTTATGGTAGGTACAAAACTGTACTATGTTCATCGTGTTACCCTGCTGCAGTCATCACACTTGGGTAGAATCCCAAAGCTAAGGATGGGAGGTGGAGTCAAACAGGGTTAGAGGAGGCTAGAAGGCCCTGCAAAACTGCAGTGGCGAAGCCAGCTCTAGTCTTAGAGTAAAGTGGTAAGTGATAGTGTTTGGTGAAGGTGTGTACTGAACTCCCAAGTTGCAGCTTCCAGAATATCCTTGGTAGGCACCCCCCTGAGGAAGGCTGTAGATGTAGCTGCTGCCCTGGTGGTGTGGGGCCTAATGCTAGCAGGAACTGGTTTTCCATGGTGGGTGTAGCAAAAATGTAAAAAATGTCCTATCCATTTGGAAATGGTCTGTTTTGAGATGGCCTTTCCTTGTGATGCTGTAGCATAGGATACAAAAAGCTGGTCAGATTTTCTGAAAACCTTAGTTTTATCCAAGTAGTAATGTAGCTGCCTGTGAATGTCCAAGGAATGCAGGAGTCTTTGTCCTTTGTTCTGCGGATTTGGAAAGAAGGTGGGTAAATGGATGGTTTGATTTAGAGCCACACTGGATACCACCTTAGGCATAAAGGAGGGGTTA